>NW_022146501.1:3027363-3627363 GCF_002938485.1 Sitophilus oryzae
AAAAAAAGAGGAGAGATCTACTTTTAGAGTAAATAGATGGGTTGTGATCTGTTAAAGCTAAATGAATGGTTTCTCGTACAGACTTGCCCGTCAAAACTGTCGTTTTAGGCAACTGCTGTGTAGTGCGATAGTGTAACATAGAGATCGTTAATGAGGCCCGAAAAAACGGTCAGTCTGGCAACTTTGATTAGGATATTTATAGGAACTGGAAAGCGGTAAGTGAATTGGCCGCTTTAATGTCCTGTAAGCTGGTGTCGGAAGGAGAGGTTTTTAGGGTTGATTGTAAATAATAACTGTTGTATATAATTAGTAATGTTGACGTAGTTAGCCCTGGCGCATCCGGGCTCGGACGATCAGGAAGAAGAAAGAGTGGCTTTGTTACTTGTTTAGTAGAATTTAAATGAAAAGGGACAAGAAATATCTCCGGCGGACAACGAAGTTTTTGAGGAAAGAGGCCGAGATTAACGCGTATTTTTAAGTAAAAAGAAGCAACCTCTTCTGGAGCAAGTCGTTACTTTCAGTAGAGACGACACAGGAACATTAGCATTTTTTATAGTGTAGGAGTTTCATGGTTTGTTTTCATAGAAAAGTATTGTTGATGGGTAAGAAAAATAGGTAAAAGGTGGGCCAATGCTGTGGCTGGTCATGAGCTAGAGTCACCGGTGACTAACGTGATAATAAGTTTATTTGGTAATGAATGTACAGGTGGAGCGGAGGGGTGCGTGCAGAGAAGTGTCGGGTTGGAAGGGAGGAGTGGCAGTGTGCGAGTGAGGGGGTGGAGAGGAGCGAGTTACGGGTGGTGTAGCATTCGGGTCGCTCGTCGGGGGAGGGGTTGGGGTGAGAGAAGAGAGGTGTGTGTAGGCCAGAAGGGAAAATGTATAGGTAGTTGGAAGTATCTGTTTGGAGATAAGTCTGGCCTGAATGGCTGTGGGCGGGTGGTTCCGCGATTCCCTGGTGGTGTAGGGTCCTACAGGGGGCCGAGAAATGGGTCCGGAATGATTCGACTGTTTTCTGGTGGTTAGTTAATGGGGGGGGGTCTTGATTAAGGAGTGTTGTTGTGGCATTGATTAATTTTTGACATAGGGAGAATGTATTAATTATAATAAGTTGATGTTTTAATTCTTGCGACCGTTAGAGATCTATTCGTGTCCTCGCTTTTCCTTGAGTTTAGTAACTCAATCAATACGAGTCCTAGGGACTTCCTACGGGAGACCCAGTGTCCTCAACAGCGGAGGAGAGCTTACGACCCAAGCCGGGTGAAGGCGAAACGGTGTGCTTTGTGGTCGCTGTTGGGTTTTAAGAGTAGGAGGCTAGGCTCCCGACCCGTTGGAGGAGTGGTAGCTTGGTATGACTACGGGAGGATGTCTCATCGCAGATGGCTCTGTTAATGTTCTCAGTGTCGCTAGGGGTTTTCCCCACAGCTTCACCGATGATGTTTTTATTGAGGCTATTGATATCAGATCTCATAGTGTTCCTATTAGTCGCTGAAGGTTGACAGGTCGGCCCACTTCTACAGAGCCCCCCATAGTAGAAGTAAGGGGTACAATACAATGGGGTGCCCCAAGGTTGAGGCTGTCCGTAGCCCGCCCGGTATCGTTATAATGTCTTGGTGCAATTCCCTGGACACGACACTACAGTCAGGGACTAGACGATGAGTGAGATGCATCTTAGACCAAGCCAAGTGCTATAGGGGATTCCCCCCAGCACCTGACCAGGAGCTTCCCACCTGAGCGGACTAAGGGTCTTGTGCATCTCCTGAGGAGAAAGAGCCTTTGGGGCCATAGATATTTCGAAGCCATTTGTACGATAATTAAATAAATTATATTCACTGTATATCACAAAACACAATCTATTTTCGTATTGTACGGAATTTTAAATTATGTCTTTATGTTCGAGAAAATATTTTAGTCCAAACATAAGAATATTTTGTTGATGTTTGACCAGAAAAATCTTAAAAATGAAAAAGTTGTCTAAAGAAGATGTGCTAACAATAGAGTATAGTATAATCGTTTATGCTAATTTCCTTCTTTATTTGTGTAAAAATACCTAGTCAGTTTTACATAAAACGTTAAATGCCGAACGCTTATTTTGCTACTTTTTCGGACTAGTGAAATGGACTCTTAAAGATAATGCAATTCCGCCTGAATATTTAATTTTTTATTAACGAAATTCAAAAACATTACAGACATTACACTTATTAAAAGATGTTTTTCTACGACTAGCCTAGAAAATGCAGTTTGACACACGGAAAACTCGATCTGAAATTGGCGTTTTGCAAACCGTTGTGTGCTAAGGATTTAGCACACGACATGTGCCAATTTTAACATTTTTAACCTCCAATGTTTAGCTGAAACGCCAAGCGCAACGCAGCCGTCAGAAAAGTGTCATCATTACATCGCAAATTATTTCACAAAACTGGCAAAAACTGAGTGAGTCTGCTGCTAATTTGTAGTCGTAGAAAAAATAGCGTAAAAAATTCGTTCGAAAACTTCTTTGTACACTCGTTCGACTTGTGGCTCTTGCCTGCAGCTCGAGCCAACAAACTGTCGAACTCGTGTGCAAAACGTCGTTTTCAAAACTCGTTGTTTAATATGTATACTATTTCCGTTGAATCATTGCAATGTATTGTTGAGTATAAAGGTCTTCTAACGATTTAAGGATCTGACCTGGTGTTTAATTTTCCGAAATCCGAACTATGCGTCGTAATTTCGAGACAGAGGAGATGAAAGAAAAACGAGCGACTCCTTCCTCTATTTTTACGAGTGTTTCGTTTTCTGTCTTGTCCTGATGGCCAGGCCCCGATCTCTTGACATCGCTGCATCCGGTCCAGAGACGCGCTGGCTGCGAGGAAGACCCTATATAACCGTCCATTAACCGATCATTGTTTGACGTTACGCCAGCTCTTTGTACTGTCATCTGACTATATTTAACTTAATAAAAGATAATTAAAATGGAAAAAGGAAGTCGGGACGCTCGACCAGGTTCGATTTTAAAAGTAAAATTTAAATGAACTTAATTGGGATCGAGGAGCTCTTGTACTCTCTTCGATATATTACGTCTTTGGTATAATTTCCTTCGTCATTCTCGTTTTATCAATACGCTTCCTGAAATTTTAAAGCTTATTAGCTTTATGAGTCCATTTCACTAGTCCGGAAAAGTAGCAAAATAAGCGTTGGGCATTTAACGTTTTATGTAAAACTGACTAGGTATTTTTACATAAATGAAGAAGGATATTAAAGATAAAGTAAAGTATAAATAATTATACTATATCCGTATTGTAACACATTTTTAGACAATTTCTTTATTTTTAAGATTTTGATGGTCAAACATCAACAAAACATTCCTTATGTTTGTACTAAATTTTGTCGAAAATAAAGACATAATTTAAAATTCCGTTACAATACAGAAATAGATTGAAATTTTGTGATTACAGTGATATATAATTTATACCGTTTTCTAACAAATTGCTCGCTGCAAATGCCGAAGCTCTGCAAAGGTTAATCAAGCCTTAATCCAAGTACGTGTGTTTGGAATTTTGGGTGTGGCTTAAAGCGACCCTCACACGATCAATAATATTGTCAATACTTTGTATTATTGACAATATTATTGAGCGTTTGAGCGTACATATTGAAGTACTTTCAATATATTGATAGATTTTCGGGACCCTGAAAATACTCGACAATATTAAAGGCGGAGCTAGTCGTATTAACAATATATTGATCGTTAGGTCGCATGATTGACAAGATTTGACTAGTTTATTGGTAACCATGGCGGAAGACGGAACATCGCTGTCGTTGTTTTCACCAGTTTTAGATCGCAATCATCAGGATCTTGTTTCTTAACGTACTCTAGAAGATTTAGTTGGCCAAACCTTTTTATTTTTGAAATCCATTTTTGGTCCAACGTCTTTTTATAAATTTTTTCCTCGATTTTTTCTCACTTACATATGCCAAAATGATGGCAATACACGCTTTTTTTTTTGGTATAGAGTATAATTCACACTTAATATCTGCACAAAACTTAATATTGATATATGTATTGACCTATATGTATTGTATTGATTTTCAAATATTGATAAAATATTGACAATAAAAAATATTGGCAATATTATTGATCGTGTAAGGGCCGCTTAACACGGCAGGATCGGGCTAAGCCTTAGGGCAGATTTCTGAAATATAATATACAGGGTGGTCCGAACTGTATTCCGGAAACTTCGGCAACATATTCTGCAGATAAAAATAAGTAAAACAGTTTATATAAATGTATGTCCTAAAATGCTTAGGTAGTTTCTGAGATACAGGGTGTAGAAGTTTCATTTTTATTTCGATTTTTCCCAAATATTTTATGAAGTAACGTCAATGTTTGGATGAAAATTGGTGTCTGGGAGTTTTTTGACATGGGAAATTTGGATTTTGATGTCAATATGACTCCTATTTGTAGGGGGCGACACTTACATATGTTTTAACTGTTTTGAAGAGTAATAACTTTTCGTAAATACCTGTATAAGACTAATGAGTGAAAGAAAAAATATACATTTTCGTGACTTTTTACGTAAAAAATGTCTCTTGGTAAAAATCGCTACGAGCACTCGTTCTCAACATATTTATAATGAAAATAGTCAATACATGGCATTACTGACAAAAAATAAACGCATTGGGTAGATAGTTATTTGACTGAAATAATAAATCTAAAAAATTTTATTTTTTTAAATTAATCATACATTTTTCTGCGAAAAAATGAGGATAAAACAGTTTCAATTGAACTTTTAGCACAAAAACATTTCAAATTTATGATTTCAGTCTAATAACTATTTAGTCAACAAGTTTAATTTATGCCAATGATGACAGGTATTGATAATTTCGATTCCAAATATCTCGAGAACCATAATTCGTGGCGATTTTTACCAAGAGATTTTTTTTACGTAAAACACGTCGTAAATGTATATTTTTTTACTCAGTAGTTTTATACAGGTACGGACGAAAAGTTATTACTTTTCAAACCAGTTAAAAAATATGTAGGTGGCGCCCTCTACAAGTAGGAGTCATTTTGACATCAAAATCAAATTTCTCATGCTAAAAAACTCCCAGACACCATTTTCATCTAAATATTGACGTTAGTTCAGAAATTATTTAGGAAATATGGAAATAAAAATGAAGCTTCTACACCCTGTATCTCTGAAACTAAGGATTTTAGGACATACATTTATAGGAACTTTTTTACTTATTTTTATCTGCAGAATACGCTGCCGAAGTTTCCGGAATACAGTTCGGATCACCCTGTATATTTTCTTCGGTCACACACCCGCTTTACCCGACCCCTGAGAGCGACGCAAACAGTACAGCGTAATGCCGGGTCCAGACCAAGCAGACAAAACAACGACAAGACAGAAACATTCGTTTTACGACAAAATTGCTACAAAACCTTTTCTGCGACATTTTTGTTTCTTTTTTGTTTTGTTTCAAAATTCGGAGACTTTTCAATGTCCCGTCTCCAGTCGGTAAAGATCAAAGTGTTTATGTTTTGATTGTATATTTTACGACAAGTTGTCGGCGCAGTGTGGATGGCGTGTGCTGCCAACAGTAGACGACCAGTGAAATCGCACATGGTAAATAAAACTCATTCGCAACAACTAAACTTTTGACTTTATTGTACTTATGTCTTTGCGGTGTGGACAATTTATCTATAAGCGGCCCTCACACGATCAATAATCTTGTCACTATTTTGGATTTTTGACAATATTATTGAGCGTTTGAGCGTATATATTGATGTCCTTTCAATATATTGATGGATTTTCGGGACCAGGCCTGGATTAAGGGGGGGGCTATGGGGGCTATAGCCCCAGGCCCCGTCATTGAGAGGGGCCCCCGAATCAGGAGAATTTAATCGAGATTAGTTAAATGAAAATGTACATAGGTATTTAGTCTTATTAAATATATTGCAATATATTGCAACAGACAACTTGTTATTCTCATAATGCTAAAAACACTGACTCTTCTTCTTTTTTTTTTGGGCGGCAACACACTTTCCCCAAAAAATATCAAGAGTGCTGCATAGACAATGGCTCGTTCTTCTTTTTAAATTTTTCGGGATGGATGAATTACCGAAAGCCGAAAGCGCTAGGGGAATTACTCAGATTAGAATCCTCTTTTTTATTCTATTTGATTAGTAACTTTTGCATAGCGCATCTATAAAGTAAGCGATTGCGAATAATAGATTTAAGACAACAAGAACAATAATACTTTTTAACTGTGTAGTGTATACCAGTATTTTAAAAAATATCATGTAGCAGAAAATATCTTAGTGGATCTGCTAAACGTAAGGTAGGAATCAGTTTTAGCCTTATTACGCATTTACTTGATATGATCATTTACATAATAATTTTGGTATTGACAATTAAATTAACAATAACTTTCTTAAGTTTTCTTCTTTTAAAAATAAGCGCATTAATATATTATAAGTACCTTGGTATTTACACCCTCTTTGCTTGCACCCCTTTGACGGCACTATCACCCTAAAAATAATTTTAAATGGAATAGGGGGTCGAGTGATACCTTGTTTTAAAGGTCTTTTGAGTCTTTTTATATCTGTAGAGTTTGAAGTCTCTATTGCCATTCGCGTTGAATGGTAACGCCACTACTTTTTAAATAAAATTAATATTGTTTTTGAAATCCCCATTCAATTTACAACATATTTTATTTCTTGACTTTTTTTATCCGACGCACCATTTTTGCGTAAAAAAATAAACACCATTTTCATGCATAACCAAATCGCTAAAATGTTACCATAAATTTAAATAGCAAAATTTGTAAAACGGCAAATTTAAGTTTAAAAAGATTTTTTATTTTCCAAAAACTTCTTTCTATGAACATAGTACGAACTATGTTCAACCAAAACTAAATTATTGTCGTTTTTCAAATTTTACCATTAAAATTTACATTACCATTTTAGCGATTTGGTCACATGTATGAAAATGGTTTTTATTATTTCAAGCGAAAACGGTGCAATAATATTCAATTCAATAATATTTTGGTATTATAGTAAATAGTATAGTAGTGGTATAATAGATATTAAAAAAGATCGATTTTTTTTCTTAAAAGTTTAACACCCTGTATTTTGAAAACGACGCATTTCCGACCATCAGGCTGCATCCACACTATCCTAAAAACGGCGTATCGGCGTAACGACCTTGAATAGATGTCCAGTAATTCTATTGGCTGAAAAATTCATCTGTCAGAAATTTTATCTGTCAAAAATTTCTGCCAATAGAATTACTGGAAATCGATTCAAGGTCGTTACGCCGATACGTCGTTTTCAGGATAGTGTGGATGCACCCTCAGTGTCCCATCTCAAAACGTTTATTTTGGCGAGATCTACCAACCTTTAGATTTTGGTACAATAGTTTCGGAACACTCTGTATTTTTAAATCTGCGAAAACTTAGGGATATTTTAAATTAATTTAAGATATAAGAAGAAAACCTAAAGAAAACTTTAAAATTGCCTAAAGTAACAGACTTTTTTAGTATTTGCAAAACCCCTTCAACGTCAAATTCTGAGTTGAATAAACACCAAGATCATGAACTGCCTTCCTGTTCAACTTCAAGCAATATTAGTTTAAGTGAAAATAACAGCAATGAGGAAAAATAATCCGACCTGGGGGGCCCCAAGGGTAGCCCCTAGCCCCGGGCCCCCTAGGACCTTAATCCGGCACTGTTCGGGACGATACTCGAAATACTCGACAATATTAAAGGCGGAGCTAGTCGTATTGACAATATTATGATCGTTAGGTCGCGTGATTGACAAGATTTAACTAGTTTATTCGTAACCATGACGAAAGACGGAATATCGCTGGTGTTGTTTTCACCGGTTTTGGATCGCAATCATCAGAAGATCACAATCTAGAAGATTTAGTTTGGTTTGGTTACCTAACCTTTTAATTTCTGATATCCATTTTTTCACACATTTTTTATCAACGCCTTTTCTTAACTTATTTCTGACTTAAATATGCCAAAATTATGGCAATACACCTTTTTTCATATATACGCTTTTTTCATATCTTTCAGTTTTTGGCATAGGGTATAATTCACACTTAATATCTGCACATGCACAAAACTTAATATTGATATAGTATGTATTGACCGTGTCAGGCCATCTTTCAAATATTGATAAAACATTGACAATGAAATATATTGACAATATTATTGATCGTGCGAGGGCCGCTTAAAGTTTGTCTTGTCAGAATTCCCCATTTTTTGTCGCAAGTTTGTCTTGTTTTTGTCTCAAAATGGTGTTTATTTTTTGTCGCCTTGGTCTGGACCCGGCATAATAGACTCTTAAGACTTTTCTCAGATTGGGGAGAAATTTCATATTTTTTTAAAGATACATTTTCGTATAAATTTGGTTAGAAACTCTGCTTCTGTATAGGTTAGCTAGTTAACCACTAAAAATCAACCGGCATAGAGGCATCTCTACCTTATATTCGCATTCAACGAATATTTTCGAGCAAAAAACGAATTACCGCTGTATAAATCAAATTCTAATTTGCCTGGCGCGTTGTTAATATGTCGTTAACGGTTTTCGTAACACCCTGTAAGTAAATTAGCCGCTATTTTTAAGCTGGAGGCAATTAAAGTCACGTTCTATATCATAAATCTCGATCGGAGGATGATGCATCTTTCCCCGGAGGATCAGATAAAAATATGCCACGCCAACAGGAAAAATACTACTATCTTAAATGTGAAATCTTAATATTGTGGGATATTTCCACAAAAAAAAACATAATATTTAAATCTTGAATAGATTTTGATACATTTTCAGATATTTTTATACTGTTCTAATACCATCTATTCCAAACACCAAAGAAAAAAATAAATATTATTTTGATTTGAAGATGATGTATCTTCCTCTAGGGAAACTTAAGAGCAGACTGCTAAAAACATGTCTGTTGTTCCTTATAAAAATACAAGATCTAAATTTTCTAAAACATAGTGATATTCACTTCCGCATGGAATAAAAATAAAACTGTTTAAAAAAATAAATTAAGTTTTGAAATTTTTGGATTCCTGTTCAGATACCTATTATTGTATTCAACAATTTTGGAAAATAAATTAAAAAAGAGACTAAAATAAGTTTAATATATTTAATAAAACTGATCATTCAAAAATATATTGATGGTAAAATGATTGAGCTCATTGTTAAACTAATTATACAAAATATTTATTTCTATTATAACATAAAGTCTAAATACACCTTCTTAACAAAAAGGTGTAGAGCACAAAACATCCCCCTTTATAATTTTGACTTATATGTCATGAAATGAAAGTAAAAGAAGCGCCCCTTGAGTTTGTTCGCGCACTAAATCCATGAAATATCGATCCCTATATTTAATTTTTTTTTTGAATATTACAGAAACATTTTTTTAATTTTAAAGAAATACTTATATAGGTATTTTTTTAATTATTGATGTTATTATAAATTATGTATTTTATACCTATAAACTGAAAAAAAACGTACAAAACAATTAGAATCTTTCCGGGGATTTGGAAAACAAATAAAACTGCCATTTTCGTTGTTGCAATTAGGAAAGCTACA
The DNA here is from genome assembly GCF_002938485.1 of Sitophilus oryzae. Taxonomy (NCBI): domain Eukaryota; kingdom Metazoa; phylum Arthropoda; class Insecta; order Coleoptera; family Curculionidae; genus Sitophilus; species Sitophilus oryzae. The sequence goes on from NW_022146501.1 coordinate 3,036,952, forward strand.
CTTCTTCTTCGCAGGTTTGCCTTCTGGGTCGAAAAAAGCCATTGCAATTAAATATGAATAATTAAAATAAAATGTACTTAGTAAAATAAGTACAAATACACCAGTAATTAATGAGGAAATTGCCAAAATCACACAGCGAATATTCACAAAACACAACGAAATAAAAATATTGACATATTTAAAAAACAAATCAATATTTGTTAATTTTTTTATGAATAGCGTCTCTTAGTATTCGCACAGTATAGTTTTTACTTCCAGTCATTGTCATTACAGAAAATGTTCTAAAGGGGGATGTTTTGTAGGTATAGAGCTATAATCATATCCTTTTTGCAGAGAAATAACTTTTCTTATTATATTTAATGGACAAATATCCAAGATAATGCCTCGTGGCAACGGAAAATAGATTCCTTTGAAGTAGAAAATTGTATTTATTTCTTTGAGAACGGATATTATTTTATTGATTTAGCTTGTAAAAGTGCGATTAGGCCTTGCCAAAGATGTAAAAAAAGATTGATTTAAAATATATACAGGGTGGTCCGAACTGTATTCCGGAAACTTCGGAAGCATATTATTCTGCCAGATAAAATAAAGTAGAAATATTCGTATAGATGTATGTCCAAAAATGCTTAGTTTCGGAGATACAGGGTGTAGAAGTTTCATTTTCATTTCGATTTTTTCCAAATAATTTCTGCAGTAACGTCAATTTTTGGATTAAAATTAGTTTCTGGGAGTTTTTTGACATGAGAAATTTGATTTTGATGTCAATATGACTCCTACTAGTAGAAGGCGCCACCTACATATGTATTTTTTAACTGGTTTGAAGAGTAATAACTTTTCGTCCGTACCTGTATAAAACTACTGAGTAATAAATAGTAAAAAAAATATACATTAACGACTTTTTTTACGTAAAAAAGGTCTCTTGTTAAAAATCGCTACGAGTATTGGTTCTCCAGATATTTCGAATCGAAATTATCAATACCTGTCATCATTGACATAAATTAAACATGTTGACTAAATAGTTATTAGACTGAAATCATAAATTTGAAATGTTTTTGTGCCAAAAGTTCAACAGAAACTTTAACAAAAACAGATTTTATCGTCATTTTCTCGAAGAAAAAATTATGATTAATTTAAAAAAATAAAATGTTCCCAAATTTGTCATTTCAATCAAATAACTATCTACTCAACGTGTTTATTTTTCGTGAATAATGGCATGTATTGACTATTTCCATTCTAAATATCTTGAGACTCGTAGCGATTTTTACAAAGAGATATTTTTTACGTAGAAAATTACAGAGATGTATATTTTTTCCCTCGGTAGTTTTATACAGGTACGGACAAAAAGTTATTACGCTTCAAAACAGTTAAAACACATGTAGGTGGCGCCCTCTACCAGTAGGAGTCATATTGACATCAAAATCAAATTTCTCATGTCAAAAAACTTCCAGACAACAATTTTCATCTAAATATTGACTTTACTTCAGAAATTATTTAGAAAAAATCGAAATAAAAATAAAATTTCTACACCCTGTATCTCCGAAACTAAGCATTTTAGGACATACATTTATACGAACTTTTTTACCTATTTTTATTTGCAGAATATGCTGCCGAAGTTTCCGGAATACAATTTGGACCACCCTGTTATATAAATTAACAAACCTATTTTGTCATATACCGTATGATGAAAAAAAATGCGTCAAAGACGGCCGGGGAATGACAATCTATACTAAAGATACTGGCATACCGGTGCATTAAATTACAAATTTTCCAATTATTAGTTTCCTAAAGACATTTCGTTTCATCAATAATTTCTTCGAACTGTCATAAATATAAAATATCGATGAGCTAAATGGGTCCAGCTGTTCATCAAACGGTTGGATTAGCGAAGAACCTTATTCCGTTTTTATTTATAATGGATGCGACGGCGATATTTAGATTTTAGTCGGATGCAGGTCAGATTTGAAGAGATTTGCGGTTTGAGAAAGGTCGAAAGTGTCGATAACGAGGCACAGGCGCTGTCCAGCCGGGTTTTGTTTCGGTTTTTAATGATTTCCAGCGAAAAAGTCTGGATTTGGAGACTGGCACGAGGTCGCACACTCATCCAAATTAATAACACATAATATATTGCATAAAGAAAAAACATCTGTTTTTGTAAAACACGGTTTTTATTCCTAACAAATCTGAGAGGAAATCTGAATATTTTTTTATCTACCGTCAGTAAGTTAAGAAGCTCTTAACTCACGCATTTTGGGTACCGCACTCCTTGCTTAGATGACTACCAACGAGAAAAAAATATTTATATTTTGCACTAAATACCTAGTAAATACAAATAAACTATTCTATTGATAATAATTATAAAAACATGAAAACTTATTTATTATAAATGTTAATGATACAGTTTGAACAATCTTTCAAGTAAATGTTCAGACATTTACTTGAAATTGAATGAAATGAATTTTCTGATGAAGCATATACATTCATTTTAATAGATATCATAGTGCGTATCATTGAATAGAAAGCCCAAAGAGACGAAGGCTTATAAGTAGCGGATAAATTGGAAAAATATGTTATGAGCACCTTTTCATTTCCATAGTTGTGTACTTTTTTTTCGGTGCACCATTTTTCATACTTAGAGTATGTATATTCATACTTCTGATTCGATCTTGCTGGAAGCAATCCAGAAATGGCTCTGAATGCCTTTTCTTCAATGTCAGAGGGAATACTTTCCGAATCGCTCATTTTTTAAACTAGTGACATCAATATTATTTACTGTCATATTGACATTGCCATTCATGGTGTTATTTGAACAAAGGTATTAAGGTAATTGATTTTTAGGATAGGTATATAGTTAAGTACTTCCTTGTATACCGAACGGCTCTAGCATGGCAAACTGTACCTTGCTACTCCCAAGGCGTTAAACGCTATATACGGGAGCTATTATTATTATATAGTTAAGTTTACAGTTGAGGGTTGGAACCTTTGGTGTTACACAGTAAAATAAAAACACTAAATCACCACAATACACCAAAACACTTTTACTTCTACACTGGACGCGCGTTTCGCTAACCATATTAGCCTCATCAGCAGATGATTATAAACTAAATTATATAGTTAAGTACAATAATTTTTAAAATTCATTGTGTGTTTTTATAGTTAGACGTAGATAAAATATTGTACCGGGTGGCCAACTAAGAATGGACGCCGGCTGTATCTCAGAAACTACTTCTCATATAACTTTGGGAAAAAAATTCTTATAAGTAAATCGACCAAGAGAAATCGCTGGAAATTATTTTCAAGTTTGAGAAATGCCCGCTAGGGGGCGTTTCTCTAATAGCCACTCAGAAAACATGGGTTTTAATATGCAGGTGAACAGGTATTTTAAACATTACTATTGTAATCATCGAGAAATTTGTAATTTTTTTGATATAAAGTATTTTGCTCCATCTCATAAAATAAAGTGGTGGGGGAAGGTTAAACTTGCTTTTATTAAAATAAGGATAACTCTGGTTTAGGTTACGCGATTTAAACAAACTAGGGCTCGTTTAAAAGAGCTTTTCTTCCTTAATGATTTCCAGTATAAATTTTATTTCCACAATTTTTTTCGTGGTAGCTAGAGGGCGCTGTTTGACATCATAACAGATATTGCGCTTTTGCCTAAAAAAAATTAAATAGGAGGCTATATTTCTCTTTACACAGTTAAATAGAGCACGAAATTTCCAACATATTAGCGGAAACCGCAACTTTCTATCTTCTCTCTAACCGGAGATATTAAAAGAACAAATCATGTTAAGCTGCCGCTTAGGATTATATAGTCTAAGAATTATAGTAGTAGGCTTGGAAACAAAAAGAGGTAAATTGGTTACGTCAAAATCACAAATTAACTTCAAAATATCAAAACATATATTTTAATTTCATTTTAATACCGTTTAATTATTATCTATCCATGTTTTGTTCCTGATTCGACCCCATAAATTAAAACCCAGGCATATTGTATCCGATGACCGAGCTGGCCATGGAAATATGCCGCTCCAGCGTCTCTATCTACTAAAGTAAGTGGTATCCAAGAAGTCCCACACATTCATAGCAAAATAAGCGGCACCACTGCCTCAACTACACCAACGACATTCATGCTGTTGAAATTGCAACAAATGCAATTTCATCATGATAGATCCCCTAACAAAATTGGCAATTCATTTCTTAGAAATTATGGATAGTTCATTTCATTCAGATACTTAAAAAAGTCCAATCATTCGCTATCCTAGAATTCCTGCGTAAACATTTACCGACCAACGGTCTTGGTGCTAAACTACTTGCATCAAGGGCAGATTTGGAGCAGTAGTGCATACTGTTAAGATTCGCACCTTCGTTCGGTGTTATATGAAAATTGACCCAAACGACATAAACTTTATAATATAATGGATGGAATAAACTTTATAATATACAAGGACGAACTTGGATTAATAACTAAATGACGTTATATGAATAAACCCCTAGTTTTTGACCATACGAAATTCGGCGGTTTTCTGTTAAAAACAATATGGCGGCACAAAATTCCTAGAAATTTTAATAAAATTATTGATTCTCCGACTTTCGGATATTTTAATCTGAGAACTAATTACATATAATTAACCAAGAAATTCGTAAAAATTATATGGATGGATGGTAAAGTTACATAAACACGTTTAAATAATTATGAAGTCATTTTTTTAAGAAAACGCCCCAAATTCGGATGCATGAAAACTGAACTTAAATGTTTTGATATTTTGACGTAACTAATTTACTCTCATTTTGTTCCCTAGCCTACTACTATAATTTTTAGACCATATAATCCTAAGCGGCAGCCTAACATGATTTTTTCTCTTAATATCTCCGGTTAGAGAGCAGATAGAAAGTTGCGGTTTGCGCTGATATTTTGAAAATTTTGTGCTCTATTTAACTGTGCAAAGAGAAATATAGCCTCCTATTTAATTTTTTTACGCAAAAGCGCAATATCTGTTATGATATCAAACAGCGCCCTCTAGCTACCACGAAAACAATGGTGGAAAAAATGCATTTTTAAGAACAGCAGTTCCCAGCATCACCTTTTGCAAGCATTCTTTTTAGAGTACTTCCATATTTTGCTTTAAAATAATTAATAAACAAAATCGTGGGCACTTAGTATGCACTTTGTCACAATCCACAACACAAAATGAACGTATTTATACATACTACAGCTCTAAAAACTTTAAAGACACCTTTTTCACATTTAAAATTGACAAAATAATTAACTCAAAATTTCTCAGCTGTTATTTTTATAAGTTTACCATAGGCAACTAATAATACACACTATTATGACAAGGCCACGAAGGCTTTGACAAGGACTACAATGACGTCACAACTATCAGCTGAAGCGCGGGAAGAGGCGAACGTACGTCTTATGAGGGTGAGCATGGTTCTGATCGAAAAATAATGGTTTTTAGAAAAGTCACTCGTGAAATTATTGCACAGGGTGTTTTAAAGTTAGGGCCAAAAACAACCCTTCAATTAATCCTGTATATAATCGGCCAAATACTAAAGTTTATACAAAACTGAATTTAAGAATAAAGTTGACAGATTTATATATAGTTTGCTAAAAAATTCATGAAAATAGAGCTAAAAATAAAAAAAATATAACACTTTAAATTTGACGAAAAGAAATTCCATTACGTTTTTTGCATCTGACTGTATTTCTTTTAGGAATTTGTTTTTACATTTAGTTTACTTTATTTCTTAGTTGTTCAAGGCAATAATTCATACAAAAGCATCGACCCGCGACAAAATCGTTTCGGCGTCGTCGGCATATCTTTCTGACGCGTCATATCTGCCTAATAAATGGGCGTCCCGACTACAGCCGCCCAAAATAGCCGCCTACGCAAAGGGTGGCAATCCCGAATGAATTCGTGAATTAGAAAAGTGATTAGATTGCCCGTCCTGGCACGTTCTACCAAATCCGCCAGTCGCAGGAAACAGTTATTATCCCCTCGTAGGGATTATTTGTTACATTCAGTCTAAACAGAGGATTATTAGGCATTTAATTAATTTCACACGTGTTTTTGGTGGTCTGGCATCGATATAAACATAGAATTTTATAACTAATGGCTGTCTAATATAATCTTTGAAGATCTGATGAGGGTTCATAACTGTAAAGTTCTGAAGATATAGTCAAATCAAATAATTTTTTAATGAATGTAGAAAATAATCAACATCGAAAATAATCAAACAAATATTATTTGTATAATACATAATATAACGAACCTTAATAGCCGTAAAAAACTCATCGCAATTTTATTAAGGTGCGTTCACATCAGCTACGCCGCTCTGCGCCACGCCGCACTAAACATTTTATTTAACATGTACTTTTGAAGTGTATTCTTTTTAGCGCGCACAAAAGTATATTTAAAAAATTTTTTTGCGCGGCGCAGAGCGGCGCAGCTGGTCTGAACGCACCTTTAGAATATTTTGAACGGGAAAGCAGTAATAATGGCCCTTTATGTCCCATAAGTGCTGTTAAGTAGGTGAGTCTTGTTGATGTAAATAATAACTGTTTATATATTCATAATTAATTTATTTTTGATTCCTGAAATATTTTGATTAAAAGAAAATATGTAAAGAAAATATGTAAAAATCACGTGACTAAAACTTTATTTGATATGAACTATCAAAGATGTTCAGAATGTAACTGTACAGGGTGGTCGAAATTGGTCTGTTTTAACAGAGAAAACCTATTTCCTGACTAGATAGAGCAAAACCGACATAGATGTCATGGGCTCGATTTCTGAGACACATCGGAAATAATGATTTCCATTTAAAAAATTATATTTTTTATTATTTCTGACAAAAAGAGCAAGTATAGAAAAAAACTAACTACGTCACCGGATTGTGCTTAAAAAAGTGCCTCAAGAACGGTTTTACAGAATTTTATTATTCCGCGAAATACAAAAGTTGGGTCAATGGTCAATTTTTCAAATGGTAAAAAATTAAAAAAGACCCCGTATCTCAGTTGGCAGTGAAAATATCAACAGGCAGTTTAGGCCATTAGGCGTGTCTCAGAAATCGAACCCATGATATATAGGTATGTCGGTTTTGCTCTATCTAGTCAGGAAATAGGTTTTTCTCTGTTAAAACAGACCAATTTCGACCACCCTGTACATTCACGGGCCAATTTTCATATATACTGAAACTTTCAAAATTTATGAACTATCGGACATTTTTATAGAAAAATTATTTATTTCTGATGCCATTAATAGCGCAAACCCCCTGTTGATATTTTCACTGCCAGCTGAGATACGGGGTCTTTTTGTTTTTTTACCATTTTGAAAATTGCCCATAACTTTTTTATTTCGCGGAATAATAAAATTCTGTAAAAACGTTCTTAAAGCACTTTTTTAAGCACAATCCACTGGCGTAGTCAGTTTTTTTCTATGTTTGCTCTTTTTATCGGAAATAATGAAAAATATAATTTTTTAAATGGAAATCATAGTTGGCTATGAACTTAAAAAATGCTGACGTTTTGCCCTTTCCAACGATAAATGTTATGGGTATCTGTTTCTACGAATGAGAGAAATATTAGGTTTTTTATCTTTATATCGAAGCGAGCCTAGATCTATTTGCCTAATTATTTTTTATGACAATTTAATATTCTATATTATTATTTATCTGCATAATTAAAGACTTCTTTGAAAAGGTAAATTAACATTCTCTATTAGTATTAGTAATTACAATTGAAATCAATACAATAAACAAAGAACAAAACTAAAAAAACGTATTTTTTGAGTGGCGAATATAGTTTTCTAAAAAAAGTCATCAAACATATTCAAACTGTCCTTGTTGTCCTTGTCAATCACCTCCTTGTTGAATATACAATAAACATCTTTTGCTCACATAGTTACAACGATTTATTAGGCGAACTGGTGTAATAAGTCCAAAAGCTTGCCTAGTAGTCTTCTGCAATTCTTCTCTCGTCCCAATGGTTCTTCCCTTATATATACGATCTTTTAATTTCCCCCTTAAAAAGGTTGAAATGAGTTAAATTACAGTACCTAGCAGGCCGAGATATGGGACCCTTTGTTCCAATCAAATTCTCTCTAAATTCTCCATTTAATAGTGCAGTTGTAACCCTGGCGTTTTAATTGTAAATGGTAATACTAATATAGAATGTTGATTTTCACCTTGACCTTTTCAAAAGTCTTTAATTAGCAGATAAATAATAATATAGAATATTAAATTGTGATAAAAAATAGGCAAAAATAATTAGGCAACTAGGTCAACGCAAAATCAAGGCCCGCTTCGATACAAAGATAAAAAAACGTAATATTTCTCTCATTTTTAGAAATAAATACACATAACTTTATATCGTTGGAAAGGGTTATACGCCAGCATTTTTTAACTTCATAGCCAACTATGATTTCCATTTAAAAAATTATAATTTTTATTATTTCTGACGAAAAGAGCAAGTATAGAAAAAAACTGACTACGTCACTGGATTGTGCTTAAGAAAGTGCCTCAAGAACGGTTTTACAGAATTTTATTATTCCGCGAAATACAAAAGTTATGGTCAATTTTTCAAATGGTAAAAAATTAAAATAGTATCTCAGTTGGCAGTGAAAATATCAACAGGCAGTTTAGGCCATTAGGCGTGTCTCAGAAATCGAACCCATGATATATATGTCGGTTTTGCTCTATCTAGTCAGGAAATAGGTTTTCTCTGTTAAAACAGACCAATTTCGACCACCCTGTACATTCACGGGCCAATTTTCATATATAAAAAACTGAAACTTTCAAAATTTATGAACTATCGGACATTTTTATAGAAAAATTATTTATTTCTGATGCTTTTATATTTTTTAAAATTAATTTTAGGTATTTCGTATATGTTTTTCTTATATCAAATACAGTTTTTTTAATTTAGAGTGAGTCTTAACGAAGTGCAAATATTTTTAGTAGTGGTATATTTCGACCTCAGAAACACGTAAAAAAGTATTTTGAAAATTTTGTATTTCTGAAAAAAAATTTGGAATTTTTTAAATTTTTAATTAAAAAACTTTAAAAAACATATTTTGATGGGCAACATAGGTGGTAGATTAAATTTAGAAAAAAAGAAAACCCAGAAAAAATCCAGTGGTTCCCAAAATTTAAGGAAAAGAAATATTTGGCGACATAATTCCGGAAAAAGCAGAACCGCTCGCAAATCATCAAATGCTTTGGATGCATTCGCTACAAGAACAGCGCCAAATATCTAGTATTTACATTGTCCTTATGGACCTTTGTTATGGACAGTTTTCAATCTAAACTTATTATATTTATCTATGATATAAAATAAAGTGTCACAAGAATTGGATTAATTGAAGTAGCTAGTTGAAAAATCGATATCCATAGATACTTAAGAACATTGCCATTAAAAAAAACATACAGTAGATATCAGGTACTGTCAGCTTATTAATTTTGTATTCAAGTAAAATACAGTAAATTTATGACGATTTCAGTACTATCTCTTAGTACCGAAGCCGGTCACGTGTCATCTCACTTCCTGGAACCCGAGCAACGAAAGGAAGTACCTCTGGAGGCATGGTCGCATACTGATTTTTATTTGGGGGGGTTCAGGTGGTGCCAGCCATACATTAAAATTCTACGAAAAACGCGATGGTTTCTTTTTATTTTTGATGGTTCTCTTAATAACAATAATTACTAGCTACATTAAAGTTTATAAAAAGGTATAAGTAAAATAAAAGTATCGTAATCAGTAAATAATTACATTATATATAATTATAATAGTTTATTATATAAGTGTTTAATTTTGAAATTCATTGTTGTCAATCATGGACATATTCGGCGCCGCGCCGTGCTGACTAACTTTTTTTTGGAATTTAAATTTCGCGCTGGGGATTCAGGTGGTAGCTCTGCTGTAAAAAATGTCATGTTGCGGCATTTATTTATTTATTTTATTATTATAATGACAAAGTTAGAAAATAAATAAATAAATGTGGCAACTTGACATTTTTTACAGCAGAGCTACCACCTGAATTCCCAGAGCGAAATTGAAATTCCAGTTAGTCAATACGCCGCGGCGTCGAAAATCTCCATGGTTGGCAACAATGAATTCAAAAATCGCGCCCTCGATTACCAAACTCGTAAGTTTAGTTGATATCAAATATATGTTTTTATAAACCCTTCTCTTAATTGAGCCAAAAATCATGGTAGAAAAGGAAGGAGCTGTCATTTCCTGGCTTCGGTTTACTTCGTTTTTCAAAAAGACACTTAAAAAGTTTATTTCCATTCAGTAAAAAGGAAAAAAAAGTTTTATGACCGTCTGAGAGTTAAACGAAAATAGAAACAATTGTTGGAGCTAAACGCTGGTAAAAATACACAGACGTACTGTGACAAAAGCTGAGTTGCTCGTTTTACGGCAACAATTACAGGTACAGGTGCACAGTTTGAATTAGTGATGGGCATTACGATTCTTTTTAGTGAATCGAATTAGTAAAAATTAAGTGAAAAAGAACCCGAAAATGTTAATACGTAAAGGAAGGCGTAATTATGTGGTTTTGGGTGAAATAACATTCGATAACTCAACTTTCTCGGGTATTCCACTCTCCGGAAACAACATTTTATAACATCACAGCTTCTCACACCGATTTGATCAAAATCAAAAATAGATTGACGAAACAAAGTGCCCATTACATAATCAAAAAATTAAATAGGCATATATACTATGAGAGGATAAATTATAATTTGCAATATTAATGGAATTTTTACAAATTATACTTCCTAACACTTTTAGAATAGTTATATAATAAACTTTTCGTATACTCGCTATTTAAATCTGTGTATTTGTAGATGCCTGTTGTTTATGATATTCTCCGATGGAGGCAGCACCGGCGGAGAATGCATCAAGCCTATATAACTCTAGTTTCTTACAATCAGGCATATAATACAGAAGAAACTGTATTTTTCAGAAGTAAATCGAGTTAAAAATACTTAAAATAAAAAAATCTGTTATTTTTTCAGCTCAGCTACCTTAAAAAACAGAAAGACTGAAGAAATGTGCTTAAAATAGATCAGATTGACGCGTGTATAGAAAAAAATTGGGGTAATGGGGGTCGATACCGAACCCTGCTCACGAAAAATGAAGGGTAGCAAGGTTAAGCCAGGTGGTGACTGACAAACGCGTTTTCCCTCAGGTGAAAAATTAGTGACAGCTGAATATTATGTTAAGTTTTCCAGGCAGAAAATCAATCTCTCTAAAAGCTCTAACGAGGTTTTAGAGTTTCTCAGTAAAATGTGTCAAAATAAATGTATACTGGATACTAGAAAAATAGAGATTTTGAGTCTTCTCTTTCAATATTATACAGTATGTCCCCGGAATGTCTTTACAAGAGAAAAAACTTTTTTATTGTTACCATTTTGAGAAAAATGCATTCATAAAAAAAATTTGCTTGTTCTAAAATGGTTAATCCCGTTTATAATTTTCCAAATTTCCATACCGTTTTAGAGAAAATTACAAAAAAACATGAAAATATGCTGTTGTTAAAGTATCACATTTTCCGATAACTATTATCACCCTTTTCGTAGCATTGAACTAAATAAATTTTGTGCTTCTTTAACATTTTAAAACAGCAACAAATATATGACATTGTTTGTTGTAATCTTCTAACTAAACGAGATTAACAATTTTAGAACAAGCAAAAACATTTATGAAGAATGCATTTTTCCCAAAATGTTAATAATAAAAAAATGTTTTATCTTATAAAGACAATCCGGGAACATACTGTATATCATACTAACCATACGATCCAAAGAAAAACGCCGTCGAAGACGGCTGGGAAATGACAATCGATGATAATTTTGTGTCGCCGTTTTTTTTTCGATTATACCGTACAATTATCGTTTGCAAAAAAAAGTGAGTAGTGAATTAAATTAAACGATTTCAGTCCTGACAGTTTGTTGTCTTGATTTACCACCAAAAAATCCCAAATTTTTAATATTTTATTTTTCGCGAAAAAAAAAACTCATAAACGTGTTTCTGAAGTCGAAATATACTACCCCTAAAAATATTTGCACTTTCTTAAGACTCACCCTGTATAAATAGGAGTCAATAGGACTAATAGGACAATATATAATAGGCTTATTAATATGACAAAGAAACCATATAGACTCCTATATAAAATGTTTTGTTCGTTCTGGATAATTTTACGTAACAAACCATTACGAATATTCCCTTATATTTCTCGAAATCAAATAAAACTGGCTTCATTTATTTCTATTGAAAATAAACTCTATTCAGTTTGCCAAGCTTTTTTGATTAAAATCCCACATAAATTAGTATCGATTTTATTAAAGAATGAATCAAGGAATCTAATGAATATACATTACAATATTTTAGATGATTTTTTTTTCAGATTTATACACAACAAATAAATAACGCACTGTACAGGGTGTCTCAAAAAACATGTGTCATCTCTCGTGAGGAGATTCCTCAAGTAAAAATGTTAATTACTTTTCACATCAACATAGATCCGATTCTGCTTTGTTTCGTAGCTACAAGGGGTGAATCATTTTTTTTTTGATTGGTTTTCCTCCAAGCGCTTTTAGCGATTCGAATGAAATTTTGAGGGTGAAAGTTACTATAACTGCTAACATATAGTGAAGAAGTTGAGTGCTTTAAGTCCTTATGGGATACAAACCTCGGAATTCATTTACTGTGCACGAATTTTTATAAAACTTTTTGCATTGTATTGTTAATAATATATATTACAAAGTGTACCCATTTAAATTCGTTGCTTTCACTTTACTATTTAAATAAACATACATATACAAATGCATACATACAAGATGGTTCCGTGTTCCCAAAAAACTCTGTATCAGTATTCCTATTTGAGATTTTCACTCCAAACCTTTTACAAAATATGTGTTTTACAAAATATGTGTTCACATTTCAAAAATATTTTTATAGATATACACTAAAATACAGGGTGAGTCAAATATATTTTTACACTTAAGTTTTAGTTTTTCGTATGAAAGGCTTTATATTTGTTTAGTTCAGTGAATTTGCTATAAAATTTCGGTTCCTGAAATACTTTAATATCATAGAGTATACTGAGTGGTTTTTAAATTATGGCCACGTCCATGAGGATGTCAATCTAGACGTCCAGGAACCTTCGTATGAGAACTTCTAATCGAGACGATCGACTTATTGTAAGTTTATCGCTAAGAAACCGCCGTTTACCAGCTGTTCAAATTTATAATGAATTGCACCTAAGGAACGTACATATTAACTAAGGGACTATAAAAAGAAGACTAAATGAACCAAATCTGATGTCAAGAAGGCCTGCTTCGGGATCAGAACTTACTAGATCTGTTGACTAGGGAGGACCAAAAGCAACGGCATGGTCTTAATGTAAAAATTACGAAAAAATTTTAGTGTCTTCTTCAAAAGCGAATATCTCCAACAAAAATAAAGCTAATGAGATGAACCAAAAAACAAACTATCCAGAAAGGATTATCTAGATGATAAAATGATTTTTAAATTTCTTGCTGTTTTAACATATTCCACAGGGTGTTTCAAACTTTCACCAAAATATCAACATTTTGTTTTCCCTCGTATAATTAACAGATAGGGAGTTTCACTTTTAATTTAGAAAGAGATACCAAAAAATCAAATAATTTAGCTACATACTACCTAAAAAAATCATCAAAATCGGCCCACTAGAACAAAATATATTAAACTTTAAAATACATCAAAATTTTGAGGTGCCCATTTTTCATGCCGGTGAATGTATTTCAAAAACTATACGTTTTAGTCATATACTTTTCTAAAAAAAAACCCGAAACTCGCCTTTATTTTTTACTAGAATCCGAAAATCAATTAATATATAGGGGGTATATTCCATTACAAAAAACGCAATTTTGATGTGTAACTTTTTTTGGGGACACCCTGACGAACTTTATATAATTTTAGAAAATGCTTTAAATTGACTTACATAAGCCCACAAAATTTCACTTCAATACAAACTTTTGTTCTCCTTGGAAAAACCGCGTCGTATATGACGCGCCACCCTGTATAATTTGATTTCAATCAAAATTTCAATGATTAGATTTTAAGCAGAATAGGTATAGCTTACGCATTAGATTCGTTTATTTCAATAAATTTACTTAGAAAAAAAACTAAAATAATCAAAAAATTAAGAAGGAAACAATCTACAATTGGAAGATTGTATTTTAGTTTATAATCATCTGCTGATAATGCTAACATGGTTAGCGAAACGCGCGTCCGGTGTAAAAGTAAAAGTGTTTTGGTGTATTGTGGTGATTTAGTGTTTTATTTTGCTACAAAATCTATTATCAATTTTCTTCTAAAGAAACGTAACAATAACTCAAAAAAGAACAAATAAAATTAAACTAATTAGTCTATTGTAACTAATATAAGCTATTAAAGTTCAATCGCACCGATAAAACTGTTTTTATGTAACAATTTCCGTAACAATCACAGAAATATTTCGATAATTAGTATTTAATAAATAAATAACAAAACCCACCAGTCCGAGGCTGTTATCCAAGCTTTCTTATTCTTATCGTACACCGCCTGATAAGAACTTTAGTTTCCTCGATACCAATTATTGTCTTCATGTCTTTTGAGCTTCAGTCTATTGCCAACCATGACTTAAAGCCGTTGACTGATTACTGATTTATTTATAATAAATAAAAATTAACATTTAATCAACGCGTTTTTTAATGTGCGACATTTTAGTGATCGTGCTCGGTAGATTATTTGGGGTGCTATCAAAACGTGTGATAAAATTTAAATTATGTGGAAAAGTCTGCCGACAATTTGGGTTGGGGATCATCGTGAAAAATCACTGGACGATTCAGATGATGAGGATGCAAAATATTCGGTGTACTCAGGTATATTGTTAAATAAATTTGGATGGGAATTAATAATCAATGGCATTAATTTGTAATTATATAGGGTGCGTTTTAAATAACTGCACATATGCTTTATTTCGGAGGTACAGGGTGTAGAAGTTTCATTTTTATTTCGATTTTTTCCAACTGAACTAATATAAGCTATTTGGATGAAAATTGGTGAGTGTTTTTTGACATAAGAAATTTGATTTTGATTTCAATATGACTCTTACTTGTAGGGGGCGCCCCCTACATGTTTTTAACTGGTTTGAAGATTAATAACTTTTGGTCTGTACCTGTATAAAACTGCTAAGTGAAAAAATATAAAGTTCCGCTGTTTTTACGTAAATAAGGTCTCTTGGTAAAAATCGTTACGAGTAATGGTTCTCAGGATATTTGGAATTGAAATAACCAATACATGTCATAATTGACACAAATTATACATGTTGACTGGATTATTACATTAGTCTGAAATAATAATTTTGGAATGTTTTTGTGTCAAAGATTCAACAGAAACCGTTTTATCGTATTTTTTTCATAGGAAGATACATGATTAGTTTAAAAAAATAAAAAGCTCCCAAATGTATCGTTTCAGTCAAATAACTATCTACTCAACATGTTTATTTTTTGTCAATAATGACATGTATTGGCTATTTCCATTCTAAATATCTTGAGAATGGTTGCTTTTAGCGATTTTTACCAAGAGACATTTTTTACGTAAAAAATCACGGAAATGTATATTTTTTCACTCGGTAGTTTTATACAGGTACGAATGAGAAATTATTACTGTTCAAATCAGTTATTCAAAGCGCCCCCTACAAGTAGGAGTCATATTGACATCGAAATCGAATTTATAATGTCACAAAATACCCAGACACCAATTTTCATCCAAATATTGACGTTAGCTCAGAAATTATTTCGAAAAATCGAAATTAAAATGAAATTTCTACACCCTGTATCTCCGAAAATCAGCATTTTAGGTATACGAACTTTTTAACTTATTTTTGTCCGGCAGAATATGCTGCCGAAGTGTCCCGAAAACAATTGGGACCACCCTGTATACAAAAAAAATATTATTTATTACTCCGACAATTTCAAAGAAATATATATTATTTATAAACGTTTTAATAATATTGATAAAGGAACTATATGGGTGGTTTTATTCATATTCACTTTTCAAATGAAAGACTTCAATTGTAACTTAATTTCTTTATGATAAAGAAAATATCAATGAATTAATCTTTGTCATTTTTAACGTTATCGTTTATAATGCATATTCGTTTACGTAAAATATACAAAAGTTTTTTTCCAGAATAATAATATTAAATAATCATTTATACAGGGTGGTCCGAACTGTATTCCGGAAACTTCGGCAGCATATTCTGCAGATAAAAATAAGCAAAAAAGTTCGTATAAATGTTTGTCCTAAAATGCTTACTTTCAGAGATACAGGGTGTAGAAGTTTCATTTTTATTTCGATTTTTTCTAAATAACTTCTGAAGTAACGTCAATATTTCGATGAAAATTGGTGTCTGGGAGTTTTTTGACATGAGAAATTTGATTTTGGTGTCAATATGACTCCTACTAGTAGAGGGCGCCACCTACAGGTGTTTTAACTGTTTTGAAGCGTAATAACATTTTGTCCGTACGGTAGTTATACAACCGAGAGAAAGAATATACATTTCTGTGACTTTTTACGTAAAAAATATCTCTGTGTAAAAATCGCTACGAGCAACCGTTTTTAAGATATTTAGTATGGAAATAGACAATACATGTCATTATTGACGAAAAATAAAAAGTTGAGTAAATAGTTATTTCACGGAAATAATAAATTTGTGAAACATTTTTTTTTAATTAACCATAAATCTTTCTGCAAAAAATGATGATATAACAGTTTCTATTAAACTTATGGCACAAAAACATATCAAATTTATGATTTCAGTCTAATAACTATTTAGTCAACATGTTTAATTTATGTTAATGATGACAGGTATTGATAATTTGGATTCCAAATATCTCGGAAACCATGACTCGTAGCGATTTTTACCAAGAAACCGTTTTCACGTAAAAAACGTCGTAAATGTACTTTTTTTTACTCGTAATTTTTATACAAGTACGGACGAAAAGTTATTACGCTTCAAACCAGTTAAGAAATATGTAGGTGGCGCCCTCTACAAGTAGCAGTCATATGGACATCAAAAATCAAATTTATCATGTCAAAAAACTTCCAGACACCAATTTTCATTAAAATATTGACGTTACTTCAGAAATTATTTGGAAAAAATCAAAATAAAAATGAAATTTCTACACCCTGTATCTCCGAAACTAAGCATTTTAGGACATAGATTTATACGAACTTTTTTACTTATTTTTATCTGCAAAATATGCTGCCGAAGTTCCCGGAATACAGTTCGGACCACCCTGTATATAAAACGTATTAATGCTGAAATCTTTAGTGGACTATTCCACGCTTATCTGCACTTAGCTCTGTCTCAAATAAATGTCTCACCTTGTATGTAGTCTCAGTAGTTTACAGTGCTACGTATAACTTACGTAGTCTTAAGATGATAGAATTCCACTAAGTGCATTTCTAAAATAAATCTAATAAAATAAATATATATTAAAAATGTTTCAGTACCTATTTTTGTACATCACGGAACTATCCTGTAATATTAACAAACTGTTTTATGAATCAGCCTATGTTTGCTAAATATTACACTGGATTTCAGGAAGTAAGCTTCATTCTTTTGCCAAACAATATACACACGTATAACATGTGTTTATGTGAGAGTGTTCCAGATTATGCATCATACAAATATACTATTGAATTTCATAGTATAATGCTTTCATATATTTTGCCATAATATGTATATTTCGCATTTATGTGACTTTTAAAGAGTTTTAAAAAGCTTTAAAGAGTTTCTATATGTTTCTAACTATTTTCTTGTTTACTATAATCATTGTTTTGTGTATTGCTTTAGTATATTTAAAGAAGGGATAGCCATACATTATATGGGCAACATATCTGTACGATACAGTTTATGAGTCTCCTTAGTTAGAATTTCCGGAAGATATAATAGCAGTAGACGCATCTCTCTAGTTTCATTGTCTTTTGTTTCAGGCACGCTGTCAAGACAACACCACGCCAACATGGATGACATTCTCATAGTGTCGGCCAAAGATAGCGAACCTGCTAATCTGTGGGTCGATTATTTCACCACCTGGTTTCAACAAGTGGGCAAATCAGCCAATAGAAAAGCATTCAAGTACGTATTTAATCTATAGAAATAAAAACAACGAATTGCATCAAAAGTTTTCTTAAAATTCTTACATTTCCTACAACCTTTAAGGGATATTAATAGTTATTTTTTATACAAGACGATAAAATGGTATTTTATCGTCGACCGAAAAGATTAATTCACGAGCGATGAAATCGCGAGTGAATTCATTTCGGGGGGCGATAATGCAATTTTATCGTCGTGTATAAAACAATATTTTTTTCCATAGCGAGTTACGTTTTAAAAAATATTCAGAAATTATTATTTGAAGGAATTTATTACGAGTAGAAAAAATATTGTGCTGGGTTGGCGTTGGTTTCTATGTAATTTGTCAAATAAATAAAGCTGTCTCTTTAGTTGTCAGTTTTGAGTCAATATTTTTTAATTCTCTTGCGTGTCGATTGCTGATTGAATTGGAACCAGAAATGGCTTAAAACGAAATAAGTAAATTACCAACAGATATTCAGGCTGAGGCGACAAACGCCATATCCAAACTACTTCCATTTAAATCCCGAATAACTTAAGAAAATGAATACAACATTTTTCGAAAATCAAATCAATTAAAAAACGTGCGAGAAGAAGTAAAGTTTTTAACCTATCCTCGCTGTTAAATTATCATTTAAGCTACCCTTACGACATGGATATAAGCCTTATTTTAACTATTGCTATGGAAAACATGTTATTGATTCTACTGAACTTTTGTTTTCAGAATTCAAAAACTTTTCTTGGAAGACGCACTGACGTCGAAAATTGAAGACCAAAAATTCATAGATGGCGCTACTGGCGTCAAGTTACAGCTTGTAGTCGTTTGTCCAGTGTTTCTGGATTTCATTTCCGAACATCCGGATGAAGTTAGCAACTTAATCAAAGTTTTGCTGCCAGATAGAACTCTAGCTCTTCTTTTAGGAGTTACTGATGATGATTTGAACGAAGCTCATAAGAAAGGTGAGTAAATTTTCAAAAAGTTTTTTACTTTCTTTAATAATACGTTTTAATATTTTGCAGCACTGCCATCTTATTTTCAATGGCAAAGGCAAACTGTCGGTCAAGACCAAGACGAAGCTTTCACCAAGGAATTTCTGGATCACGCCATGAGTATTCTGGCGAAGATATGGAAACAGCAAAGTTCAGTCATAGCACAGGAGAAAGCTTGTTTCTCGGTCACACCAAAGAAAATTAGACAGGTAGGTTTTATTTTTACGTGAGGAATCTCCCCACGAAAGATGGCACATGTTTTTTGAGACACCGTGTATAATTTTCTCTGTTGCAGGGTCAAACGAGTGTATTCATCTTTTTGACCCACCCCCTGCAAAAGGAGGACATTGTGAAAATATCGGTGGAGCGCAACGGCGAGCTGCAGGAGGTGAAATCGATGAAAAAGCGCAACCCGTACATGGTGAAGATCAGCGTGCCGGAAAATCTGACCGACGTCACCGCCATCGTCAATATCCTGGTGGAGAAGAACGGCAACATCATCGGCAGCCGGCCCATCAAGTGCGAGAGCAAGCTGAAAGAGCTGGAACAGATACTGCGGTCGACGACCAATCCCGTCGACTTTATGTGTCAGGTAAAAAATGTCCAATTAGTTTAATAAATAAAATAAGAAGTAAAGGCTCTCTGATTCCCAGACCTCTTAAGGTATTCAGAGTTTTATATAACTGTTATTGCCAAATAACAGTTAAAAGTGTTACTGTTCTTTAAAAGTAACTGTTTAAAATAACAGATTTATGTTATTTATTGACAAAACTGTTATACCTAAATAACAGTTGGAAATAACTGTTATTTATAAAACTAAGACATAAAAGAATTACTGTTATTTATAAACTAACGTTTTTTTTCTGATATTTGTTGATTTTATTGTTAAACAGTTTAAATATAAAAAAGAAACGAGTGTATTTCTATCACCTGACTATCTATACCGGGTGCGTCTCAAAAATGGCTCACCCCTATACCTTTTTATTTTTCCAGATTTGGTATGTTAGTATATGACATAAATAAGGATTGATTGACGTATTCAATTGTTTTTCGTCACTTCCTGTTTCACCGGAAATGACTACAACTTTTGATTTTTAAATGGCACCCTCGGTATATTTTTACTTTATTGGATAGAAAATGATACTCTGAATAGAATAACATACCATATGTCAACTTTTGACGTTTTCGCTTTTAAAAAATCCTATTTTAAATTTCATTCTAGAGTGCCATGGCTGTGCTAAAACACTAATTTTGAATCAAGGAGCCTTGAAAAAATAGGTTTGATCGTCTATTATTTTTCGTGTCTTGTCCTGGCCGGTTAAAAGATGCCCAAATCGTATTTTTAATCATATCTCATTTTTTGAAATGGAACAAGGGTGGCTTGTTAGCATATTTGAAAAAAGCATTTTTTTTACGAATAATTTGGTACCACACACTTGGTACTTCGAGTCAAATTGTCGTTATGAATCGCATGTTACAAATTCAAATAAACCATACGCAAAAATGTCAAAAGTTCACATATGATATGTCATTCTATTCAAAGTACCATTTTCTATTGAACAAAGTAAAAAAATACCGAGGATGTCATTAAAAAATCAAAAGTTGTAGTCATTTCCGGTGAAACATGAAGTGACCAAAAACAATTGAATACGTCAATCAATCCTATTTTATGTCATGGACTAACATACCAAATTTATTTTTTTATCTGAAAAAATTAAAAAGTCATAGGGGGTGAGCCACTTTTTGAGGCGCATCCGCTATATTCTATATTTATTTATAAACAATCATTTGATGTTCATTGTGAACGAATATCTACTTACAATTCTCTAATAACATAGATAAGAATAAAATAGGAATAAAAAGATAAAAAGACTAACTCCGCAATAACCGGGATCCATAACAGTTATAACTGATATATCAAAAAAGCTGTTGTTGTTTTGTTTACGCCTTCCAAATCAAAATTTATTAGCAAATCGATTACTACAAAACCTTGTTAAATTTCCTGTTCCATCACGTCTTCACATCATTTTCATATCTGTTATATTTATGAAGTAACAATAACTGTTGCATGCTTAGTAGAATTTCGTGGCGCGGTGATTCGGGCTCCTATTACGAGAAATTCCTATCAGAACACTGTTATTTTGATATCTGTTGCCAACTGTTACTTATAAATAACAGTTACTAAATTAACAGACCTTTAAGTGAAATAAACCGTTTCTGACTTTCAATAGCAGCTAGTTTAGGGTTTAAGTCCCATTATTAGGCACTTTACTTTTTCAATTACCATGAAAACTCCTTTTGGTGTACAGTGGAAACCTAAAAAATACTATTGATTAACTTAGCATAATACATATTTATTTTGTAAACTTTGATAAGGATAATACAAACAGAAGATTTGGACCTAATAAATGTAAATTTTACTTTGAGGTCTATATTTTTTTAGTTTATATTTGAAGGGTAAAAGAAAAAAACAGACGATGTCACAAAACTGACTTTTACAGAGAAAAATTTTCATGTTGCTGAATATCATGTTAAAGATACAAAAAAATTATCAGTGTATGCAATATTATTTGGACATCGTTTATTATAATTAACTACAATTTAGCATGGTTCTACAGATGAAGGATATAATGGTGTTTGGGACTTGATATTCTCAACAGATTAAGTTGATTACTTAAAAATTCCTATAAAATATGGATATCGTTGTTTTTTTTCACTGGCCCTCCATTTGTTATTAATGGATAATTTTATGGAACATATTTATTTATCTTTCGAAATACTTGTTTTTTTTTCTAGGTCTAAAACAAACAACAATTATATTAAAAAAATAAATTATCAGTTGTATATTTCCTCACGTTCGATTTTAAGTTCGGTTTCCAGCAAAAAAAAATCCTGAAAGTCAACAAACAACATTGTGGAAATCGACTTTCGCGAAAATATACAGAATTTCATTAGTACGTGATTACGATTTCCGCAGCACAAACATCGTTTACCGCCTCTTCAGGGAGTTAAATCAACAATTCAACTCTAATGAGTTTAGTTCATTCAAGTGCCATTTTTCTGTTTCGTTTTGTATTAGTATTAGAATAATAAAGACTTGGGCTTAAAAATTATTTTTCTAATATTAATCATAACACAAAAAAACTATGCTGTAACAATTTAAGATTTTTTTATTTATACAAGTTGGCCTTCTGTTTCAAAAAAGATTTTAAATATTAACGAACTTCTATTTTTTTAATTTCCAGACCCTTGGATTCAGTCCAGCAGATCGCGAACACTTGGACAGCTGGTTGGTGCACAATTTCCAAAAAAACTTACCGCCAAATTTCAATCTTCTATCCAATAACACCACCCCCTTCGCTGCTGCAGTCCAAGTCCATAAACACAGTAAGTTATTAATCATTATAGTTAATTAATACAGTTCATACCAAATAAATTTTTAGTCGCGTGATTAACCTTGACCGGCACAGCCTTGCCTACTTTTATATATTTTCTTTTAATCAAAATATTTTCGGAAACAAAAATAAATTAATTCTAAATATTTAAACAGTTATGATTTACATCAACAAAACTCACCTTCTTAACTGCACTTAAGCGGTAGCAATGAAGTGCCATTACTACCGCTTTCCCGTTCAAAATAGTCTAATAAAGTTGCGATGAGTTCTTTACGGCTATTAAGCTATCTTGTACACTTCGCACTAAAGGAGGTTCTAAAAAGAACAATATTCTACTGCAAGGTCTGCTAGTAAACAATTTTAAACTTAAACTATCACAACATTATTTATTTAAACCAATAAAACTCGTAATACAAAACTAAAGTGTCAAAACGAATGACAATGTCAGGAAATAAATAAATAAAACGGCAACTTGACATTTTTTACAACAGGGTTTCCACTTGAATCCCCCATGGTGAATATCTCCATGGTTGGCAACAATGAATTTAAAAATCACGCCCTCGATTACGTAACTAAAAGTTTAATTGGTATCAAATACAGATCCTGATTGAATATGTTTTTATTGCGTTTAGGTAATGAAGAATTCCCATCTTTGTTACATTTTGCTGCCAGGTTCGGTCTGGAAAAGTTAGCCGTCCTGTTGCTCGACTGTCCAGGCGCCGATGTGGCTTACGAAGTTAAAAATGTCTTCGATATGACACCTCCCGAAATAGCTGACGCAAATGGACACCACGAACTCTCCAACATGTTTAGGGGTTATATTAAAATGAACGAAGTGAGCACTACGTATGCTAAGTTAAAGGAAATTAGGAAATGTGAAAAAGGTAAGAAAATTTGATAACCTTTTGTAAAAGACAATACTATTTCTGGAGCTTATTCGACCAGGTCTGCTCCGTTGGGGGGTTTTCAAAGGAATGCACATTTTTTATTTTAATAGTGGACAATAATAGTTATTTTTTATAAAAGATGATAAAATGGTATTTTATCGTCGACCGAAACGATTAATTCACGAGCGATGAAATCGCGAGTGAATTAATTTCGGGAGACGATAATGCAATTTTATCGTTGTGTATAAAACAATATTTTTTTCCACAGCGAGTTACGTTTTAAAAAATATTCAGAAATTATTATTTCAAGGAATTTATTACGAGTAGAAAAAATAAAAAATATTGTGCTGGGTTGGCGTTGGTTTCTATGTAATTTGACAAATAAATAAAGCTGTCTCTTTAGTTGTCAGTTTTGAGTCAATATTTATTAATTCTCTTTCGTGCCGATTGCTGATTGAATTGGAGCCAGAAATGGCTCAAAACGAAATAAGTAAATTACCAACAGATATTCAGGCCGAGGCGACAAACGCCATATCCAAACTACTTCCATTTAAATCCCGAATAACTTATGAAAAGGAATACAAAAATTTTCAAAAATGGAAACAATTAAAAAACGTGCGAGAAGAAATAAAGTTTTTAACCTATCCTCGCTGTTAAAGTATCATTTAATCTACCCTTGCGGTTAAAGTACTATTTTATCTACTATTTTTGATAGATATAATGGATATAAGGCAATTTTAACAGTTGCTATGGAAAAAAATATTACTGTAAGGAATTTATTTTCCTTTATTTTTATAAGTTTTGTACGTTTTATTATTAATAAACACAGATATCTATTTTATTTGATACAGATGATGAAGGATACTTGAAACCAAACGAAATAGTGGAACAGTTCTACAAAATGTGTCCGCCACCTCGTCCAGTAAACCCGGAGTTAACCCGGATTTCTCCAACTCCGGTCACGCCATCTAGCGAATGTGGAAGCTCTCTGTACTTAGCTATGGATCGAACAGGTATTTTCTATTTATTTATTTACTCCTAGAAACTTATATAACAAATATATTTGTGTAATTTTTGTTAACAATCAGTTAAAACATTGACATTTTTTACACAAAAAGCTACTGCCTAGCTACTGATTGTTGTCCTTAGTTTTGAAGTTGTCGGACTTCAGTGTTAATTAGTTTTTACTATCACTGTGCTATAGATTGTTCAGCCATCCTTCAAAATCACGTCATATATTTTGTCGAACTCTCTCAATCACTTGCCAACCAGATGAAAGAGATTGGTGACGTCATTACGGCATTTCGTAAATAACTGCATATTCGTTTGACGTTTGATTTGGGGTTATAGTTTTATTGGCGGACATCGGTTAGTGTCAAAATTAAAGTTTGATTGTGCAAACATACGTGCTTTGATTAAGGTTTGCAGAGCTTCAGCATTTGCCATAAAATAGCGAGCAATTTGTTACAAAACCATATAAATTATATATCACCGTAATCACAAAACTTCAATCTATTTCCGTATTGTAACGGAATTTTAAATTATGTTTTTATTTTCGAGAAAATTTAGTCCAAACATAAGGAATATTTTGTTGATGTTTGACCATCAAAATCTTAAAAATATAGAAGTTGTATAAAAATGTGCTACAATACGGATATAGTATAATCCTTTATCTTTAATTTCCTTCTTCATTTGTGTAAAAATACCTAGCCAGTTTTACATAAAACGTTAAATGCCGAACGCTTATTTTGCTACTTTTTCGGACTAATGAAATGGACTCTTAATAACAACAAGACTTTCATTATCAAAATTTATTTTTTACAGCCATTGCCTTATCTCGGGAAGACCTACGCAAGAAAACCGAAGACTCCGAACCCAAAAAACCTCCAAGCACTCATCATCACTCGCGAGATCCCTCACCCAAACCGAAAAAAAACAAACCAAAAATCGAATTTGTAGAGGACAAGGTCCAAAAGGAACTGGCCGAGATCCTTATGGACTTCAAAAACAACGTCCACTCCCTGGCCCAAGTGGAGAAACTGGTGGAGGACTGGGAGAACAGGAACGACGTGCAAAAATCGTACAAGGAAAAGATGGAACAGTTGTCTGAAATGAGACAGCGGTACGAGAAAATCCAGCACGAAATGAAGGCGGGAATGAAGAAGAATTCGCCCTTCGAAAGGTTCAGGAGGTTGTTCTCTAAGGGACACAAACACGAGGAAAAGTCCGAAGAGATGACGACGATGGCGGTGATTTCGGCTCCGGCTTTGGCGCTGAACCAGAGCGCTAGGCCTATCAGTAGTTTGAGTACTTCGTCGAGCGGGTCCAGCGGGAGGATGAGTACTATCAGTGGATGTAGCGTGGGAGATAGTGGAACTCATTCTGATAATGAAGAACGAAAGGTAAGAATAATTTGGTAGGAACCTATATTTCAAGAACGGGTGAACTACCCAGACACGATTATTGCATTTTTCATTTTTTGATCAAAAATAACCATTTTTAGTAGTAATTTTAAATAGGAAAACATCCGGATTATGTATCGAATAGGTACTATTTGACACATATTTGACGTTACAGAGATATACAGGGTGTCCCAGGCTGAGCGTGCATTAGAAGTTTCTAGAGAACTACAACATCTAGCTCAGAGATTTTTTACACATCATAGTTTCACAACGAGATCTATCGATTAAAAATATTTTCAATATGGCGGCACTTCCGGAAATACCGGAAGTTGACAGCAACTTTCTTATTTTAAATGGGTGCCCCCATTTTTTATTACATACTTAAATTCTCTGTAAAATTTTATGAATTTTGATATTAAACACCTTATATCTAACATTGACCGTTTTTGAGAAAAAAAATATTTAAAATTTTTGAACGAAAAAAACTGCCTATCAAAAATATGTGTATAGCCTAAACATCAAATTTAGTGATTACCACAGCCACTGTGCCAAAAAGAGAAAACATGTGGCTATCTATTTCAAAAATTAAATAGTTCAGATGTCATATAATCATGGAGGTAGCTGTCATGGAATTGAGCGATTAAAAAATTATCATAAATCATTTTTTTCAAATGGAAACCCACTTTTTTATTTCACTAGTGAAAAGGCTTTTCAATTCGTTATTTTTCGACTATACATGTTCCTATACCTAAAACAAATCGTTTTTAAGTTATTGTGCCAAAAGTTTAACAGAAACTGTTTTATCATCATTTTTTCGAAGAAAAAGTTTCCGGAATGCAGTTCGGACCACCCTGTATACTATAACATTCCTAATTACTTAATAAACGTTGAATATAGTACTATTTACTATTATTTATAATTTCTTTTCTTCTCAGCTTATGCTTACCAACAGTCAGAACGATGGAGAGTTTTTGAAAGAAGAACTGAGTAGGTGTATGATCGAAATGAACTACACCCCCGTGCCTATACCTAAACCAGTCAAGTTTTCGGTGATGCGTCATTTTGAAACCATAGAAGAAAACAAGCCTAGCATCAGGCCCGATAGCCTACCATTAGGCAACGATCAATTTTACATACAGTTTCCACCAAATGGGCAACCTGTCGCTGGTGAGTATACCCTGCTGGCAAGCGAAACCTTGGGTCGGTGTTTACATGTATAGGAGTGAGTCGTTATGGCAATCTAGTAGTCGGAGAGAACAAAAATACGAAGCATTTATTACATAACCATTTAATCTGACGCTAGGTTCTATGCGCTTGGGAAAATACTTGCCTTCTGTCTTTATTCAGTACATCTTATTTTGCTAAGCGTGTTGACTGTCCTCTTCGTACACACGAAAATCGGCACCCAAGACCAGCAGTGGGATTCTGTAAGCTCCGTAGCAAGAAATTTCCTGTCTAGCCTATGCTATTTGTATACGATCGATGAGTCACTAGACAGGAAATATGTTTACAGAATCGCTAGCCAGAAATGCCAGCCCTAGTATAATCATATCTGACATTAACAAACATAGACATATTTCACTAAAAAATTGCTTCATTCTTTTATTTTTTTTTTTTTAATTATGGGGAGAAGATTTGAGATTAATTTGACTTTGATTACTTTGACTAGAAAAAATTCAACTACGTTTTCATGTTTCTTTTTCATTTTTTTTTTCTAAAACGGTATAAAAATTTGGAACAGCATAAAAACGGAGTTAACCATTTTAGGACAAGCAAAAATGTTTATGAAGAATGCATTTTTCTCAAAATCTCAATAATAAAAAGTGTTTCATTCTCTTGTAAAGACAATCCGGAGACATACTGTAGATAAACAATTTTTTCTACAAACGTCGGTAAAAATGTAATTTTTAACGCATGCTGTCAGTGCCTAAAATGTGACATAATGTCACTGATGGTAAAAGTAATTTACTTTTAGCACTGGTTACACTTTAGCACACCTCACAAAATAAAATACAACTTTTAGCACTTATATCATAATTATATTATAATAGTTATTTATGATATAATAAGTGCTAAAAGTGGTATTTTATTTTGTGAGAAGGTAAGCTTTCGAACAAAATAAAATCACTTTTAGCACACATATCATACACTATTTTTTCTGCAAACAAGTTTATACTCGTATATATCAAAATGTATTATTACTTTTTACGTTAATGAATAATTCATAATATATGTCATTCTGAAATCAAATTAATTATGAAGTTTATGGTTGCTAGGGTAATTGTTGTCGCTTCAGTGTTAAAAGTAAATCACGTGACTTAATTTTACCACCAGTGCTAAAAGCAAATGACTTTTATTTACCATCAGTGACATATGTCACATTTTAGGTACTGACAGCATGCGTTAAAAATTACATTTTTACTGACGTTTGTAGAAAAACAATTTTATCTTATTTTATCGAATTTTTGTTTTATCTTCCAGGTTTCACCGATGGGAATACAAAAAGCCCACTGGACAGTCCCAAAAACTCCTATATGAACTTTCCGGCAGGTCAGAGTACTCACGAGTACATAAACTACAAAGTTCCGCCGTCGTCTTGATAATAAGACTTGTATAAACTGAAAAGCATAATAATATCGTGGATCTCAGTTAAAAACCGTATTTTTTCTATCCCAAAGAATGCCTAGAAATATCTACAACGACTTCAACATTGAAAAAACAACTTACCTAATTACCAGTTTCTGTTTTCTGAAATTGTTAATTATTTTCTACGAATATACAGGGTGTTTCAGGGAAAAACACGAATGATAACGATTTTTTTTTCAACATACCATATTTATTTAAGAAATACAAACTTTTTCTTTTGATATAAATAACACAAACACTTTTCGAGACACCCGGTATATGCATTTATATATTTATCGATGTTTTGTGTTAAAAATGTTTTAATTGTTAAATTATATACGATATAAGTACCTTATTTATTTATTTGTAATGTGTGTAACGCATTATTATAATTGACTTTTTTATATTTTGTACATTTTTCTAAAATAAACTTTGTGTTGTAAATTATAATAATATGCTGTGTTTTATTTTTATTATTTCTTAAGAATATATGGGCGTAAATTTCTTTAACCCATATTTTATAATCGATAATAACAATGTTATTAATAAGAAAAAAATCCCAGCGATTTTCAAACTGGTTTGATATGTAGCTCTAAGCAAAACAATAAAAAATCGCATTTTAAAAATTGCAATTAGGGGTTTACCGCCTTGCTAAAATACGGTAAACCGAATATAATTTTAGTTCATGTTATTAAAAAGTTATTAACAAATAACAGTGGCATATTTTATAAAAATTGGAAGCCTCTATTTAGTTGAAAACAACAAAACGTGATTTAAAACGTAATAAAAACTTTTAACAAGTGAAACAATAATTAAATTAGTGCATTCGGCAAACTTGGCGATATGAGTCTAAGTGTAATTCTAGGATTCAATTAACCAAGGCGAATTTCTTTAACAAAACTGGCTCCTGGGGATTTATATTCTTCAGTTGTGCTCGTTTAGTTGAAACGAAAGGTCGAAAAAAGCAACGAATATAAACATGGGTATGTGCAAAACACCTAGATTGCTTAATTCGTTTCAATTTATTTCATTATACTTTAATTCTAGCGAAAGTTTGCATGATTATCTTGGTTCTTTTGGTAGCTACAAGCGTTGTTATGGGTCTCGACAGTAAGTATTTAATTTATTATTTTAAGGGAGAAATATGTAAAGAGTTTGCGATCTCACAATGATAAACTTTTTTTTATATTTGTCTAGTAGTTCAGGAGCTGGGAGTAAAATGAAATGCCTGATAAGTTACCAGAGATTTGATGCTGAAATTATAAGTAAATATAAAACCCCTCGTCTGCCGAGTCTTCGTGTTTACCGTTGCGTTATACAGGTTGTCCCATTTTAGTTGAAATCATACAGTATCTCCGTTATCAGTGAAGATAGGAAAATGCGATTTGCACAAACCTGTTCCACTTTTTTGTCAAACGGAAGATGCTGTAAACAAAATTTTCATAGCCCTTTTTTTTTGGTACACCCCCCGTATCTCTGTTATTTTTAAAGGTATCGAGAAGGTGAAAACTGTTTCTTGTAGACCTTTTAACGTAGAATACAGTGGCGTAGTCTGTTTTTCTACGAAAAAATAAAAATTTTGAAAATATGAACTGAAGTTATGTTTACCTAAATAGAACATCCTGTATTTTTAAAAATAATTTGATCAGGCTTGATATGCGTTTCTCAAAAATATGTCCATCCCAAAGATGTCAGTCAACATTGTCCGTCAATTAATTGGTTCAAAGTTATATGATACCTTAGAAAAACTTGCTATCTACAAAATAAAATAATTATTTTGTGTAAACACTGCTGGCGTTAATCCAACAGAGACCAACTTTCGGGAAGTATATCTCTTCCCGTCGTCGGAAGCAAAAAACACAAAGAACAAAGAAAAAACTATTTAAACCCACATAGCAATGAAAGCATATTCATATCTATAGCATATACCTAGCATGTGCGTGAACTTATATCCTTATACTTATATTCTGAGCATGTTCCAAGAATAAATGGACATGTGCCACCTATATTCTTTAAAGTATATTCTTCTGCATATATTCTTATCATATGCTAAGAATATTTAGCTATATACTTCAATATACTTTGCTGGATATGTACAACAACTCGGTCCTCCTGCTCAAAACATCGCATATTTTGGCTATTTTATCCGAAAAATAGGCGATTGTGTAGGCGATATTCTGAAATTCAACCATGGTTCCAAACCGTGCGCGTCTTCAGCGGAGTTCAGCGCCTTCTGGCCGCGGCTCTTCGAAGCTGCAACACGACTAATACGAAACAGTGTTGCCAATTTAGTATAATTATTGTAGATTTACTACGTTTTGGATATGTTTACGTTAATTTTTGTATATTTTAGTTAATGGAACATGGGTTTTTGTTTTATTTTTAAAAATTATCTAGTACGTTTTTATGAAATAAAGTACATTTCATAGGTAATGATCTTGTTTAGTAAGTTAGATAAAATAATTCTGGCAACGCTGTCTACCGACTCGCCGCCGTCGCCGCCAATGCCGCCTATGTTCACAGAATATGCTATATGTATAAAAACAAGAATATTCTCTGCATATTTTAAAATATTCTTAGAACATTCTTAAGCCAAGTGCATAGCACATACTACTTGCGGCCAAAAAGTTATGCTGAGCACACATGCTCAGAACATATTTCCAATATCCTTATACCAAAAATGTTTATTCTGAGCACCTGCTAAGTATATTATTTTGCTATGTGGGAAGTATCTAAATACAACTATATTCAAGAACCCTTTAGGTTTTTCAACAGATACGTAGTCTAACAGCAATTTTCTTTGGAAGATACCTATTTCCTACTTTCACATACAAAAAATATTGAATTGTATCTTTCGGAGACTAATGTTCATACAGAATACAGAAAGGATATTTACAGTGCTTCTATTCTGTGGCTTATATGGCTTATAGGCAACGCAAGTTGTAGTGAAGTACAGAAAAGGCACAATTATCTCTATACTCTTTAGCCGAGGCAAACCTGGCTATTTATTGTTACCATTCAGGATGCTTTCCATACCTGTGTGCCATTGTTTCTTTGGTGTGTACGGGCCTTTAATGGGTATCGTACAAGAGATGCGCAAACAAATTGCGCAGATTTGCTCTTATGCAACTCTATAATACGTGACGAGATCGCAAACTTTTCAGACTACCCTTATATATGTATGTAAATAAAACTATTACAATATTTCTCTAATTAGATAACTGCCCATTATCAAGTAAGATGACCTCATGCTCTCCCAAATGCAAGGACGATTCCGAATGCTTTGGTAGAAAATGCTGTCCAAACGTTTGCAATGCTAAATCCTGCGTACCCGAGCATTTACGCGATTCCAACAAATCTGACGGCTATAAAAATCAAAACGCCAGTAATAAAATTGAAAAAAGCTGATTTTAGTTAATTTTAAAAAACGTTTTTTTTACAGAATCTGCTACAGGAAGCTACTGTGGTAATGTGAAATGTAATGCATATGAAAAATGCGAAATTGACAAATCTACCAAGAGACAACGCTGTATGAGACAATAAACAAATAGATTTTAGAGATAAAATAGATATTTTATTTAACAAAAAAGGAAATTTTATTGTGTGGTTATTCACAATGTATCACAATATATTTTTGGAAAATAAAATTATGTAAAATTATACCCATACAAAGCATTTAATTTCTTACAAGCTGTATCGCTTCTTGTAAGATCATCCATAAAATAATTCACACTAATCTATTAAATAATAATATAAATCAGTCACTTAAAATGAAAGTTAAACAATAAATTGTACAATAATTAATTATGTTGTTAATTTGGAGCCTAAAGCTTTCGAGTTTTTTTCAAGCTTTCTCTGATTCTGTTCCCAAACGCGACGCTCCCTGTCTAGTCTTTTCTGTTCTCTTAAAATTTTCTGTGCCTCTTGATCTAATAACTGCTCACCACCCCAACCACTATTTTCATCCCATTCACGTAATTCTGCTGTAGGCTAAAATAAAAACATCAGGGTTATAAGCATTTTGTTTAAAAACAAGTGTTCTAAACGTGTTTATGGGTGTTTTTTAGTAAAAAAAAATAAGTAAAACATGGTACTTAAATCACTTAAACCTATTATTCTGTGCTACAACTACAGAATTACCATTAAGTTCTCTAAAAATACTTATACAAGGTTACTACTTAATTCTGAATGACATCTAACACTATGTAGTTTAAAATAGAGTTTATAACAATCGTTTTAAACCTAATTCTGACTTTGGAGTTAAAACGGTGTTTAAATCTGTTCTGGAACTGTTTTAAACCATAGAAAATGCATGCTTTGTTTAAAAATTAATAGAACATGTATATTTTCAACCCTGTAAAAAATTTGTTTTTTGAAAAAACACTAAAAATACAAAATTTACCAAAATAGTGGCGGTGTCTTCCCTAGCAGCCAGTCTACTATTTACATTCCTCGAACTAGGATCGTTTTTATTTCTAATAAGCACTTTAGCTTGCCTGGTTATTTTTGGAGTCATATCTTCAAAAAAGTTTAGGTCTTGTTCCTCACTTTCTTCTGGTTCTTGATTGTGACTCTTTACCGTTTGCTCGCGATAGAGATCAATGTAATCTTGTATAGTCTTTGGTTTGTTGCTTTCACCATTATCTTTGCCCCAATCTGACCAATCTTGAAGATCGTTCGACGATTCTGTGCCGGACACGACGTGAGTTAACGGTACACTTTCCGAATAGCTTCGTTTTCGTTTACGGATACAACATAGGGCTCTTCTGAGAATATTTATAAAAAATAAGACAAATCCTTTGAGCTTCGAAAACAACCAAGTTAAAATCATTGTAGTTAGTAAATTCACAATCAGCCCATAAATCTCATGATCAAAACTGTAGGTTAAATTATTGTTTAAAATTAAATCGCATGAAAACAAACATTAATTTTCATCACAATTTCGGTCAACGAAATTTGCGGTTATGTTGGTTTTGGTTATGTGTCTTGTCTTGTCAAAATATCCATAGATCTTTGAGATTATCGGCAAGGATGGATCTAAAACAACCCTGAAAGTGGAAAATATTCTACATTCAATTTTTTGTCCACGCCCAACCCTGAAAGATCATATACTTTTCTTTTTTTTTATCTATAGCTATAATGAATTAATAATCTAGGGAGGTTTTCGAATTTTAATTTTTAACCTAGAATATTTTTTTATTCCAAAAATTACCAAGATATTTTAATATAACAAATATAACAAATAAATAAATTCAATTTTAATAATGTTTTCTAAAAAGTTGTTAAGCCTACACAGTCCACTTGTAGTTATTCAAAGAAATGTGGGGAAAAAGAAATATAACTGGTTTAATGAAGGAATCCAATATCCTGGTTTTAAATATTATCCTAGGTAAGATCTGTAATTTAAACAATTGTGCAAAATAATATTCCTTTTTTTTGCAGACATAAGGACTTTGAAGATCCGCCATATGAACCAACAAAATTATTTAGAGTTAAAAGAATAGCCCCTCTGAAAGGTTTATCACATTTAGAGAAAGAACTTTTGAAAAGCTTTAGCTTAGATGGTGAAAAAGTAAGTTATATAATACATTAATATACCTGTGCCCTTTTTATTTATAATCTACTGTTGCAGAATAATTGTTTTAATGTTGTTAAAAATATTCCCGAAAATAATGGACGATTGTGGAAAATTAAACACTTAATTGAAATTGTACCAATTACTTTTCCTGATGGGTTTCCCGCAGCAGATGATCGCACATGCTTACATGAAAATGGTGAACTACGAATAGTTAAGAAGTTAAATACAGTCGAAAAGCAACTAGAGCTTACTGAAAACTTTTCTAAATTACCTGAAAGAATGGATGGAGATACAATTAGAAGAAGTCTGAGGAAAAAATGGTTAAATGGCTTTGAAACTGTACAATAAATTTATTTAGGCATAATTAATAAATTAGATAATTGATTTTATTTTAATTCTTTATTCTCTGTAATATCTGCCCCAATTTTTTTTTATTTAAAGGCCTAAGCTACTAGGACTATCCGGCCTGACAATAAAGCACCACCAGCACGGATGGTATGTAATCTGAAATTGTCATTAAACATATATTTACCTCATTTACTTTACACAGACATACGGTTCATCCTTGAAAAATATATTTATTCCATGGATATCTTAAAAAATGCATATCTGTGGTTCACAGAAGGACTCTGTAATAACGATTTTCCAACATTGAGGCATAGATGGCAGCACCAAAATATTATACAGGGAGCGTTTATTTTGATTCTGTCATCTGTCAAAGCTCTTTTTGAAGTGAAATCAAAATTTGTAGGTATGTTTATGGAGATTATTTATTTTTCAATAAATATTGAATTCATCTTTAAGAAATATTTCAATTTTATGGTTTAGGAGAAATTCTAATACTATTACTCGTATTTTTTCGTCAATATTTAAAGCCGGCCACACCGAAAAATACATTTTTTTACAAATTTGTATTGACAGTTGTTACATTTTTTCAGGTCTCCGCCATGGGAGCTTACAAATATATCCAAGAACTTTATAGGAAAAAACAAAGTGATGTGCTCCGCTTTTTGTTAAGAGTTCGAGTATGGCAATATCGCCAGCTTACTAAACTCCACAGAGCTCCGAGACCAAGTCGTCCTGACAAAGCTCGCAGACTAGGATACAAGGCGAAACAAGGTACTTTGATTAACATTTTCTATAATGTGGTGAGCACCATCGATCAGTTTTCAACTTTTACTATAGTTGTTTAACTTTTGCAATGGTGCTAAATAATTATTTGCATTGGCCAGCATGTTTTTAATTCATTATGTTAAAAACTATCTAGAACTCTGCAACATTCTTGTTACTCCAACAAATAAAGTATGAAAATTCATGTAATATATTTTGTAGGTTTCGTTATATTCCGTATTCGCGTACGTCGTGGTGGACGTAAACGCCCAGTACCCAAAGGTGCAACTTACGGCAAACCAAAAAGCCATGGAGTTAACGAATTGAAACCCGTACGTAAACTCCAATCGATCGCCGAAGAACGTGTAGGAAGACGTTGTGGCGGTTTGAGAGTATTGAACTCCTACTGGGTTGGCCAAGATTCTACATATAAATATTATGAAATTATTTTAGTTGACCCATCACACAGCGTAAGTTAACAATAAAATATAACAAATTACAATGTTTGAGTGCATTTATTTGCTTTATACAGGCTATCAGAAATGATCCTAAGGTGAACTGGATTGTGAATGCTGTACATAAACATCGTGAACTTCGGGGAAAGACATCTGTAGGCAAGTCATCACGTGGTCTTGGCAAGGGACACAGATTCTCGCAAACGAAAGGTGGTTCCAGAAGAGCCGCTTGGCTCAGGAGGAACTCACTCCAGTTGCGCAGAAAGCGTTAAATTATATATTTTTTATCTATATTGATTGTAAGAATAAAAAAATAAAAATTGAAAAAATGGTTATTTTAATAAGAACAAATAATTTTAACTTCAACAATTTTATTCTTAAAAATTTATAAAGTAAGTTCCTTGAGTTGTATAATTGAATATATTCTAATAAAACCGCTACAAAAAAGTTAAATATCTACAATATCATAATGGAGGCTTAAAATATCTTCTGCATTTCTCATTAAATACCTTAATTGATCTTTCTTTAATTAAGTCTTCAACTGATATTTCTACTTGTAACATCCTCAGCTAAAAAAAATAAATTTTATTTTCGGTCTATTTATTTATGACATAATACTTTAGTCTGTTCAGCCCTAAGGGATTTATTCAGCTGAATATCATCAGTCTTATTTTCTCTTTCAACCTTCAGTCTCTTTACGTTATTTGTCGTGTACGAAATGCAATTCCGTATAAGATTTTCCCTTTTCTCATGACCTTGGTTTATTTGATTAAATATGTCTTTGCAAGCGGCAGCCTCATCGGCATGAAAAGAGCCGGTACAAACTACGGAATTTATAGTATTTATTATAATATCATCACTTCTTCTCATTGTCTTTAGAGCCTCCTGTAAAAAATGTTTGGCAGGGGTGGTAGTGGAAAATCATGGAAAAATATTATATTTTACCTGAAATTCACTAAAATCGGCACATTCCATGATCGCTGCTGGCATGCCTTTTGATATCTAATTGTTTTTCATATAATTTGTTATTTTTTTGTATTAAAAATAAAAATTCATAACCATAACCTTACAAACTCTCTCTCTATCATAGATAAGGAAAGCATGTCTTTTTAATGATGAAGGCGACATCTTTCGAGAGCACTAAAAAGGTTAACATAATACAATTTTCGGATCTGAAATACTAAATCCTAATAATTAAAATAAAAATAAAAGACACTTGTTACTTTTTTAATGAATGTACAAAAAATCGAATGTATAAAATTTTATTCCTGTAATTTACAAATTTTTACACAAATGGCATAGCACAAATGGTTAAATAGGTGTAAAGTAAAAATCTATAAACCCATCCTTGATTTAAAAAATGAAGAAAGCTAAATTAAAAAATTAAAAATTACTTTTATAGAAAATTTAACTGTGAATAGATATTACACTACTATTTTTATTGTTTAACTCGTTTAACTATTTTAAAAGTTTGAAACTCTGAATATACTCCTAATCTACTAATGAAATAAAATCAGAACTGTCATTTTGCTAAATCAATAAATAAATAATTAAATTAATCCGTTCTCCGATCGCCATTTTCTTTCCAGTTCTTTCTGTAGTGGTGTCACGGAAAGATGGGTAACATTTTTAATATAAATACTATATATATTACGTTTTCTAAGGTAAATAATATACATAAATTCAGTCTTAAATATTCCTTTTATTATGCTGTATATTAAAGTACAGTTTTTGTTCGAATATATCCAATTATTCATGTCAGTTTTAACTAGATTTATTTGCATTGGTTTAACCAGCTCTTTAACTCCATTTACGTTATCATAATATTGTTTTCTTTGACTCGCTGATAACTTGTTGAGATTTTAAGAAACAACTTACACAACGTACTGTATTTTTGTTATCTATATTTAGATTTTTTGCTAGACTAGCAGGGAACACAGTTCAATATGTTAAAAGTTCTCTATCTCTACTTGTTTTATATGTAACATTTGGCCAAAGCATTGCATATTTTCGTTAACGACGCTCCAAAATAATCATCTGACTGAGTTATTTATCTAAGTTGGTATATATATTTTCAGATTCACACCATCTCTAAAGCATACTCATGAGAATAGAACCAGTGTGGAGATTGTAGACAGTTTTACAAGGATATTAATTGGCAATAACCAATTAATGATATTAGTGAGTATATCACACCAAATCTGCAACTTCAATTGTAAATTTACTTTAAAAATTTACCCATTTTGCCTGTTGGAAATATAATGGCAACTCAGGAAGACCGCTCATTGTCATCTGGAATGTCGTTGCCAAAATGGATGAAGAATAAAATGACAGATCGGTGAGTTTATATAAAAAAAACTTCTATTTGGGGCCAGAAAATTACTTAGTGCATGATTGTTACTAACAATTTGTAGTCATAAGTGCCTACTTTATTTCTAATAAATAAGAAGTGAGCATGCTATTCCTTTTTTTATGTAAGTAAGTACATTTTTTATGTATCTCATATTGCTTATTATAAATATTTCCTTTTTTATGTTGCTATGGCAACCAGATGTGTTTACACTGTAGGTAAATCATGAATTTTATAGATCTCTCATGCATAATCTATATCCACACTTATTATATTGGTATGTGTCATTGCATTAAATTGAAATTTGCTGAGTAGGTATTAAATTTTATTTGTTAATAAATTTCTAATGTGTTAATATTTTGTATGGAGAAATATATTTTTTATTGTAACATTTAAGTGAATGTCCTTGATTATTTTCTTTCTGTATTTTTTTTTTGTTTTAAGCATTTTTTGACGTAGAAACAGATCATCGCTGAAATTTAATTATTAATTTTATAATAAATGTCAGTGTTCAACAAAAAGTATTGCTCTTTCAAAAACCCGCTTGACTATAAAACTTTTTGATTATACTCTTATTGTCTTTTTTGTCTAAAAATTCTTACCCAATAAAATTTATTATTGTTTTCATTGTAACGGGATTCAGACAGAAATATGGATTCACATTTCAAAAGCTACTATGACGCCAGTTTTTTTTTGTTTTAATTGTATAGTATTTTTGTGTTAGGGCTATGTTTGTGTCAAAATTATACACAATTTTTGGACGTAAGATATTTTAAATTTCACTTTGTTCATCACTTTCAACCAAGTGCAATGAGATGTCATCAAGGTCTTTGTCCCAACTTTCTTCAGGCACTGACCTTAGCTTTTTTACTGTTTTAAGCTTGTAATATTTATGGTTTGTCTTTGTTTAGTTATGCCTAAAAATTCCTACTAATGTGTCATTGACCTGACCGAAATTAAATGGAATATTAACTTTTTATTGAACTTTACATAAAAATATAGCAAACTTGAATATAAAGTTATTTATTATAAAATTAGAAATTATACAGAAATTTTTAACTAGTTATACAGGTAAACAAATAAATTTAATATTTGTTTGCACGTTAAATCCAGATACAAATGCAGTAGACACTTGTCAGCATTTTCAACTACAAAAATAATTGTTATAGTTTTATAAAAGCGATAGTTTTCTGAATTTTTTCTCGATACACCCTGTATATAAATGACCTGTAGGTCGTGTGCTTGTTAAGAATGTAAACAATCTATATGGAAGGCAAATAGGAAAATGTAAAAAGTCTATATTTGTTGTTACTCTGAGGGTGTTGATATTTTAACAAAAAGTAAACCAATTTTCAATTTAAATACCAACTTTGTTCTATGAGTGTGTAAATAATTTGATAAGCTTAAATTTTAAATCAATATTTACTGAAAAATATTCCACCATATGTTGGAATGGAATACATTTTTTTTCTTATAAATTTGAGAATCAAAAGGTCAAAGATATGCTATACTGCATCAAGGACCACACGCTTTTTGCTGTAGTTAGCCAGAATAGCCAGACACAAATTTTTGGCAACTTGTTCTATGATAACCTTGATTCTTTTTATGAATCTGGCAAATATTTTATATACATTTATTCCAATAAACTTGACTATATATGTATTTTTGATTTTGCAAGCATATAGAACATGTTGCTGTTTTATTTTTATAGTTGCAGAAATTACTAACAATCCATGGGTATCTTTATTTGAAAATTTTATTGATACCCTATATTTTTTGCTGATGTTGACTATTCTGTTACACCATAAAGCTCATTCATTTATCTTTAAATAAGCATAAGGTATCTTAGTACCTCAAGAAATTTTTAAAACATTTCATATTCGTATTTTATATTGGTCCTAGACCCAAGAAATAGGTAACCAAATTCAGACAATATGATCTTTGTATATTCATCCTCGAACAATGCCTACTAGGTATATTTTTGTGAAAAGTCTACCTGCCCTAAGGCCCTAAGAGGTCAGAAGAAATGTCATTTCTTCTAGACACTTTTTTCTTCAGGTTCTCACCACATTTCTAGAATAATTTAAAATATATTGAACCCTAAAGTCCGTCTACCGTCTGCGTTTACTGGGGTACCATCGAAAAAAAAACGTGTCACGGTAACTTTAGAAATGGCAATGATTGATAATTAGTATCTTATTTAGGTCATTCTTTATGTCTTTTATTATAAACTGGTCAAAAAGATTATATTAAGTGTTTATTTTTCATTCAAAATAATTATAATAATAAACGATTGTTAACGTTTATTATAGTGTAGTTTCGAATGTTTCCATTCAATGGCATGCTTACAGTTTAATGTATTCTTAAATACTATTTAGATTACTTCGCATAAACAATCGCATTTACACGATGGACTTTAGCTTAATATCCAATTTAGACTAATAAATGGGTGACCTTGTCACGAGACATCTGCATTATTCCTGGTCATAAAAAACGCATTTACATAGCTGACTACAGGCCAAATAGCGACACCAACACGCTTTTTTAATTCGATATAAAATAAAAACTGGATTGAACCGGATTGAAGAGAATAAAAGTCGAACAGACGGCTGTGATATTATAATATGCTTGGTTTCATCATTATAAATAAATTACGGGACCATTCATTTATAAAGGTCCGTCTACACATACGGTTTTACCTGTCAGTCTTACCTGAGCAGTCAAAACGTATCAAGCAATGTTAACGGGAAATCTTTGTAATCATATAGTTCCTAAACGTGTCACTATGGCAAACAAATTGATAAGCAAAACATTTGATTTAAAGCTAAGAAAAGCATTATAATAAACTTGACTGTACCTGGGTACCAATATTCTCTGATTTTGTGCTAGGAAGTAAATTTTCATGCATATTTTCATCGATAGGTTTGTAACTTCTGAATAACGCTCTAGGTAAAGCATTTAGCTCATTTGGTAGCTCAGAATTAGAATTATTAGAGTTAAACAACTCGCATTTTTATTGGAGGACATCGTCATATTTATTTCAAACCAATAATCAACGAGAATATTCGTATAATTGAACAAAATTACTGTAAACCACTATAAATACGAATTGTTGGTTAGGTTCAAAATTTTTTCTCTTCTCAAATAAATTCAAGCATTGACATTATTATGTATTTGCATAAAAGTGTGTATTTTGGGTGGTATTCCACAAAATTTGCAGGCAGTTGAGGAAACAGAAAATGTACAGATTACAGACAACAGCTGTATGTTGATCAAGCTAACTTCTGTGTTCTTCAATTTATCTAGTTAAATTCTAAAATCTAGTTAGTTCCTTCCAAATTTTTACTGTATAATTTCTACCGACATTTTGTTCTGAAGCAAGTACTTCTTTGCACTTTGAACGTTAGATGGTACTAATTTTATTCTCAACTTAAGACAGTCATGACTATTTGCCACAGAAGCCAATGACTGAGATGACAATCGATCATATAATATTCAAATTTACTTAATTTTAAATTTTATCCTAGTACAGAATCTGTATTGGAGAAAGATACTTCATTTAGTCAATTCGTCAATTATTCTCACCTTTTTAATGCACCTTTGCTGGAAATATATTAGTCCTCAAGGCGAACAATAAAATCTTTGTCCGTTCCAAACCGTATAAGTTCTATATTCTCCGGTGGAACTTGGCAACAGGCCACGAACCGTTTAAAAGGTCAACAGACATGTGATTTCCTCGTCGATGTTTATTTCATTGAATTCCCTATCATAAAATTAACACAAAGCTGAACGTTCTGAAAATAACAATGAAAAAAGAATGCACTGTGTCAAAATTAACAATGTAATTAACATTAAAGAACCATAAGTATTTTCTAGATAATGTTTTTGTTTGTGGTAGATACAAATAATTCAAAATTCTATTCAAAATTGAACTTAACATTTTTTTCCAGCTTATTCAACCATTTCCAATTATGAGGGGTAGCCTCCCTCACATATTTAGATAGTCTTTGTAGTTGGACTCATTGTTGTCTATTGTTGGCTATACGAACCCAAGTTATCCCTTAGGTTTGGTCTTCTTCTAGGTCTCTTAAGAATCTATTACGCTGTACTGTTCGGGTCGCTCTCAGGGGTCGGGTAAAGCGGGTGTGTGGCCGAAGGAAATATATATTTTATTTCAGAAATCTGCCTAAGGCTTAGCCCGATCCTGTCGTGTTAAGCCACACCCAAAATTCCAAACACGTTCTTTCATTAAGACTTGATTAAGGTTTGCAGAGCTTCAGCATTTGCCATAAAATAGCGAGTAATTTGTTACAAATCTATATAAATTATATATCACTGTAATCACAAATCACAATCTATTTCCGTATTGTAACGGAATTTTAAATTATGTCTTTATTTTCGAGAAAATTTATTCCAAACATAAGGAATATTTTGTTGATGTTTGACCATCAAAATCTTAAAAATAAAGAAGTTGTCTAAAAATGTGCTACAATATGGATATAGTATAATTCTTTATCTTTAATTTCCTTCTTCATTGGTGTAAAAATACCTAGTTAGTTTTGCATAAAACATTAAATGCCGAACGCTTATTTTGCTACTTTTTCGGAGTAGTGAAATGGACTCTAATTCCTCGTGGGTACCATTTTGTAATTTTTGTGGTCCATCTGTTGTCGGACCTTCTTGCCAGGTGTCCTGCACATTGCCATTTGAAGGATTTGATTCTGTAGATAACCGTCTATTACCTTGGTTTTTATTTTACATATACCGATTATTATTATGTATTACTAATCAATATTTAAAGTGTTATATACGTTTTTTATTGTTAATTGATCTGGTGATCAGTTTTTCTTGTAATTTTGTCCTATTTACACTTCTAACAAATGTTTATTAATCTTATCTTAACCACAAGCTAATTTTCGGTGGTATGTATGTACCAATAAATTGAGCAAATATTGACGCCTCCAGCGAACTACATCTGCAACAGTTGACCCACGTTGGTAAATACTTTACTCTGTTCATAATTAGTTGTAAATATTATGCATATTTCGTTAATTAGTACTTTAGACAACATCTTTACTCGTATTTCGTTAGTAAACATCCACATGTAACGCTTTAAAAATATTTATTCACGCGTCCTAACGTCATGTTGACGTCACCGATTCCATTCCATCTTATTAGTCGATGAAATTCTTGGCACGCGTTTCTTAAAACTAGTTTAGCGTGTTTTTTTGCGTTTTTTTTTCTCATTCCAAACATTTCAGTCTATATGGTATCGTTTTTCTTAACTAGACGTATATATCCAGTATAAAATTCTTGAATGATGGTTTACAGTCATCGAGTTATTACCTCAGGTAAGCGACTACAGTTTGAGAGAGATAAACAGCATCCTTACTCATATTTCGTTAGTAAACATCCACGTGTAACGCTTTAAAAATATTTATTCGCGCGTCCTAACGTCATGTTGACGTCACCGATACCATTCCATCTTATTGGTCGAGGAAATTCTTGGCACACGTAGTTTTAAACTAGTTTTGCGTGTTTTTTTTTGCGTTTTTTCTCAGTCCAAACCTTTCATTCGCTCTATCGCCTCGTTTTTCTTACAGAACATCCAGTATAAAATTCTCTAAGGGTCGATTTACAGTTAATCGACTTATTATTCTACCTCAGGTAAGCGGCTACAGGTTGTGGGAGGTCGGGCCTTTAGAATTCGACCAATGGCGTAGCTCGGGTGTGACGTTGAACCTGTGGCGTCATCGAGGCCTGCTAGATACTAAAGTCCGTTCTAGAACAAGCCGGAGATTTCGGAGTATTTAAGTTGAGCTTTCGGTAAGTGGGAGGTAGTTTGTGTTCTATCGAAGCGCAGAGAGTTTAGTTGCAATTTATTGATTGTTTTGTCGTATCTAGTTGTGGTTTGTTTTTGTTTATTAAGACTGATTTAATGATGGTTTGGTTTCCCCATTATTCTTCACTTACAAACAGGTGCGTTGTTATTTGATATTTCTTAAAATATTGTAGGGGTTATCAAAACATTGTTTTGTAAGCTCTTTTGTCCCTAGGTTTTGTCTCAAATCTCTTAAATTTATTAGGAATTATTTTTTTCGTATTTTCTTTTCTTTACTTTGTTAAAAAAAAATTTGATATTGTTAGATAATTTCTTTTACTTTTTATTTCTTTCAATTATTGAGTGAGGTGTTATTCTGTATTAAATTTGCATACAGTCTTAACTAGTGTTACTTATGCATTAACATTTTCTGATCTTTTAAAAAATCAATGACCTTTTAAAAGCTCATTTAAAAAAGTAATAGTATTTGATGTTTTTATAAGACACAAGATTATTTTGATTTATTTTAAATGTTTGTATAATTCAATTAATTTTGTTTTATATTTGTTTTTCCTTGTTTGAGATTTTTGAATTTTTTATTTAATATGTACTAATATTCTCTTAGGTGTTTTATCTGTTTTTGCATTCTGCGTTATTGTGTTAAATATATGCAAAAACTAATGATATTTGCTTATTTCTTAAAATATTTATGTACAATATGATAAAATATGTCTTCTGTGATGACAAACGACCCAAAAATTAC
Source organism: Sitophilus oryzae (assembly GCF_002938485.1). Classification (NCBI taxonomy): domain Eukaryota; kingdom Metazoa; phylum Arthropoda; class Insecta; order Coleoptera; family Curculionidae; genus Sitophilus; species Sitophilus oryzae. The sequence continues at coordinate 3,081,507 of NW_022146501.1, forward strand.
CCCACATGATCATAAAACTTCTTGATCATATAGTACTTTCAAATTTGGTTGGCACAGGAAAAATTCTTCACCAAAAACTCTTAAATATATTTTTTTAGGTCATTTTATTCTAAATTTTGGCTTTCATTCATTTAAAGTAGTTCAAAACGATGTATATTTAGAATTTACACCTAGCTATTGCGTTCAATATATATGTACAAAATTATTTCGGTATTTTTTGTATCTAGATCATGGATTATTAGAACAAAATATCTTTTTTAAACCAAAATCAAGGATATTCGAACTTATTTCTACATTTCTAAAATTTCATTTGCATTGTCACTGTTCAGGTAAACAATTACGAGGAATATAACTATATCTTAATTATCTTGTTTACAAAAGAAAAGTATAATTTATTCTATTCCTAGAATTTTTCAGGTATTTTTCTGTGAAAATCAATAAATTTCAGGAAATGTTAACTAGGTGTAATATAATTTTATCTTGGACAATTGGACAATACGTCCATTTAAAATTTATTTATCTGTCAATACCCTTATAGGACTAAAAAATAGATATCAAAATAAAGAACAAATGTAATTAGTAAATAGGCAATTAGGATACCAAAAAATAACATTTTGCAAGAATAATATCAATTTGAAAACTCTAATTTTATTTGATATTACTGCTGTTTGCCATGATGCAACAAATACAGAATAAGATCGGGCAATGTCGAGTTGTATTTACGTAAGATAGTAACATTAATTTAAAGCTGTTCAACCATGACAAGAAATAATTTAAACAATTATTTTAACGATGTACTTAAACAGCCGTTAAACGGTAGCCTACTAAAATGCCGTTAATAGATATTGTGACGTCGTTCATGTTGGCGGAAAGTAATGCCTAACCTTAAGCATTTTGCAAGAGCACCTGTGGATCAGTGGCTGATTCAAATCTCACGCCGACCAAGACTTTTTTATATTTTTTTTGCTTATAGCGTGATCTTATTGCATTGCTTTCACTCTTTTTGATTGGAATGGTTTAGTTATTTGGCGGGTTGGTTAGCGTGGTTATTTGGAGGGTGTTAATTCATTGGTTAGTTGGTTATTTGGTGGGGTTGGTTGATTTTTACTAATTTGTATTTGTTTTTTATATTTTTTATCAGTGTCGAGGTTAGTTGCGTTGGTTAAGTTGGTTATTTGGAGGGGTGGATAGTGTTGGTTAGTCCTTATAAAATTCCTATATTTCATAAAGCCGTCAAGTGCGTCACATCAACGACGTCATACCTATTAACGGCATTTTAGTAAGCTACCGTTTAACGGCAGTTTAAGTACAGCCTTATTTTAAATGGGTGGTAAATCTCTTTTTCGTGTCTGTGGCCAGAAAACTAATATTTTTTGTGTTAATTTTAATATTTTTAAATATATGTTATTCTATTTTGCATGCCCATAAAGGCCCATAGGTATACTTGTACCTTAAAATTTGTTAAGCCTAATCTCTATGAGATATTTGTATGTATTATTCTGCCTATAATACTGTAGATATTTATAATTGTAGTAGCAACCATTTTATATAAAATAAAGTATGCATACCTAAATAGATCTTGACAAATACCTAGATAACAGTGGTAAGGATTAAAATGTTAAAATTTTTATAATACTCATTCCGTGTAACTGATAAGAATAAAAAATTAATGTTAGAAACACTTGATGGGAAAAACCATATGTATAGTATCAACTAATAAAGATAAACATTACTAGAAACTGCGTGTGGCAATTTTTTAAATAACTTTTTTTTTAATTGTTTATCAAAGTTAGTATTCCGATTACATAGAGGTCAAACAAGTTAAAAGTAATGTTTACATATCGAAATACTTATCCGGACTTAGTAGTTCTGAGAAATGAATAAATTTAACTATATACAGTAGAAAAAATCAATAATTTTAAGATACAAAGTGCAATTGAGAAATGCATCTAGAAAATGTGTTCCCGCTCTTGTTTTCTGAAGTGACATTTATGTAAACAAAAATAAAATAAACAAATTATCATTCAGTGTATCTAGTCGTTAATAAGTCTGGGAATACTCAAAAGATAAAATATAGAACTTTCCTAGAATTTTATCTGGCTGTTGTAATAATGTAATAAATTTATCGTTTAAAATTTACGACCCAGGCTAACGCGTCACTTTTTTTTAATTGTTTCTATGTTTTGACGCAAATGCATAATAACATTAGAGCTTGTTATCGGTAGTAATGAAGTGTTTAAAATTTAAAAAACGGTAAGCATTTTTTAACTTTTGCCATTCATTACAAGATTATGGAAATTTTACCACAAAAAAAATATTGAAATGAAAATTTCTTGGAATTCAAAGACTACTAGAAATTACTTTAAGGAAACAATATACTCACATAAAAGGGATAATTTTTCACAATTCAACAGTCTCCCAATACAATAATTCACCTGCGAGTTAAAATAACAGACAAAACAGAACTGTCTGTTATGATAGCATAGATTATAATATTATACAATATGATCGAAAAAAAATGGCGTCAGAGATGGCTATGAAATGAATTATCGATCGTCATTTCCAAGCCAAACGGACGCCGTTTTCTTTCGGTATTTGAGTTTTAGTATTGTCCTTGATAACGAAGACTCAGAGCTATCCAAAACGTTATAGTTGTATAAATCAAAAAACAAAAACAATAAGTGTTTGACAGAATAGTTTTATTTCAAATGAATTCCGTCATTAAACAAACATTTTTCTTATTGTTACAGATTCGATTTGGATCAGAGCAACTTGTCACCGACCGATGACAGTTTCATGTACTACTACCGATATCCATCGAGCAAAACGGACCCTGAAGCTATGAAAGACGCCACAGCTGTCCAGGGGACGCTGTCTCAAGTCACATTGCCCTACGCCTCGGACAACCCTTCCATCTCGAAAGTACGGCCCAAAGGCACTGACGACGGTTTTAAAAGTGAAACGGCCCAAGTGGGCACTTCCATATTGCGCGTAGCCAACCAGATCGTCTCAGGAAGGGTCCCCACAGAAAAGACACCCGAACCAGCCGAAGAGTGCGAACAGTTACTTGCCAAATTTGACCCCTACCGCAGAAGAGGTAGTAAATCCTTGCCAGCTTCTCCCCTAACCTCCCCCAAAGCAAAGAGGAAGATGAACAGGTACTTTACGAGTCCCTATGTTGAAAGTGACAAGTCCAAAGGCTGGATACTATCGGGATTGCTCGCCAAAAGGGAAATTTCCCACTCTATGGGTTTCATAGGGGAAGAAAAGAAGGAGGAACTGGATAGAGCCTCTTCGACTGTCAGTGTGGACGAAGTTTCCAAGTCAAAGAACCAAGTGTTCAAGGCCAAGCCTTCTGAACTGAGAGAGATGAATTTCTGGTCGCCTACGTCTATGTAGGAAGGCGCTGGTACACGAATACCTGATTTTTTGGAATAACTAATTTATTTTTTATTGTTTTCTTGACTAGACGTTAAAAAATAATGTTAATGTGATCTACCGATGATATGTATCTTTTTTCTTATATATGTATACAGTATTAAGAAGTGAGGAGGCGTGTGAATGCGAGTTTGGAGCGAATGGGCAATGTATGTTCAATAAATTATAGTTTTCACCTGCATTAGTGTTTCATTTTGTATTATAGTTTGGGGGCGCCCTATATTCTTATTATTTCGATACAGTTGCATGCAAAATTTGACCTCTACCGCTGGGGGGTAGTAAATCCTTGCCAGCTTGTCCCCTAACCTCCCCCAAAGCAAAGAGGAAGATGAACAGGTACTATCGGTATTGCTCGCCAAAAGGGAGATTTCTCACTCTATGGGTTTCATAGGGGAAGAAAAGAAGGACGAACTGGATAGAGCCATAGAGCCTCTTCGACTGTTAGTGTGGAAGAAGTTTCCAAGTCAAAGAACCAAGTGTTCAAGGCCAAACCTTCTGAACTGAGAGAGATGAATTTCTGGTCGTCTATGTAGGGAGGCGCTGGTACATGAGTACCTGATTTTTTTTGGAATAAATAATTTATTTTCTATTGTTTTCTTGACTAGACGTTAAAAAAATAATGTTAATGTGATCTACCGATGATATGTATCTATTTTTCTTATATGTATATAATATTAAGAAGTGAGGAAACGTGTGAATGCGAGTTTCGAGCGAATGGGCAATGTATGTTCAATAAATTATAGTTTTCACCTCCATTTGTGTTTCATTTTGTATGTAATCTATATATTTTGTATGTGATCTATATTCCTATCTTTTTGACCTCTGACGTGTATGATAACGCTATAGCACAAACCAAAAGCACAAACAAAAAATGCTTCAAGTCTGCGATTTGGGGAATATTTCGAAAGACGACGTCCAAAAAATATAATTTACTTTGAATTAAAATGACAGATAACTATTATCTATTCTGCCATTCCCCGTTTCAGAAGCCCCGTTCTCAGAACTTCATACTGTCGCCAGCGATACGTCAAAATAACCAATGAGATTTAGTGGCGGATACAGAGGGGGGCCCATGGGCCCCCCCTAAAATCTGTAAATTGGGTTAAATATTAGGCTTTTGGGTTAAAAATGGCGCCCTAAAAGGCATATTTGGCATTATTTTTTATTTGGGCCCCCCCTAAAATAAATTTCTGTATCCGCCCCTGATGGGATTTATACAAAATTCAAAGAGCTGTCAGTTCTGAGTCTAGTCCAGCTCTCATTGGTTCTTTGAAATGTCAACCAGTGTAGCCAGCGACACAACGAAGTTCCGAAAACGGGGCTTTAGACAAACTTTAAGACTACAACTACGTTAACAGCTCAATTAAAAAGTAACAGTAATAATAAAGTATATAGAGGGGGGGGGGACTAAAAAAGGAGACTATAAATGCTTAAAGTAAATAACTTTAAGCATTAATACTTTCATTCACTTGATTGTTCAAGGAAAAATATCCCAAACAATTACAGATTTTTTTTAATTTTATAATTAAAAATTTTATTGAACAAAATTTACAGAACATATATTAGTCCCAACAATATATATAGTTTGCAGCTATTTCCAAATGGAATACTGTATAATCGAATAAAACGGCGTCAAGTTGGCTTGGAAGACGTTCACATTCACTATATAAATTTACATATAAAATAACAGTCTTAATTTCAAAGCCAACTCTAACGCCGTTTTTTTCTCGGTCGTCTGATACTGTCAATATTGATAACATGATAACTATAAGCTAAAAAAGATCACAACTTTTTATCTACATTTTAACTGATAAAAATATAATTTAATGGAACTATACCTTATTTTTTTTTATTTTGTCAACACGTGATACACCAAAAAATATGAACGCCTAGATTCAAAACCATCATAACTGAAACTGAGAAAATCGAAAAAAAATGGTATGTTTTATGTGACTGGATATAACTTGCTTTGAACTTCAGGAAAATATTTACTTAAAATAAGATTATCCGTACTTTTAATGCAAAAATTGAAAATATCTGGTTTTGTATCTAGGCTAAAATATACGATTAATTATGTACGAAAATAAAATGATATCTTACCAAATTAAATATGGAAATGAAGAAATTATTAAATATAAAATCTAGAAATTATAAGTTTTTTTGTTAAAATCACATAAGGTCAATAATGTTAAAAAACTAAAATATATCGAGCAAATTTAATACACATAAGCTATTTAGTAATCCTAACAGATATCTATTACCCTTCATCATAAAAAATTTACCGTGCGACCTAAAAAAACACGTCACAATAGCCTTAGAAATAGTAATCGACGATGTAACTTAAAAACATTGGTTTTAAAACTGTCAAAAATTAATATTTATATAAATAAGTAAAACACGGCATTGAATTGAAAATAAATTAATTTTAGACAAATTTATAGAAAAATAAAGGTCAGCCTGATAGAAATGAGTTAGAGAGGTCTTGACTGATCATTTAGAGACTTGATCATTTAGAGGAAGTAAAAGTGGTATAGTAGTACCGAAGTCAATGGAAGTATTGAGACTCTTAATTCCCTTGTCCCCACGATGCCGACAAAGACAGTGCCGAAATTACTAGCCAGTCACTAATTTAAAGGTCAATTGACGATGTTTTTTTCGATCGTACAGTAGTAAAATGGTAAAAACTAAAGAAAAGGAGCGTCAGCAATATTAAAGTGGGTATTCATTATAAGAACGAACAAATGATCTTCAGTATATTTGTTTCAGTCTGCATTCCTGTCTACACCTTATGGGAATAAAAATATCTAACTATAGCTCATGGATCTCCAAACCACCACCAAACTGTCCAATCACCAAAAGCAAGGTCACTATGCGCGTCAGTGATCTCGAATCTATAATAGATGATAATATATCCCTCTTTCTCTATTGCCTTCTTGGATTTGAGATCAATTCCTATTGTGAGAACATGACCATGGACCTCCTCCAACCAATCCGCTGATTCTTAAGATGCACAATTTATGATGAATGTGCATTTTGTGGATCGTTGCGTTGCAATCCGCTCGCTACTACTTCGTCCCAGGGTTGCCAGTTGCCACAAGCTACACATTTGCTTTAATGATTGCACAGCTACACATTTTGAATTTTTTTTTCGTATAAAAAATAATAACAGAACAGTAAATGTGCTAACTAAAACTGACTTTTTAGCTTTTAAATTATCTAAGTTAGTACATCAAAAGAGACCGCAAGTGTACTTTAAATTTTGAACAGGTGTTCAGTAAAATGTCAACTGGGTCATGAGTCAAAGACCAATAGCCGCCAATAGCCAAAAACAGTAAATAGACAGAATTGCTTAATCCCTTAAATAATACATATTACGTACTTTGGCCAAATTTCACCGCTCAATTATGTCACTGTAGATTACAGTCTCACTTCCACTCGTTTGCATACGTGAATATTATTCAATTCCTATTTCACTTCCTCTCATGTCAGCAAGGGCTGCAGTTTCTATGGACAAATTTGGCCGATTAGAATCTAATTTATCCATAAAATCGTTAGTTTTGCGGCATCAATTTTGACGTCACTGCAATCCTTGCTGGCATAAGAGGAAATGAACTGGGAAATGAATATATTGACGCATATAGTAAACGCCACGAATGTTTGGGAGTGATTCATCGGTCGCTACCATGTGAACTAATCTGTTCAAGGTCGCATAAAACTTAATTCCAGTGCCGTGGTCTTTCAAGTCATATAATAATCAATATATAATCTGTTGTAATTTGTTGTTTTAACTGTCAAAGTCTTGTCAAAACATATATTTGGTTATAAATATAAAATGGAATGCCCCATTAGTCGCATTGCAAGCACACCAATGGACTGACGCACAAAAACGAATCAATCAAAGAAACGCGATATAGTATCGTCTTTGTCAATCACGTTAACATTTTAGAATAAGTAGTAGGAGGGCAGGCAGATGATTAGACCGGGCCTTTAAAGACCTACGTCTGCGGTAAAAATTTACGTTTTTAATGTAAAAATGATGGCGCGCGTGTCGATTCTAACTTCATCAAGCGATGAATCACTCCCAAACATTCGTGGCGTTTACTATACCTACAAACGAGTGGAAGTGAGACACGTATCATGCTTTAAAATTTGACGAACGTACGTCTTATTGGATAGTTTACAGTTATTGGTCATGGATGGCTACACAATGCTACATATTTTTATGGCCAAGTTCTGCAAAATCAAAAATGTTCTTGTGGCAACCCTGCTTCGTCCAGTATCGCCTCTTCTAGAGCCGTATGCTGGTCGGTGGTCAGTGTAATACCCAGAGATTCTATGGGTAATCCTTTGACAGCGCCGCCATTTTCACTGATGACGCGTCCTTTTCTTTAGTTGCGACCATTCAATTTGTCAACTCAATTGCCAGCAAAGCATTATTAACTCTGAGCTATAATTCCAACTGTCAAAATGATTTATGATAGGAACTTGAGAAAGCAGTTAAATTAGATTTAACTAAAATAAATGGAAGTTTATATGTTATCTACTACTAATAAGATAAAAAATAATAAAGCTTTACAAGGAATAAGTTCAAAAAAATAAATAAATAAATTAAGGTAAGCTCGAACTGCTATATGCGCTGCTGTTATCCGTATCGTGCTCAATTTGGAGCTTTTTTAACGCTACCTCCACTTCTTCTTCTGTAAAAAAAAATAAATACAGATTATACAAGGCCGATCATAAGAAATTTGGTAGAAACATCTTAAGAAGTTGCTAATATCTTGAAAATACTTTGCCACTAGAAGAAAATGCGTGGTCAGCAGTACTTTACTATAAAACAAATTTGCCTAACCGAAAAAAATGTTTCAGGAGGCATACCTTCTCCTGTCGTCAGAAGAAAAAAAATGGCGCCGGGAAGCACATTTAGCCGACCATACTAAAATATGTTAATAAAAAGTTGGTAGGCAGTTCTTTTAGTCTCAAAGTAAAGGAATTTTTCCAATTTTTTTGATCTCAAAAACTGCGACTTTGACTGAATTTGATGTTATTACAAATTTTGTTGCAAATATTATTCCTAATCTTAAATTGAAAACCACGTTTCGCTAGCTACTGTAATTTTGGAGTTGCATTTTTTAAAATTTTTAACCCCCTCCCATACCCCCTCACCAAACCCCACCAAAACCTAATGGTCAGATTCGCGGGTGCCACAGTATTTTTGTGCCAAATTTGGTTAAAATCGGTTTAGCGGTTTTTGAGTTATCGTGTTACAGGCAGACGGACAGATAGACAGACACCATGAAAATATTTTGTATTTAGGTCCCAAATAACTCATTTTGAGTGAAATTAAAAAACTTTTTTTTTGCCGATCTTAATAGCCTACCATACCTGTTGGTATGGTCGGCTAAAAATACAAATAAAAAACTATTTAAAATATCTAAATACAACTATTAAGCAACACCTTAGTTTTTTTAGCAGCTACGTCTATTGTAAACTGTTGATGTTCAATTAACAATTACTACCTTATAACAATTGTGAGGCAAACCCAAAGATCTTCAAACTTTCGCTATAAATATGAATATTTTTAGTCAACTTTTAATCAATATTATTGACAAATTGTTTTCTTCTAGTGGTGAAAAGCCCAGGAGTCTTCATGAAATGACATAGCAATAAAATATTTCATTGTTTATAGAACACTATTTACCAGAATCGGAGTAGTCGCTATGTTTATCTCCTCTAGCTGCTAGAATAAGACCCATGAAAGGTGGTGATGGCCTCATGGGCCTTGACAGGTATTCTGGATGAAACTGAACAGCCACAAAATACGGATGATTTTCCAATTCTAAGATTTCCATCCTTTCTTGGCTTTCATCAATACCTGAAGAGAACAAATTAACAGTTACTCAATACTACTCAATAAATATCAGTTTTTGGTTTAGGAAGTTACTTTGGTACTTGAACTCACCAACAAATACAAGTCCTGCTTTCTCTAATCTTTCTATATAGGCTGGATTAACTTCATACCTATGCCTGTGACGTTCTTCTATTTTTTCCTTATTGCCATATAACCGTTCTGAAAAAAAAAGGTTGGTTAACACTTCAAATATTAGTCCTAACACTTAATATTATCCCTAAGGAATTACCTTTAAGAACTTAAGGCAATGCCGTTCATACTTCTTTATCTTGCGCTTATATGAAGCATACAATTTGAGTTAACCTAACTTTACAAATATTTTTGTAATCTAGAGACACTACTAATCTGCACTAAAATCCAATAAACATAAATCATTTCTAGACCAAAAAAATAGACAATTAACAACATTTATAAACCGTCAAATTCAACACGTCAAATATTATTTTGAAAATTCTTAAAAATCCTAGTTTCACCATGAGCAAATTAATTTTGTATTCTTCTTCTTATCACGCCCTCTCCTGCCGAAGGTTGGCGATCCAAATGGCAATTGTGGCTCTGGAAACTGCAGCCCGGAAGATTTCCGCAGACGAGCGTTCAAACCATCTCATTAAATCTTTTAGCCATCAGTTCTGGCGTCTTCCTACTGATCTTTTCCCTTGCAATTTGCCCTCTATTATGAGGCGCAGTATTTCGTATCTACCACCTCTCATCACATGACCCAGGTATTGCATTTTTCTTTCCTTGATGGTATTCAGTATCTCTTTTTGTTTTTGCATGCGCTGGAGTACTTCATCGTTGGTGATCCTTTGTACCCATGAGATTCGCAGCATCCATCTGTACACATACATTTCGAAGGCTTCTATTCTCTTTCCGGTCTGTGCATCCAGTGTCCAGCTCTCACATCCATAGAGTAACACAGAGAAGATGTAGCATCTGGCCATTCGAGTTCTGAATTCCGCACTGAGGTCTCGTCTTGTATAAAAATGGTTTCATACTCACGAAGATTTTTCTCGCTAAATTTTGTATTAGCAAAAATCAAATATTTCCTTTATTTATTCTGCAGGAAAAAAATGGGGGAAAACACCAGAACAGCTCACCACCGAATGTGCCAAGACGACAATCATTTGTGCCATAAACTGTAAAACCGTCTCAGATACTGGTTTTTGTCAAAACCCTGAGACTGTTTGCTGAGTTATAACTCAAGAAAGGGGAAATTTATAAGGGCGCGGTGAATAATTTCTAGCCAGCTACAATCTTTAGCTAACCAGCCATTAAAAACTACAAGAAAAATAAAAAAATAAAAAAAAAACGTACTAATTTTAGAGTTGGCTGCTGATTTCTTGAAAACTGTAGTTCTTTTCCCTAAACGCATTGTGCCACCCATTTCGCCAGTGTTGTGTTCAGGCATGTCGATGACAACGGGGTTTTTCGTGTCTTCACTTACCTAAAAAAAATGTACAGTTAAAAATAAAGTTTTTACGGAAAATAAAAAGTCTTACTTCTGTGGAATGTGCATCTTCGAGACCCAGCTGATTACGAGAAAATTCGATAACTGCAGCTTGGAATCCTAAGCAAATACCTTGAAAAAAAGATAATGTTGTACACATTTTTTCCATGACATAAAATAATTAATAGATCTATAGAGACGATAAGATTTAAAAATCCGAATTTTACAGGCCAAAATACTGACCCAAGGTTATTAAAAGGTAAGGTTGTCTCGTAACTTTTGGAGGAGCGAAGCGGAATAGCATCCCTCTGACGTAGATAAAAAGTATAGAATCATAGATAAAAGGAATAGAAAATAAAATGCAACCGACAAAGAGAGATAAATGGACAATACAATAAAGAAAACACACATCAAACAACTGAAAACTATTGACGCCATACACTATAAACAATAAAGTACACAATGAATATCGATTCGGAAATGCACTCTCGGACTGTGGGCAGTTTTTATCCCTTTATCTATGAGAGGTATCATTCTTATGACGTAGTAGATGACGTTTTCGATAATGGCAGATCAAGATGGCCTTACGAGACAACCTTACCTTTTAATAACCTTGGGCCCTTTGAATAAGAAGACTAAGGAAGGAGCATATCAAAAATCTTAGATACACCGCGATGCGCCTCAAATATGGCCGACTTAAATTCCGGTTTATCAGTGTCGTTCTAATTTTATTTAAAAAATGTAAAACTATGATGTAGGGTAGACTCAATAATTTGTTGTTTTAATTTACGTTGTTCTTTGACATCTAATCTTTGACAAGTAATAAATAAAAGCCAAAATGCAAGAAAAATATATAATTTAGTTAATTTAAGTGAATTACATAAATGATCGGTTTACTACACGTATGTATATTATATAGTCACTTACTAGCGAAAAGTTGTTCCATTATTTCACTCAATTTTTGCCGAGATCTACCGCGCGCTACACAACCAACTATTTTAGAGTCTTTTTCGATAAATCGCGATAGTGTCACTGTTAATTTAAGTTCTGCCACAATTTCCATCTAGATTTACTACCTTTATACAACTATCAGTAGTAGAATAAATAATAAATATTTAACATAAAATAAGCTCCGTAAAGACTGACAAATCCACAAAATTTCAAATCAAATTCAAATGTGTCAAATGAATCGTCAAACAGAACTGTCAAGGATCCCCACCTTAGAGTGCTTTTTCCGCCCACCATGCATGAATACATGGATAGCATTATGCTCCTTCCTTAGTCTTCTTATTCAAAGCTTGGGCCTGACCATGCAATATTTCAAAAACATACAGGTGTTAATAAAAATATAAATTTTTATACCGGGTGCGTCTCAAAAGTGGCCCACCCCTATAACTTTTTTATTTTTTCGGATAAAAAAACGAGATTTGGTATGTTAGTATATGACATAAATTAAGATTGATTGACGTGTTCAATTGTTTTCGGTTACCTCCTGTTTCACCGGAAATGACTACAACTATTGATTTATAAATAAATGACACCCTCGGTATTTGTTTACTTTGTTCGATAGAAAATGACACTCTAAATAGAATGACATATCATATGTCAACTTTTGATATTCTTGCCTTAAAAAAATGTATCTCAATTATTCAGAAGTTTTTTAAAAATTAATTTTTTTGCTTTAATTTCATATAATAAAGTGAAACAACCTAACACATTATTTTTGTCTTTTAAAATAAAAAATAAAAAAAATTAGCTTTATTTCAAAACAACTAATAAATTATAATATATTAGTTGAATTTTTTTATATACAGAATACTCATAGAAAACATATTCTGGAAACTTTTGTTGCAAATTGTGGAAAATCAATAATTTTCAAGCCAGTCTTTTTGAAAATTAACACATAATTGATGCAAAATCGAATTCTGAAGAACTTTTGTCTTTAACATTCATCTTAAAATAAAATGCTAAAATATACACAAGCATGTTTTAATATTTTTATTTAAAAATGTTTCAAACTCTTAATCTGTGTTGTGATTGCATTGCAGGTTATCAATTTCCTGCTGCATAATTTTAATCAGATTACACCTTTTTTATATATTTGACTCATGTGTGACCTGTTTTGACCCATAGTCTAGCACTAACAGGTCAGCATTATCAAAATATTTTTTGACCTCCACTTCCTCGTGGCTTCAAGTTGAAGGCCAACAATTCATGACACAGGCAATATTCAAATACATTTTCCACTCAAATTAACGTTAAATCAAAAGATAACTAACTTATATTTTACCTGACTCAATGCATATACAGAGGCATGTGATATTGACATAAAAATTTCTCAAAATTTAATATTTAATATAGAAAAAAGCAAAGTTTCCAGACTATTAGATGGTACGGTGGATCACCATGCAAAACGATGCATGTACAGTGCGTTCAATTTTTTTGTCCCGCTTTTAAATGACTTATAACTTTTTGTGATGTTTTTGGAGATTCATTAGAAGAATATTATATGATTATCACATATATTATAAAAAAAATTAAATTGCTTAAAAAAATCTACTAGCAGACCTTGCAGTCGAACATTGTTCTTTTTAAAACCTCTTTTAGTGCAAAGTGTACAAGATAGCTTAATAGCCGTTGAAAAAAACTCATCGCAACCTTATTAGAATATTTTGAACGGGAAAGCGGTAGTAATGGCGCTTTATGTCCCTTAAGTGCTGTTTAAGAAGGTGAGCTTTGATGATCTAAATAATAACTGTTTATATATTTATAATTAATTTATTTTTGTTTCCCAAAATATTTTGATTAAAAGAAAATATTTAAAAGGGGACAATGCTGTTCCAGTCAAGCTTAATCACGTGACTAAAAGTTTGTTTGGTACGATCTACAGGGTGGCGCACCTCATTCGCCTCGGTTGATTATACGAAAACGGAAAGATGTAGGAACGAAATATTTTATGGGTATATGTGGGGAGGCAATGTGCACAATTTAAAATTATTTTGAAATAAACAGGGTGTTTCAGAACTAAGATCCATACCAAAGTTATATTTTTGCCGACCATACCAATAGGTATGGTAGGCTATTAGGATCGGCAAAATAAAGTTTTTTTTAATTTCACTCAAAATGAGTTATTTGGGTCATAAATGACCTAGATACAAAATATTTTCATGGTGTATGTCTGTGTGCCGTCTGTAACACGATAACTCAAAAACCGCTGAACCGATTTTAACCAAATTTGGCATAAAAATACTGTGGCACCCGAGAATCTGGCCATTAAATTTTGGTTAGAATAATATTTGCAACAAAATTTGTAATAACATCAAAATCAGTCAAAGTCGCAGTTTTCGAGATATTAACATATTTTAGTATGAGCGGCTATACGTGCCTCCCGGCGCCAATTTTTTCTTATGAAACACCCGGTATTTCATTTCATTTTTGGATTCCTCGGCGCAAAAAAAGACTTTTATTATAAGGGTTAAATATGTTTAAAATCTTTGGTTTTTGAGATATTTAAAGATATTTAAATTTGCATGCTTCCATAGAATAGATTATTAACACCCTGTACATTACTTTTCAGAATTAATTCTAGTGCTGAATTTAAAGGTAGTTATATAAAATAAATAAAAATTTCGTTATTTCAAATACAACACCCTGTATTTTTTATAATAAATCGAAGCAGATTAAAATGCTCTTTCAAACTATTTTAGGGTTTCCCTAAAAAATCGTAACTTCAAAATTTTTAGCTAGCGAAACGCGGTTTTCAAATTAAGATTAGGAATAATATTTGCAACAAAATTTGTAATAACATCAAAATCAGTCAAAGTCGCAGTTTTCGAGATATTAACATATTATTATTTATAATTTATAACAGTTTATTTAAATTTACCTACATTAGTTTAATAAGTAAGTATTCGTTATTTTATTAAAAAAAATAAAGCAGTAACTGGCGGAACGAATGGATATGTTTCTAGGGATTTTATTTTGGGATCAAAATTGCTTCTTGGCCTCTACAGCTTATGCTTAAAGGTATTCAAAAATAGGAATCGTCCTGATAAGCGTTCCTTTAAAAAACTACTTGTCCTATTTCGCAGAATTGGTAGTGTGGTTTATAAAAAACCTGTTAGGCAGAAACCTGTCGTTGTAAGTGAAGAAAATTAATTTGCCGTAATTGCTTCTATTATATAAAGTCCATATATCATCTACAAGTCATCGTAAAATAAATCAAAGAACTACTTCTTCATTTTTCTTGAGAGAATAATAAATACATATTTAATAAATATTATTTATTAAACTATTGTAGATAAATTAAATAAAAGTAAACGGGTATAAATTTAAAAAAGTCCATAAACTAATTTCGATTTTGAAAATAGCTACTAACTGTCACTAGAAACTTGCCACGACGACAATAGCCCTCTTGGTTGCCATTTTATTGAAAAATTGATCTTTATTCAAAATCTGAGCTAGATAGGTATAGGAAACCCTAATATAGTTTGAAAGAGCATTTTAATCTGCTTCGATTTATTATAAAAAATACAGGGTGTTGTATTTGAAATAATTTTTATATAAAATAAATCATTAAAATAGACCGGCAATTTTTGATACCCCTATATAAATTTAAGGAAGCAATAACATTTTCTAGTAAAGTTTATTTAAATTCAGCACAAAAGTTAATTTTGAAAAGTAATGTACAGGGTGTTAATAATCTATTCTATAGAAGCATGCAAATTTAAATATCTTTAAATATCTCAAAAACCAAAGATTTTAAACATATTTAACCCTTATAATAAATACCTTTTTTTGGACCCAGGAATCCAAAAATAAAATACCGGGTGTTTCATAAGAAAAAAAATAACTTTGGTATGGATTTTAGTTCTGAAACACCCTGTATATTTCAAAATAATTTTAAATTGTGCACATTGCCTCCCCACATATACCCATAAAATATTTTGTTTCTACATCTTTCCGTTTTCGTATGATCAACCGAGGCGAATGAGGTGCGCCACCCTGTATAGCTGGCCATACTGTGTGAGTTTTACATATACAGACTATTTTTACACATTTCTATCAAATTTTAATAAAACTATTAACAAGAGAGACACGCACGATATGTTTTTGAAATCATAAATAAATGTGCTATCTAACACACTTCTAATATACAGAGTGTCCTATTTTAAAAATTGTACCTTCCTTTACCAATTTCTGTGATATTTGACAGTGTATGACATTTTGGCTAATAAGTAAAACAGCTTGATTAAAAACCCTATAATTTTTTTTAATATGTGCAAAAATAAAAAGTTAGTTGTATGTTAAAAGTATGGGATAAAATAAAAGCACTGTATTTTCTATTTAATTTCTCTTAAAGAGCTGTAATATTTGCCTTTCAAGGGACTACTTTGTACAATAACCAACAATAATTTCCTTCAGGTCAATTTAAAAATATACAGATATATATTGTTGATAATAATACAAAGAGCGCCACATAAAAATAACTGATTTAGCTTAAATGAAGGCCAGAGGTTTCAGAATAAACAATTTTGATAAATATAATTTTTGCTTATATCAAACAAAAAGTGAAATAGTTTTCACTGAATCACTGAATACACTAAGTAGCCTGTGATTATTTTAAGCCTCTGTTATTTATTTTTTTCATTCTTTTTTTTTTCGTTATTTTCTCAATAAAAAAATTAACACATATTTACCTAAAAATGGTTTATCATTCTGTCGACACCACCTCACTGCTTCGACCTTCCCTTCCACTCCTCTTTTACCAAAACCGCCTGGTACAACCACACAACTGAAAAAAAAAATCGGTTATACAAAAAAAACAGAATTTGTGAAAAAAACTCACTCGCATAAGCACAATTCGCGCCAGGCATTGTGATAAGAAGCTGGATCGTCCTGGAGCATAGTCTTCTCCAAATTCGAGGCTTCGATAAACTTAATATTTACCCTATAACCTAATTTGTTACCCGCATGATGTAAAGCTTTAGTTATGGAAGTGTAGGAATCTTCTAGCCTAAAAGGAATGACAGATTTAAATTATTATGTTAATAAATTTTGGCAGACCACAAAAGGTTTCATCAAGGCTAAGTAAATAATATTATGCAATAAAAATAAATGAAATTGCCATGTTTTTTACCTTTCAAAGATATATCTTTTTAACAAAATTAAATATTAAAATATAAACCTACCTTGTATATTTTCCAACAATGGCCACCACAACTTCATATTTCAAATGTCGTATCCTTTCCCCCAATTCAATCCACTTGGTCATGTATCTTTTCCTAGGCGGCAATGGAGCTATACCTAAATTTAACCTGTCATTCAAAAAGTCGGCCATGCCATGATTTTCAATGAAAACTGGCACCTCATAAACCGAAGGCAAATCAGGCACACTTATGATCTAGAAGATCAAAGAAATTTTTAATGTTACTTGCAAAGTTTTACAATAATGTTACAGCTTACTTGTTGTGTCGCTACATGACAAAAGTTTGAAATTTTTTCCTTTACGCTAATTTCAATAGGTCTTTCCGACCTACAAACAATTATGTCAGGAGATAAGCCAAGTCCTCTTAACTCTCTAACTGACGACTGTGTTGGTTTTGTCTTTGATTCTCCTGTAGTCTTTGGCTAAAATAAAAATACAATTAATAAGTGAATTTTTGTTTGAAAAAACATTAATATACCTGAGGAACTAAAGATACATGAGCCACACAAAAGTTTTCTCTCTTTACTCTAAACTGGAACTGTCTAAATGCTTCGACAAATGCCATGCTTTCAATATCTCCAATAATACCACCCAATTCAATGATACAAACGTCAGGAATTTTTCCATTATCGGACACAGGTTTCTGTGCCTCTTTTTCAACCCATTCTTGAATAGCGTCAGTTATGTGTGGTACAACTACAAATAATAAATATGAACTCGTTAACATAGTACATAGATATAACTATTTAAGTTCTTATTTTCTATAAAAAAAACTCACCCTGTACCGTTTTTCCTAGGTAATCACCGCGTCGTTCCTTTTCAATAACAGACGAATATATCTTCCCCGTGGTTATATTGTTGTCCTTATGTAAAGTGATATTTAAGAACCTTTCATAATTCCCCAGGTCCAAGTCTACTTCGCCCCCATCATCCAAAACGTAAACTTCACCTAAAAATGCCTTAATTTTAAAAATCTGTTAACTGTACTTACTTACAGTGGCCAATTTCTATTTTAGAGGTGACATTGAAGATTACCATAAAACATGTCAAGCAAGGGAAACCTTTTTAGGAAAAGGACGGCTGGTCGTATATAATTAAATAAAGAATTCATTTAACATTTGCAGTAAAATGTTCAAAAATCTGTCCACATTGTATTTAGGTTGTCACTTGACTGGTTTTTGGTATTCCATAAAATTAACAAATAACATTAACTACACGACTGGGAAAACTATAGAACTAATTATAAACTTACCGTGTTCGTAAGGACTGAATGTTCCAGCATCCAAATTAATGTAAGGATCAATTTTGATCATGGTAACCTCTATGCCGCAACATTTTAATATCGCCCCGAACGAACTTGAAATCACACCTTTACCAACGCCACTAATTACACCACCTGTTACCAAAATGTACTTCATTTTATTGAGAAAAATAATGTAGATCGGAAGTTGTCTTTCGTAAAATATTATAATTTACGAAAAACCAATACAAATTCTACAACCCCACGTGTTGAAATGGCGGCAGATTTTTGGTGAATTTGGTTTTATAGCAGAAATGGCAGAGATATAGAGATAAAGAAGCATGAACGCCATGAACGTGCGCAGAAATTTTAATCATGGTGGCCGCCAGTGAATAGGTACGTGGCCGCCATGTTCGCGCTAAGGTCTACAAGGGGAGGGAGGTCAAAAAATAATAATGATTGGTGATTATTAGTCTTCTTATTCAAAGGTGATTATAAATAAATTTCTTGACTGTTATCTTTAGTTAATCCTTAAAATATCGCGTAATATTAATTAGACTACTATAGCTGACCCACCTATTCTCTGAGTTTACCTATTAGAAGTTATCAGCTGTATTATATCATATATATCTCTGTTACGAAACAAAATTTGAACGATTTATATATAAATTACCTATTATATTTAAAAATATATTGCTTTAATAATAAAGATTATAACTGCAAATATTAATGAACATTTTTAGTTGAAAAATCGATTATCTTTATAAACCAAATATTTTTCCCACCAGTGGCGTAGCGAAAGGGATTGTGTTCGCCACTTTTTTCGAGAAAATCGACATTTTAAACCAAGCTAAAACGTACTTCGGTATATTAACTTTAATTTTAAACTACCTTTAGTCAGTTGCAGCTGATTCTGCGTCATTCGAAGTTTTTGTTGGCAACTTTTATTGCAATATAAAAAAACTATAAATATATAATTTACAAAAAATAAACAAATACAGATGATCCAGATACAGCAGTGATGGTCATTGCCTGTCTTTAATCTAAAAGGAGATTTCTAATGTTAGTTTTAGTTAAGTCTTAATGTATGTGTATTAGTTTTGTATTAAATAAGTTACGCTACTGTATTGAGGATTTGTCCCGCATTGAAGCATGACCTGCAACTGAAATTGCCCACCATAAAAAGCTCATTTACTATCTTATTTAGTCATAAACGACCCAACAATAATTTCGGCAATTAAAAATTGTATTATTTTGTCGGTTCGGAATTTCTTTCTTAACCTAATTTTGCTTTTATTTGGGCATAAAAGTGTCTATTCGAACAATAGTAAGATTCAGACTTTATTGACCTTTTTCTCAAAGCATTCTCGCCTACTATTGAACAGTAATTTTAAGAACATTAAATCGTAAGATACGCCTCAGGCTATTGTCCATCAATTGAATTCAAACAATTCAAAATTATGCAAAATACTAACAGAATGAATATTTTAATAATTATTTTATTATTTAATTATTTTAATAATTATTTTTTAATTATATAAATTTTATTTATTATTTTATTATTATTTAATAATTTTATTATTATGAATATTTAATAATTAGTTTCCATAACAAAAGATTTGATTAAATTTTATTCGAGAAAACCCTATCGACATTTCCGAATCAACTTGAGGTGCTTTTTTCCATTTAATCAGTCACAAATACAAAAATATTTCGTTTATTTCAAATGTTTATCAATCAAGAAAAAATAAAAATATATGTGTGTGTGAAATGGGTCATTAAGTTAATATTCCTACACAACCTTTCACCTGACATCAATATCCTGTGTTTATCATCCTCAACTCACAAAATAAAACAAATTCATTTAGAGCATTAATTTATTCACTACAGTGTACGACAGGATAGAGTAACATATATATTTTGATGTAGGTATGTATATAAGTTAAAATAAGTTAAAACAATATTAGGTTTATATTACGCTCAATAATGATTTTTAAAATCTGAAAAGTATGTATAAAGGTTTTTAACAAGAGAAAACTTGCTAAAAAGTGAAATAAACTTGAAAATAACACATTAAATATCACTGGAACCGTAGAAGTATTTTTATTGTGTCTCCTGTTGGCAAAGATTAGCCAGTTTAGTCAACGTATCTGAAATAATAATTAAATAAGTAATAAATATTTACAAAATATATAATAGACTACAATCAAAAAGAAATTAATGCTTGAGAAAACTGTATAAAAATTTATTTTTCTTAATTTATGTATAATAGACAAATTTATTTTCTTTTTGATTATACGATATGATACATATATTACGCAAAAAACACATAAGCGACAAATGTAAAGCTATTACCTTCAAGCCATTTTCATCAATGCTTAAACAAAATCTGGGTTTTCGCTTATTTTTTTAGAAAACTGAGCAAACCAATAAATGTGTTAGTATAAATCACACGAAAAATGATGCTGTATAAGAAAATTGAGTATTATTGTTAATATTGCATAAAAAGTCATATTACAATCCGTAACCTTTATATTGTTAGTATTTGTTATGTATTATACCTAGGTACAAAAAATAAATGGTACAACGTGAACTAATTATAAGAATAAATAATAAATTAAAAGAATAAAAAGTGAACAAACTTTCATTATAAAATTATATTAAAATGAAACTGTAGAAATGTTATAATCCACAAACCAGCTTAGAAACTATCACAGACATGACTAAATACAAGTAATTCTAATAAAGAAAAAAAAAATATAATTTTGAAAAGAAAATTTATAAAGGCACAAATAGACACAATAAAATGCTAAAAAAAGTATATCTCAAAAAAGAAAGGAAAAATTATAAAATTAAAATTATTTAACTAGGCCATTATTATTAAATTATTGAAACTGAATTTTGAAAAACCCAGACATTTTGTTTAAAACAAAATTCGAATAACAAATTTCAGAATAAATCTATTAAAAAAAAAATAATATTTAATGCATTAAAAAAATTAAATTGTTTTAAAGAAAAAATGTCCCCCTGTAAAAAATTCTGAGTACGCCAATGTATACAAGGTGAGTCCACGATAAGTTCGAGAAAAAAATTCTAAAATTCAAAAGGCGTTTCTATGGTAATATAATTTCGATTTCATTCTTTGAAAGGTGGCTATTATTAATTTTGATTAACGTCAGAGTTAACGCCATATTTTTTGCTGTTGCAAAAGTATCGCATTTTCCGCGCGATAACTATTATCACTCGTTCCGTAGCATTAAACTAGATAAATTTTGTGCTTCATTAAGATTTTATAACAGCAAAAAATATGACGTTAATTAAAATTTTTACAATAACAATATAACAATCTGTCAAAGAATGAAAATGAAATTATTTTACCACAGAAACGCCTTTTGATTTTTTGGACTTTGGAAAGTATAAACGGGATTAACCATTTTCAAACAAGCAAAATTTTTTATGAAGAATATTTTTTCTCAAAATGTTAAAAATAAAAAAGTTTTTCCTCTTGTAAAGGCAATCCGGGGACATACTGTATAAAAATGTAAGGTCTTGAGTCATAATACCATTAGCAAGCTCCATATTAGCTACCAGACTACACAAACTACCACAAGTAATGCATGCTAGTTTAGTTAATATGTAAATATAGTCCATATAAGTAAATGAAGCATATTTATACAGGGTGAGTCTTAAATAAGTGCAAATATTTTCAGAGCTGGTAGATCTCGATAAAAGAAACATATTTTGTCCATTTTTCAGATAAGTCCAAACTAACCGAGTTATTTAAGTTTGAAATTTTTTAAAAAAATTTATTTTTTTTAGGAAAATTTTGAGAGCCACCGGCTTTTTTCTGTATTTGCATCCCTTTTAGTGCCGTAACCATAGAGTAAAGCCGTAACTATGGTAATATCTGAGATTAAGGAATTATACCATGGCAAAATTTGCGGGAACAGGCAGTTCTAAAAAGATTTCGAACAATATACAGGGAAATTTAAAAGAAAATGCACAATTTTCAACATCTTTTTTTAGCGAAAAAACCTCATATACTCTGTTTTTTTTCTCAGGTAAGATTTCGACAGACGATGACAGAAGAAAAGCAGATGACGTCCCATACCAATCTATTTATTTTACTACAAAAAGTTTCTAATAATTTTTAAGTTAACTATAGATGGATTTAAATATAAATCCGTCATGCGTCGTCTCTTGTTGTTTTTAACCAGTTTTATTGGTTTATTTCAAAAATGACAGATCGTATTTCAATTTTATTGGTTTGACGGGACGATGAATGACAAACGGATGCCAATACGTATGAACTCGCCTTTAGATTTTTGACGCTTGTCAAAGTCTTGCTAAATTGTAGGTTATAATTTTGTGTCAACTTTTGTTAAGATTAAAGTTAAGTAATCAACCTTTAAGGTATAAAATTTGGTAAGTGTTATTATTAATAAAATAGTTTGTTTTATTTATTCCTGTAGAATATTACAAATTTGTATTTGTACATAAGTTATATTGATAAATATAATCGTAAATGCGGGTTTCAAAGTTTCATAAAGCTTGAAAGTAAGAAATAGTTCTTTTTTATATTTTTTTGGTATGTGGTGTCTTGTTCTTGTTTGTTTTGTATTATAACACATCGAAGGATATTCCGCAGCTCACCCTGGCGTCCACGTCCTTCAACCAATCGTCGATTCTTGGCTCTGAAACAAGCAAACGAGAAATATTAGCGATGGCAAAACCAAAAGCATTTCTTTTGGTTTTCAAGCGTGATTTATTTTAATAATGGATTTAAATTAAAAAAAATCCACACACAATCGAAAAATAACTGTAAAAGATGATTAAGACTAGGTTTAATCATCTGCTGATTTTGCTAACATGGTTAGCGAAACGCGCGTCCAGTGCATAAGTAAAGTGTTTTGGTGTATTGTGGTGAAGTATAGGTCATATCAAATAAACTTTCAGTCAAGTGATTAAGCTTGACCGGCACAGCATTGCCCACTTTTAAATATTTTCTTTTAATCAAAATATTTTAGGAAACAAACATAAATTATTTATAAATAGCGGGTGCGTCTCAAAAGTGACTCACCCCTATATTTTTTATTTATTCAGATAAAAGAACGAGATTTGGTATGCTAGTATATGACATAAATTGGGATTGATTGACGTATTTAATTGTTTTCTGTCACTTCCTGTTTCACCGGAAATGACAACTTTTGATTTTTAATTTTTAAATGGCAACCTCTGGCTGGATAGAAAATGAATGCCATATAATATGTCAACTTTTGACATTCTCGCTTAAAAAAAGTTGTATTTTAAATTTGAATCTAAGTGCCAGACTGTGTTAAAAACACTAATTTTTAATCAAGAAGTCTTGGAAAAATATATTTGGTTATCTAATATTTTTTTTTGTTCTGGCCAGTTAAAAGATGCCCAAATCGTATTTTTAATAATACCTCAATTTTTCAAATGGAACGAGGGTGGCTCATTAGCATATTTGAAAAACGCATTTTTTTGCGGATAATTTGATACCACACACTTGATATTTCGAGTCAAATTGTTGTTATGAACCGCACGTCACAATTTCAAATAAACCATATGCAAAAATGTCAGAAGTTGACATGTGAATATGTCATTCTATTCAGAGTGTCATTTTCTATCGAATAAACTAAAAAAATACCGAGGGTGCCATTTAAAAATCAAAAGTTATAGCCATTTCCGGTGAAACAGGAAGTGACCGAAAACAATTGAATACGTCAATCAATCCTAATTTATGTCATATACTAACATACCAAATCTCGTTTCTTTATCTCAAAAAATGAAAAAAGTTATAGGGGTGAGCCACTTTTAAGACGCACCCGGTATATATGAACAGTTATTATTTACACCAACAAAAAACGGAAGTCGACGTCACAAAATATCCCCCTTTAGAACTTTTTCTTTAATGGCCATAAGCGGGAGTAAAAGACCAACCGCCCGAACAAACACTAGAGGCGCCACCGGTCATCATAAATGGTGTAAAAATTGCAAAAATTTAATCATCTAATTTTGACACAAGGGGTCGCGCTCAAGTTTTTTTAATTTTAATTCAATATTCATTATTTTCAAACTATATTATTAGACTTTGTTATATTTTGTGAATGTATAAATGTTTTCTTAGTATAAAGTTGCATTATATTAATTTAAATTATATTACATACATATTTAAAATTCAAATATTATGACATATATGTCAGTTGCCGTCTAAAATGTCATGTTGATAACAAAAAGTTAGTCATAGATAAATGCAACAAGTTTAGATTGGAAAGTCCGTATAAATTTTAGATCGCGAAATTATTTTGGGTCGCGACCGTTATAGGCGATCTGGCGCTGCTATAGCGGTCGCTAAGAACAACGGCAAACAAAAACAGAAATAATTTTCTCTTGTCAAAGTCAGAATCTTCAAAAATCATAATAATCTTTCAAAATCTAAACCGCTCTCATTAAAGAAATCCCGAAAAGTGTTTATAGCGTCCATTTTCAAAGTAATTATTGCTATCTTGTGAGTTTAATTCAAGTTTTATTTACTCCAACCGGTGATAATTGTGAAAAAGTGGCATTAAAAACTTAAAAAGCTGTGCTGTGAACTGCAAAAACTATCGTGGATCGTGACATAACGTCGGTTTTCAATGTTTCATAGCTATTTCATACATGCGTCCTTATAGAAAATAAAGTTTCTTGTATGCAACACACTGTATTTTATTTATAAAATTAAACGAAAATAATAATAAATTTGAATAAACAATATTTGGCGATATAATTCCGGAAAAAGCCGAACCGCTCCGAAATTTTCAAAAGTTTTGGGTTGCGACCGTTGCAAGAATAGCGCCAAATAGTGTTTACATTGTCGTTACGGGCACTTTCCAATCTAAACTTGTTTCATTTATCTATGAAGTTAGTTATTGTCAGAAATAGTTAAAATCATGTTAAAATATTAAAATTTACAAGTTATAATTAGATATTTTATATGATTTCAAAAACAAAAACATAATGATACAGCGTAATGTTGATATGCAGGTCCAAAACAAAAAGTGCCGTTACATTTTTCAGTTTTCGTTGTCAGCCGCGGAAGTTTCAGTGATTTTAGTGTTGTCGGATATTTTTATTTGTGAAATAGAAATATTGCGTTTGCATTGCAAAACTAAAAGTGGAAGTTTTATTGCAATGTAAGTAAGCGTTTGTCCATTTTATATTTTACTTTTTTCATACCTATGACAAATATACATATGTATATTGAAATTTTATAATACGTTTTATTTAAAAACTGTTAGAAAACAAGCATTGTAATACTGTAATTGACATAATTGTTATGTAATATATTCCATTTAAATGTAATAATATATTACTTTACAATTAAAAAAATGTAAATTTAAAAACTATATTAAAAATATATACTGGCATTAATTGAAATTTGTAGTGTGCGAACAAACACGAGAGGCGCTTTATTATTTACTTTCATTTCTTAACATGACAGACGAAGTTCTAAAGGGGGATGTTTTGTGGTCGACGTTACGTTATGTTTTTATTCCCGAGGATCTATAATCAATGTCAAAAAATATGCTGATGTCAAGGCTGTTTTATATCTTTTTTGAAACAGCTATATGTTGGTCAAGCTAACTCCTCAAGCTAAACTAGAGATATAAAGGGGATACCCATCTCTGTATCTCTCTAAATAAAACAAAAAAAAAATAAAATAAAAATCAATTGATAACAGACCTCAAAAAACAACAAGTAAGCAAACAGTACTTACGTTCAAAGACAAGAGGTAAGACGGCTCTGTATAAGTGAGACTGTCTGGCTGTCTGTGCACTCCTTGTCACCGCTATAATTGGGCACCTAAAAAACAGACTTCCGTAATACAAGAAGAAAATGTAGTAGTAATTTGGCTTTACCTGGGTCTGTATTTGGAAATGAGATGAGCTGATCTACCTGAGGTGGTTATAACGACGATAGCCGCAGCCAAACTCTTGGTCGAGGCTTCTACAGTAGCGATGGAGACAGTATGTGCCACATCAACAGGAGGTGACATCTATAAGACAGAGGAAAAGTACAAAATACATTAGTATACCGGTTGCGTCTCAAAAGTGGCTCACCCCTATAACTCTTATTTTTTCAGATAAAAAAACGAAGTTTGGTATGTTAGTATATGACATAAATTAGAATTGATTGACGTATTCATTTTTTTGGTCACTTCCTGTTTCACCGAAAATTTCTACTTTATCAAATAAAGTAGAAAAATACATATACTGAGGGTGCCATTTAAAAATCAAAAGTTGTAGTTATTTCCGGTGAAACAGGAAGTGATCAAAAACAATTGAATACGTCAATCAATCCTAATTTATGTCATATACTAACATACCAAATCTCTTTTTTTTATCTGAAAAAATAAAAAAGTTATAGGGGGTGAGCCACTTTCGAGACGCATCCGAAAAATCAATAAAAGTTGACGTCAAATCAATAAAAATTACCTGAGTAGTTAGGTCGATAAAGAGCCTCTTTTGCCAAATTGCAGCCTCGGCCTCTTTACAGATGTTGGCCATGGTCAAAACGCATTCCAGTGGGTAATCCCCTTTAGCTGTTTCACCTGACAACATGACGCAATCGGCACCGTCTAAGATAGCGTTGGCAACATCGGACGATTCGGCACGGGTAGGCCTTGGTTTTTTAACCTGTAAATTATCGATTATTTATTGACGAGATGCACACACAGTAATAAAAAAAATGTGTGTGTGTAAATACACACACAGTATTGTAAGTCCTTTTTTTTTCTCCCTTTATTTTTTTATTCCAGTTCTCCCCCATTTTTTCTCCCTTTATAAAAATTCGGAAAATTCAGAAATATTTCCCTCTCTTGGCAACACCGCATTCAGCTTGCTCTCTTATAATAACGATCGACAAGCATAAAATGATATAGACGAGTAACAATTACCATAGATTCCAACATTTGAGTGGCGCAAATGACTGGTTTTCCTTTCCTGTTGCATCTGGCGATCATACACTTCTGCGCCAAAAATACCTTTTCAGTAGGAATTTCGATACCCAAGTCACCACGAGCTACCATAATACCATCTGAAGCGTCGATAATCTCATCGAGATTTTGCATACCTCAAATTACAGAAAAATGAAAAAAAAATTGGACATAGACAGTAGTTATTTTGCTTACCTTGTTGATTTTCAATCTTGGAAATGACTAGGATTTTCTTGCCTTTATCGCCCAAAATGTTTCGAATTTCCGTTAGGGCAGCACCATTCCGGATAAAAGAGGCAAAAATAATGTCTACATCTTGATCGACGCCAAATTGCAAATCCGACTTATCCTTTTCGGAAACAGCAGGTAAATCAACGGGGACTCCGGGCAAATTGACACCTTAAAATAAAATATAAAACTATAGTGTCAAGAGAATAAAAATCTCATGACTTGAAGAATATTTGCCAATCGTGGCAACGTCGCTTCTTGTCAAAAACTTTTAACGAACTTATACCGTATGATCGAAAAAAAAACCGCGTCCAGTTGGCTGAGAAATGACGATCGATGACATTTCCCATAAATTTATATACAAAATGACAGCGGTCTTCATTTCATAGCCATCGCTGACGCCGTTTTTTTCGATCATACGGTACAATGGGTCCGTTTCATTTTAGAGCTGTCAAAATTAACAAATTTTCTATAAAATAATATGGAAGTTCTGCCTTTTTAGACAAAAATAAAGAGCTTGATGTGTAAAAAATGCGATTTTTTGTAAAATATGAGAAAAAAATTTTCTAACCTCAAAAATAGTTTTGCGCTTTTTCATAACTTTTCGTGCAATTTTTTATAGCTCAAGATAAAAAGATAAATTTTAAGAAATATTAATAATGAACCAAAACAATCAAATTCGTATTAAAAAAGAGAGACAGACAGGAAATACATTTTACTTGTGAATTTAAATGACAGGCACAACTGTCACTGTAAAGGACCAATGGACGTTATATATGGATAGAAATATGTAGAATGTGGATAATGTAAAAGATGACAACACTGCAATGTTTAGATACACCGTAGAAAAATCTCAAGTGAATAATCAAGTGGCACTAAAAAGTTTTTTAAAATTTCCCCAAAAATGTCGAGAAGAATTAAAAAATTTCAACAATTTTTTTCGCAAAAAAACCTCATAGGCGTTTCTGGAGTCGAACTATACTACCAGTTAAAATATCTGCACTTATTTCTGAGACACCCTGTATATAGATAGAAATATGTAGAATGTGGGTAACGGAGGTGGCAACACTGCAGGGTTTAAATACAGCGTAGAGAAATCTCAGGTGAATAATCAAGTGACACTAAAAAGTTTTTCAAAATTTCCCGAAAAATGTCACGAATAATTTCAACATTTTTTTTCGCTAAAAAACCTCATAGGCGTACTTCCGGGGTATACTACCAGTTAATACTATACCGTGCTGGCAACTGTTACTTGTTACTTCTTAATCGGTCGGCATTTACATGTGTGGAAGTAAATAGCATAGGGATCTTATTAAGTCGGAGTGAGAGAAATGCGACAGCCCGACGCGACGCGCGACGGAGTGCTGTTGCGACGTTGCCGATATCAAAATCACGTTTGCGATCGCTTATTTTTAAAAGACTTTTTTTTCAAGAGATAACTAGATAAAATCATTAGACATGTTTCTGAGCATCTGAAATGGAATTATAAGAATATCGTTAAGGTGTCATTTTTTTTATAACAAGAAAACGTCAGTAATCAAGATAATTTAAAAACTCAACTTTTTAACACATAACAGGCCATAACTCAAGAACCACTTTAGATATTGAACCTTTTTTTATTTTCAAGATCGGATATTTTACAATATGTTTACATAAGAAAAATTCGATAAGGTTGTTTTTTCCATTCAAAAATTGTAAACAATCCATCCATTTACTTTTAGAGCATAGCAATTTTCAGCAATCGTGTAATTTTTTTATTGATAAAGATTTTCACATACTGTCTACAAAGAAAATACAGCAGGAATATTAACAAAGTTCTTGAAAAAACTACAATCTATTATTTCTAGTAGATTTCGAGATATCGATTTTTGAATTCAGAGTTCTAATAGCGCGACCACTATCGAACACCCACTCAATTCCGCTTTCTAGCTTGCACTTAAAAAAATTCAAGCTATAGGGAAAATTACAACGACTCGTTAATAAATAAACAAATCAAGTATCACGAAACGTAATTAAATCGTGAAGCTGAACGCATGACGTACACTTTTCCCTAGAACTTAACTAATTATAAACGCATTGTACTCTTCTTACATACGGATATCTCGACCCAAGACTAACCTTTGTCAGCCCTTAGTATATAAAACAGTTTTTCGTTTTGTATAACATGATCTTACCTTTACGACTGCCGAGCAAACCACCGTTTTCGATGGTACACGTCAAGAATGACCCTTGAATTTGTTCGACCACCAAAGAGATTAGACCATCATCTACGTAAATTCTGTTGCCGACTTTGACAACTTTTTGGATGTTGTCGTAATCAACGTAGACTGTGTCCTTGTTTCCTTTTTCGGCATAGGCTTTGTCTGTGGTAAGTTTAATAGTTTCGCCTTTCTTCAATTCAATCTCGGCAGAACCACCCTAAAACAGACATAAACAAATTTATAGAAATTACTCTATTTGATAAATATATATAAACTAATTTCGCAGATACATTATCAGGTAAATCAGAACCTTTGTCAAACAGAACTGTCAAAAATGGGGATTCTGTCAATTACGTCTTGAATGCATTAATATAAAGATTCAAAGATATGGCTAGAGTTCATTTTATAATAAATACCGGTTCTAAATTTCTTATAACCAACTAATAGTTATTCCCAAGTAACGTCTGACTGAACTTACCCCTTCTAACAGGCCAGTTCTTATTTCTGGTCCTTTGGTATCCAGAGCAATAGCCAATGGATAAGTCTGGCCGATTTTCTTGCTGTAATTGGCGGCGGCTTCGCGAATGTTCTTGATAGTTTCGGCGTGATATTCGTGAGAACCGTGAGAGAAGTTCAAACGAGCTATGTTCATACCGACCTCTATCATTTTCTCCAAAGTGGCCGGGTCTCTAGAAGCGGGCCCTTAGAAAAAATATTTATTTAAAATAAAGATGCACTATAATAGCATCATCATAAAAAAATAAAATAAATTAATTAATAGAAATATTAATCCTGATTTAATATAGTTAGAACCAGAGCTGCAAGCTCACAGAAAACTTAAGCCTTTTTTTGATTTAAATCATTTTAATGAGTTAAGTCATTTGATTTTAAGTCATTTTTCGAAAGCTGACTTAAAACTCAAGTCATATTTTTATAATAAATTTTTAACAGCAGCATTTCTTTTTAAAATGTTTGGCGGCAGCCAAGCAGTAGTATAAAAAACAATGCTCAATACCACTGGTAAATAAAATGTTAGTTTTTCGGAACCGGTTTTGATCCGTCTCTTGTCTTTCAAGTGAATCCCCGGCTCCGTTATGTAGCCCGAAAGAGGAACGAAAGAAATTTATCTAGAATATATTGAAGAGTACTTAAAATCCTCCAGCTCTTAGCTTATGCCATCGATATACATAGTGATCAAAACACATCACCGCTTTTTAAGAGACACGTATTCGATGACATCTATCTGTACTCTGTTTTTTTTTCTCAGGTAAGATTTCGACAGACAATGACAGAAGAAAAGCAGATGACGTCCCATACCAACCTATTTATTTTACTAAAAAATGTTTCTAATAGTTTTTAAGTTAACTATGGATGGGTTTAAATATAAATCCGTCATTCGTCATCTCTTGTTGTTTTTAACCAGTTATATTGGTTTATTTCAAAAATGACAGATCGTATTTCAATTTCATATTTTATTGGTTTGACGGAAAGATGAACGACAAACGGACGCCGATGCGTATGAACTCGCCTTTAGATTTTTGAGGCTTGTCAAAGTCTTGCCAAATTATAGGTTATAATTTTGTGTCAACTTATGTCAAATACCCTGCGCTTTGGAAGATGATGTATTTTGATTCGTGTTATTACGTGTGTTTTGTGTCTTTTGAAGTCAAGTAGAGGAAAAATCGAAGGAAAATTAACTGTAGACCCAGAGAACAGTTTATAGTTAATACTCGGTGCCCCGGCAGAAAGTCTTATAGACCAATAAAGTTACCATCAATAAATATTTATTTGGTACAAGGATCGTACTAAAATATAGTAAAAACTGGAGTAGCTGTAAAATAACGACATCACACGATAGGTACAGTACGTCTGTCCGTTCTGTAGCTACGGGGTATCCGTGAGAGGGGAAACGATATTCTCTCGATGTTTTTCGTAAAAAATTAGACGACGCGTCCCATCAATAAAAATTCGACAAATTTGCAAGTAGCCAATACTTAATTAGCGGTACGTACTCGTCAAGTCGACGTATAAAATATATTTCTGTATATTTAAATGTTTTTTGTCCGCATTCCTTTCATAGACACAGATCCAGCAGATGTACTGTAAATAATGGATTTTAGTACTAAAGAAAAATAATGTCAAAAGGTACT
This sequence comes from Sitophilus oryzae, assembly GCF_002938485.1. NCBI lineage: Eukaryota > Metazoa > Arthropoda > Insecta > Coleoptera > Curculionidae > Sitophilus > Sitophilus oryzae. The sequence goes on from NW_022146501.1 coordinate 3,113,325, forward strand.
GTTTAAAAAAATTAAGATTAAAGTTAATTAATCAACTTTTAAGGTATAAAATTCGGTAAGTGTTATTATTAAAAAATAGTTTGTTCCATTTATGTTGTTTTATTTATTCCTTTGGAATATTACAAATTTGTATTTGGACATAAGTGATATTGATAAATATAATAATAAAAGCGGGAAGTTTCTTGAAGCTTGAAAGTAAGAAATAGTTATTTTTTATATTTTTTGGTATATGGTGTTTTGTTCTTGTTTGTTTTGTATTAACACATACCGTTTTTTTAAAGAAAATAACTCGATGATTTTTTCAGTTTTATACAGTTTTTTTTTCACAATATTTTGAAGTAATCACTTGTCACTCAAATTTTAAATATATTAAATGCGTTCCAATTGTACCAACTTATTTCTTTAAAAATAAAATAAACTACTTTGAAATTAAAATGACAGACACATCTATCACTGTCAAGGATCTTGTTGTTGGACAGACTATACATAAATATAAAGTACTACAAAATCGGTTAAATTTTATTAAAAAAAAAACACATTCTTGTGTTTGTAGTTGTTCTGTAAATTAACCGTTTTATTTTATGTGGTTTTAGACTCATCTGTATCTACAATAAATTAATAATATGATACTTAGTAAGAAAATTGCTAATTTTTAATACAAGAAAATTAATATTAACATTTAAAAAAAGGTACTTAAATTTAATTCTGGTTGTCTTGACTTGAAGGTAATTATATTGAATTTAAGTCATTTTACTGACTTAACTTACAGATCATCATGATTTAAGTCAAAAATAGACATTCATTAGAAATGACTTAAGACTTGTTGCAGCTCTGGTTAGAACTAGTGATGAGCATCACGATTGTTTTTACTAAATCGAATCATGCGATTCATTTTTAATACTCGTTCAATCTTTGTCCACTTCTAGTTAGAAGTGAGCAGTCATTTCTTACCTATGGTACAAATAATTCCGCTGAGTCTGACATAGGATGCGCGAGAATCTATATCCAGAGCGCACATATGATCCAAATGGGTCGAAGCTTCTGCAGCTTGAAGCTGGAATGGTAGGACCTGAGTCGTCATCTAAAAACATCATAAATATTAACTGCAAAACAATCTGATTTAGAGAAAATATGGTTGGAACATTCAAACCACGCGCAAGACGAAAAAATCGTAAAAATTTCCAAAAGAATTCTATTAATTTATTTCGAACGTATGTATATGGGTGACGAGGTCACAATAAATGTTTCACTTGTTTATTAGTTTGTGCTGCTTCATATTGTTGTGTTCCATATCAGTAATTATATAAGTAATGTAATTTAATAACGTACTCTTATAAACAAGGAGACCTCATGTTTTTTAATACAAACGATCTGGATATACTGAATTAATTATTGACGGTCTTATCATTCTACCAAAATGGCTTGATATTAGTAAGGCAGATAAATCACAGGAATCTCTTTGCTTTTTCTGAGTGTTCGCTACTGCGTCTATTCTTATAGAAATATGCCAGCAGTCAGAGAACCAGTCTTGATCTTTTTAAAACAAGCTTCATGGAGCTCAGGACCCTACTTGTTACATCATGAGATAAGCAAATATCTAAGTAGGTACGCAGATTTCCAGACAAATGATGGTCAGGCAGGCTGCTTATAAATAAGCTGTGGTACCTCATCAAATAAACTGAGCTATTAATTAGTCAGATATAATGTTTTAACAATAAAATATTATAATAAAAAATAATGAAGTACATGAAATAGAAATATAATGGTATACTTATAACTGTATACTACTCGTATATTAATACGTATACAGGGCGACCCTGTGTTTCGAAAAATGTTAACATCGAGTTTGTCATTTCCTATTTGAAATTTTTACACCAATCTTTTTTTATAATGCGTAGCGTTTATTTTAAAAATATTTTGATAGATATACAGGACGATTAAAATATATTTTTATACCAAAGTAGTTTTTATCACTAAAATGATGTATTTATACCGGGTGCGTCTCAAAAGTGGCTCACCCCCTATAACTTTTTTATTTTTTCAGATAAAATAAAAAACGAGAAATTGGAATGTTACTATATGACATAAATTAGGATTGATTGACGTATTCAATTGTTTTTGGTCACTTCCGGTTTCACCAGAAATGACTACAACTTTTGGTTTTTAATTAGCACCCTAGGTATATTTCTATTTTATTCGATAGAAAATGACACTCTGAACATATCATATGTCAACTTATGATATTTTCGGATATGGTTTATTTGAAATTGTAACATGCGGTTCATAACGACAATATAACTCGAAATGCCAAATGTGTGATACCAAATTAATCGTAAAAAAATGCTAATGAGCCTCGCTTGTTCCATTAGAAAAAATTGAGATATCATTAAAAATACGATTTGGGCATCTTTTAACCGACCAGGACAAGACACAAAAAACATAAGACGATCAACTATTTTTCCAAGGCTCCTTGATTAAGAATCAGTGTTTTTAACACAGCCATAGCACTCTAGATTATGTCGTTCTATTCAGAGTGTCATTTTCTATCGAATAAAGTAGAAATATACCAAGAGTGCCATTTAAAAATCAAAAGTTGTAGTAATTTCCGATGAAACAGTAAGTGACAAAAAACAATTGAATACGTCAATCAATAGGTACTAATTTATGACATATACTATACCAAATCTGTTTTTTTATCTGAAAAAATAAAAAAGTTGTAAGGGTAAGCCACTTTCGAGACGCGCCCGGTATGGACATAAAAAATAATTGGCCAGATTTTAAAAACGTTAATAAAATTTATGTTGATGGTTGGCGTATTGTAATTTATTTTGAAGCAATTTAACCCTTTGCTGATAAAGAACTACACTGGAGTATTCCAGTTCATTCAAGTTTTCATCAGTCCACTAAATAGCCCTATTTTGTAGATAATTTCATAGTGTAACTAGAAAAAATTAAATTAGGCGTAACAATAAAATGAGAGGCGTCCAACTAACGTGTTCAATTTTCGGGATCGGAATCCCGTTTTGGAATCCCGGTATAAGAATCTATATTCCCGGGATCCCGGAATTGACTCTCAGAATGAGAAATCTAATCTAAATAAATACTTAATAAAAAAATGCAGCTACTACAAGAGTATAAAGTCTAATCATTTTAGATTGGGCTTTTAATTTTTTCGAGATTTTCGGGATCCCGGGATTTAAAATCGGGATTTCCGCGATAAACAGATACCGGGATCCCACTTTGGAAACCCTACTTCTCACATCACTGTTATCATCCTCAATTTTGTTTTTAATTTGTGTATTGAGAGCTTGAGAGTGGACACATTATCTGTCCAACGTTTTTTTTAATTTATTTATAACCGCGCAATTTTACTCAAGCCAACTTTTAGTCCATGTGCTGACAGAGAATTTTAAGTTGGCCGACTATTTAGTTGCAAGTTCTGCAACTAATATATAGGCGGACTATATTTACTGTAGGAATATTCTACTGTATTTGCTTTATAGTAAATCAGTTATTAATACAACAAATCACTTGGTTTGTTTATTTTATTAATAGGTAGTGTAACTTAAAAAAAATGCTAGTTTATTATATCGACACGAGAATATCATTAGATTGGATCACATGAATGTTTTGATCACACTTGTTTATTATTTTGGTGTGCAATAATCGCATTAGATTGTATAAGTTTTTTATAAAATCCTATTTGATTTTGATTGTGTAATTTTGTTTTGTATTTATTATTATATTTTGGAAACTATTAAATTACATTTATAGTAAATGAAATTATTTAATTTTCTAAATTTAAAAATAAAATACAAACTAAAAAATATAAGTCATATATCGCATCTTATTGAAAATAAGTATAAATACATAAAAATTAAATCTAATTAAATTAATAGAATAGTAACATAAGTTCTTTGATTATGAAAAAAAATAAAAAATTTCTACAATATATTTTGTATATAAATTACCTACTGCTTTTTTGTAAGAAAATGTGTAAGCATTTTTAGTATCTTACAATAATTGCTTAATCTATTGATCATAATCATCAAACAATGAGAGGTGCAGTAAAAACTAAAACTAGTGCAGAATAAAAATTAAAAAAAAAAACAAAGTTAATTAAGATGAGTTGTGTATTCATGACAAAAAAAAACAAATACGATTGCGTACATGCTTCCTGCAATAAAGAAAAATGTTTATTGAATGAAATAAAAACTGCCTAAACGGGTAAAATGTAATTGAAGACGAAACAAACAATATACTATACTGTTTATGTGAACCGAGGTTGAGATTTGCATAAAAAATAAGTAAATACAGAACAATGACGCATGAAATTAATAATTTCAAAAAGCATTACAAGGAAATAAAACTAAAGAAGATATATCACAGAATAGTTTAGTTGAATAAAATTACAAATAAATTGCAGAAAATAAATGTGTAAAAGTAAATGTATTTTTCACAAGGTGGGATGGACTAAGTACTTCAAAATAAAAATATTTCACCTCATAATATTGACACTGCTATTGCTTACATCATACTGCAATAAAGAGAAAACTGCCTGCATTAGAATAAAAATGCATTGACCAATGAATCGTTTTTTGTTCTCTTAAAAAAAACACATACCGGAAAATCATCATACTATATCATAAAAGGATTAAACATTATTAATAAAATAATTTTTTAATGTATGTATGTGTCTAGGAATGAAATTCAATTCAAACTACAGTAGTAAGGAAAAGACTAGCATATTAAAAAAAATGCAACAGGATTCTAAAAAACAAGCTACAATTCTAAAGGGAGTCTAAGCAAAAAAAATATCCAAGAAACCGGGCAAAAGGCATCCTAATTTATGTGTTCCTCAAACCTCTGCGTTCACGTTGGAGATTTTATCGTTAGTCGTTGTCCAAACCATCTTTTTATCACAGACACCACTCGCTTCGCACCACGCGAATTTCCCAAAAAGATCCTCGAAAACTTTTTTCTCAAAACTTAAGTAACTATTCAATGTACTTGAGATCACCTTGCGCGTACGACTCCCACCTAAAAATTTCAAAACCCCTACCATTTGATATTTGTTGCAACGCTTCGCAGTTTAAATGTGTTAATTTAAACGTTTTTTAAATGTTTTTTTCGCAAAAAAAAGTTATTTCCTGTTAACAAAGGTCGATCCGATCCTTTTCTTTATTTGTTATAGATTATTACAACCCTGAAACCTAATCAATCCACAAAAAAGGTTTTTTGTACTAATAGTTGTTATAGTGTTTTATCTGGGCTGATAGAAAATTAATTATTTTGGAAACCTATCAAGTGTTTTTTGTCCAATTTTCGCAAGAAAAACAAATATACCTTCGTTCGCTATTAATGCATCACATATAACTCAGGCTAAATATATCATCTATTTTTATCACAACAACTGAGCCAGAATAGTTTTTTGTAAGGCGTCATAAAGTTTCAAACCCAAAATATTGTTTGTAATTAACAAGGAAATAACATGAATTAAATTAACTTATATGATTAATCAGAATGAGTGCACTAACATGGCAATAATACTTACAAATTAATCTTTAACTATTAAAGTCTTATAGGAATAAGTGCTTCGTGTAGTGTAATATAAATGACATAAAAATTAAATCAAAATTTTGATTATCTTGACAACCACTTCTATTTGTTATGTGCCAATTCAGTATATTAAATATTAATAATTATATTGAAATTACCTTAATCAATAAACTAAAATCTCTATAAAATGTTATAATTCCTGTTCACACACATATACAGTCGGTCATCAAAATTGCACATAATTAAACTGTCTCAGCATAGTCTAATAAACTGTAATAAACCTCTATCACTATAAAAAACACAAAAAGCCTTTATTTTTAAAATATTAATGCAATCGCAAACTAGAATTTCTGCAGTTATGAACGGAATTTTTTCTTAAAACTTTGTGACCTTGTGATAACTAGTTAACAGCATCCGTAACAAATGTTTATTTTGTATATCGTATCTTGAGTAATTTAACGTACACCCAAATAAAGATTATGATATATTTTCCTAGTAAATAGACATAAAAGTATGACTATTAAATTAATGAAATTTTTTAAAACCAATACTTAAAAGCTACTTTAAATAATCCCTTCATTGATTTGTTATGTATTTTTTATAGTTTTAATAAAAACTCAATGTAAAAGCAAAAGTAATCTATTAAATATTTATTCCTGTTCTTTTTTAATAAAAATAAATGACCCTTTACATTTACATTCTCTCTGATATTTTAAATAAATTAAAACTACCATAAAGTCTGATAATTTATTTTGATATTGTACATATTGTCTCACCTTAGTTAACACTATTTAACTATCACAAATTCCACAAAATACGATTTTAACTAAAAAATCTTTATAAAATATTAAAGACCCCGAAAAAATCAGCCGGTCGATGACAAATCTGCCCAAAACAAGAATAAGGTCAAATGAAGGTTAACCCCTGATCAATTTAACCATGGATTTGAAAAAAATAGGTAAAAAATATGTCTGTCCTAGTTTAATGCATTAAAAAATCCATGTGTGAAACAGAGAGAGAGAACATGATATTACTGTTCTTTTGGTAAAAGTTCAGTAATTTATTTAAATTAAGGTGTGCTCAAACACGTGCTTTTAAGGTGTAAAAATTAATTTAGTAACTTTTAGTAACATTACTTAAGTAATTAGGATATATCTTAGTTAATTTTAGCGAGTGGAGATGCTTTTATGCAACATATTTTAAAAAATAAATTTTAAATTTATAAGGACATTCAAATTTTTTAGAACCAGGGATGGGGTGTAAAAAATCTCATTGCACGTTGCACGTGACAAATATCTAGTTTTTTTTAGGCAGTCGGTATTTTTTGTTTTCATAAATCGAAAACCAACACCAAAAATGTTCAGTAAAACGAAAATGCAACGAAAATAACAGACAAAAGATTGATCAAAAAGATTGACGTCCATTCCTGCTAACGCCACATAAAAATTTATATGATGTAGGAGGTATTTACCATAACCACAGATTATAGAGATAAATAATAAAATTTAGTTGCTAACTTCAACACTCACAATGGCGGGCTATATGAAAAATATTCAAATTTGGTCCAAAGCAATCCAAAGCGCACAAAACATTGCTATACATAAAACAAGTAAGTACTCTAAAATTTCTTGATTTCATTGTGATAAACATATGAGCGTTAAGAAGTAGGTAATTTCAGTTATAAACAATAAACAAGGCTATAACTTTAAATATCAGAAAATAATGTTAATTCTTTTGTAGGGGGTTCATTTCTTGAAGAAAAAAAGTATGTTTTTTTTTAATATAAGCATTAGAAAAATTGCCAATATCTTCACAAATACAGGATTTGTATTAAACATAATTTTGAAGCATGGAGGATCATTATAAACCTTTTTTTTTGTTAAAAAATGGTTTGGTAATTACATCGCTAAGTTAAGGTGTTTATTACTATAACTTTATTTGATTTGTTCATTTAAAAAAATAATACAAAATTATAAAAACACTGTACAGAGATATTTATACCAAAAATACACATATTGTACCTACTAACACTAAAATGCCATAAAAATCACATTTTTTTAAAGAATTCATTTATAATTTTGCAAATTAAAAAAATATATATAAACGTGGTAAAGACGTGAATTATTTAAATATGTATTATCGTTGGTATTATGTAATACCATATCCAACAACAATATGTTCCTATCAATTCACATATCGCACACGCACATGCAGGTATTTACGAAATACGAAAATAAAAGATAGGTATAAAATGAATAATGGTTAAAATTACCTGATTTCTACGCTCAACAGCTTTCATTGTAAGCGATTTATCCTGTTTTAAATAAACAATAAAGAAATACTAAAATTAACGGCAAAAACTAAGTACACTTAAAATATCACACCACGTTTTCAATGAAAAACGCGACTGAATCTATCCTCATTTAACGAAGACTTAAAGACTAAACGAAATTTGTACTCCTCAAGATAAATGTTTAAATCATTAGAGGTCAAATCGATGTTTTGTGATAAGAAAAGTAACATTTTAATACATAGTCGGTCACAGATACTGTTTAATTAAAATTTAGATTGTGAAAAAATATAATAAAAATTTTATTAAAATTTTATTGACTTCTACAAAAACAATTTAAATGCCTTAAAAGACTGATAATAAAATATGCATCCATTATCAAAAACAGAACTTTTGTAAATATAAAAAAGTTACGCCCGAGCAGGGACTTGAACCCTGGACCCTTGGATTAAAAGTCCAATGCTCTACCGACTGAGCTACCCGGGCAGATGAAATAGAGTTTTGAAATGTGCGTTTTCAACAGAATAGAATTTTCAGATTTAAATTTATATTTTTTAATATTATCAAGATTATTTTTATACGAGATTTATTAACAATTTAAACCCTAAATTTTGCTCTAAAGCAATATTTTGGTTCGTATATTATTACGAGTATTTGGTCACGTTCCAAACATGAATAAAGAGTTCAACGTTGCCAAATAGATAACATAATTTGAAATAGTAAATTTTGTTTCCAAATTGTAATAGTTTTTCTGAAATATATTGTAGATAGTATCCTAGTATCATTTTGAATATTTGAAAGAATTATTCTACACTAATGCTATGATTAAGATTTGAAAGAAAAAATAATTATCTACGAAAGAAAAGTAAATCAATTTGAACGTGGTAATATTGTTTGCTTATTTCTTCCACCATTTGGCAACAGCACACTTTTTAATTTGTTTACCTTTTCCATTTTAGGTTAGATTTTTAATGTCTCTGAAATTTCACATCCATTGACAGAATTTCTCTCGAATTTAAAAGTCTGGGTCTAATGTTTATTAACCAACACGTTTCAAAATATGTAAAGGTAAATTTGTAATGATTTGTAGCAAAGTACATTTATAAAATTATCGTTTGTGTATTACATAAAGCTCTCCAATTACCGCATCGATAGAAAACGTTAACGCAGTATAATCTTTTGGTTGTCAAAATGAAATTCTTCGAAAATTCTACGATTTTTAATTACACATGGGAACAAGTAGCTCAGGGCTTTTGGAAACGATACCCTAATCCTGATAGGTATGTAGTTATATAGAGAAATACATAATAAAATACATAAAATTTATAAAAGCAGATACCTATATTTGTTTATAATAGTAACAAATTTTTGAGAATCAGCTGTTAATTGTATTAATCGGGTCTAAGTTAATAAAATACCAATTGCAGTATATTCATTAACATCTATTTTTAGAAATACAGTTAAAAACATCTATTTTTAATTTGATAAAATTATGCAACTCATTTGTTTTGTAGTAAACATGTTTTGAGTGAAGATACTATATCAAGGGAAATTAAATCTGGAAAGCTGTTATCAAAAAGACTTCTGAGCAAAACCAACAACATTCCGAACTGGGCCAAGAGGTTTATACATACCTCATACGTATATATACTCGAAGAAAGCATTGTTGACGTAAAAAATAAAGTTCTGGTGACGTATACAAGAAATTTGGGTTTTACAAAAGTTATGGTAAGTGTTGTTATGTCCAGAAAATATATACTTACCCCAGTCAGGCTTTGTATTATACTAATCATTACACATGAACTAAATTTAATCTGTTAAGACAGTATACATTTTTGTGCCCATTTTGAACTTTTCAATGAAAAAAAATAAAGGTCAATATCAAAATGCAATTATTAGAACTAATAATCACTAATACCACCAAAATATCCTACAGTATGTATTCCACATAAAATTTTCTATTAAGGTTTTAACTAAACTTACCATAAAATAACCATTTATTGCATCAGAACTAACAATAATTATTAGTGGAGTTTTGAAGTTACAGGATGACCCACTCCTGCAAAATAGATTTATTTTTTATTTTAAAAGGTTTTTTAAGATTAGTTATAAAAAAGAGAAGGTATTATACCTAGGTATATTGTATATTAGTTATAATAAGTTATAAGTTAAAAATCCTCAATAATTAGTAGTTTTTTAAGTTTGAACATTTCTATGGCTTAGAAAAAAAATTGAAAATCTTTTCTCTGAACACTGGATCACCCTGTATTTTATAAAATATTTTAGAGTGTTACTGAAAAGGTGGTTTATAAACAATCTGAAGAAAATCCGCACAAGACTGAAGTTTTGAGATATGCCTGGATTGATTCACAAGTTAGGGGATTTAGCAGAGCCATCTGTGCTTTTGGATATGAAAGGTACGATAGAAATCAACTATACAACTCTGCCACAGCATTACTTAACTATACAGAAGCGACACTGAAAATTTTTTCGACAGTAACTCTAAAAAAATGACAAACTCACTTAAAATTTGAATAATTTTACTTGAGTTCATTTGTAATTTTTATTAGGCTTACTGTCACTTCTGCCGTTGGTTATGGTTGACAGATAAACAATGCTTTAAACGTCAGTTGTCAACCAATCGCTAGACAACTGACGTTTAAAGCTTTGTTTATCTGTCAACCATAACCAACCAAATCACCTTATATTTCTGACAGGTTTAAGAAAAACAGCCAGAAAATGGTGGGCGGTTTCAATTATGTACTCCAGAACATGTTCCCGCATCAGAACTCGATTCCGAACGTTCACATGACCGTGACCACAGCTCACAAATTAAAAGACGCGGCAAAGAATGCCTCAGAACTAGCCAAAAGCAAGGCGGCCCCTATTTATGCTTCTTTACATCCGAACCAGTCATAAAAAGATCGTTGTTTAGTTTATAGAAGCTGTTTTATTTTACACTGTTGCAAAACTGTTTGTCTAAAAACTAACATATTGACTGAGTCACATTCCTATGGTGAGTAATGGATTTTTATTATTAATTTTATATGAAAAATACACAATGCCATTGAAGTATTTCCATAACATCATATGTAAATTTTATATAGTTTCATCAAAAATCAAACTACGTTAATGTATGTGTAATTAGAGATTTAAATGTTTATAAAATATATATACTGTTATTAAAAAAAAATAGAAAAAATATTCCTCCTAAATAGTAGTTATATTCTAGTCTTAAATTGGATTTTGATTATTAATCAAATAGTTATAATAAATTCTTTTATATACTTTATAACTGTATGAGTAGGTGTATCCATAAGTATTTTGTTAATAATGCCTCATGATATTGCATAATTAAACACTATATCTTATTATTGTTTATTTATTCGTAACTACGTTAACAAGAAATAAATCTAATTTTCAATAAAATATAATGATAAATATCAAAAACATATATACTGTGTATAAGATCATTCTTAAAATGTTGTTCTAATGCGATGCATTCGTAGACTAGCAATAATTGTAGATAAATGAAACAAGTTTAGATTGGAAAGTTCCCATGGATAACGTAAATACTATTTGGCGCTGTTCTTGCAGCGGATGAGATCCAAAGCTTTTGATAATTTCGGAGCGGTTCGTTTTCCGTAATTTATCGAAAACTATTTTTTGTTGAAATTATTCTTACTTTCTTTTATTGTCATAAATATAATACAGTGTGTTACATTTTATCGATACCAATAATTAAACTTTTAGTTACGTAATCGAGGGCGCGATTTATAAATTTATTGTTGACAGCCTTGGACATATTCGGGGCCGGGCGGACTAACTGGAATTTAAATTTCCCGCTGGAGATTCAGGCGGTAGCCCTGCTGTAAAAAATGTCAAGTTGCCACATTTATTTATTTATTGCCTGACATTGTCATTAATTTTGACACTTTAATTTTGTATTACGAGTTTTTGGTTTAAATGAATTGTGTTGTGATACTTTAAGCTTAAATTTTTTGACTAGCAGACCTTGCAGTCGAACCATGTTCTTTTTAGAACCTCTTTTAGTGCAAAGTGTACAAGATAGCTTAATAGCCGTAAAAAACTCATTGCAACTTTATTAGAATATTTTGAACGGAAAAGCGGTAGTAATGGCCCTTTATGTCCTTAAGTTCTGTTAAGAAGGTGAGTTTTGTTGATGTAAATAATAACTGTTTATATATTTATAATTAATTTATTTTTGTTTCGTAAAATATTTTGATTAAAAGAAAATATATAAAAGTGGGCAACGCTGTGCCGGTCAAGCTTAATCACCTGACTAAATGTTTAATTGGTATGAACTGTAGCTTAATAGCCGTAAAAAGCTCATAGCAACCACTATAGCAGCGCCCTATAACGTACGCGATCCAAAACAATAATTGTAAATTTTGGCGGGAAGCCGAGCATTCCAATCTAAATTTATTTCTTTTGTCTATGGCAATAATTTAATGAATTAGTTTGACTTTCACTTTGTGATAGGCGTTGCTAAGTACTCCGCGTAAGTTCCATATATTTTCAAAATTTTCAGGTTGCGTATTGTAACTCGAATCTGTAGCTTTTGCCCAAATTTCCACCTGTGGAATAAAAAAATATCATAAAAGGGTCAATTTTTTACAACGTTGTCGATTCTTTCTACATCAACTTTACATACTTCATTTAATTCGTTGTTTACTGGAATTTTAATTGACCACAATGTCCATGCCCAGTGTCGTGGCGGTGGTGCCGAATCTTGAGCGTCAAAATTGGCAACTTGCCATGTTTTACCGCCGTCGATGGTCACGTCCACTCTGACGATTTTCTGTCCTCCACCTGACCACGCATAACCTACGGAGATATAAGTTTTTATAGGCGTTTTATAAACATAGGTGAAACCCTTCCAGAGAGAGAATGACATCTAATTTCAACATATGACATACAAAAATTGACAGGAAAAAAATAAATCTTAATTAAAATGACAGACAACCCTTACTGTCGGTGTTTGTTTTAAATTTTTAAAATTTCTACCTATCGCAGTATGTTTAATGTTACGTTACAAATTCAAGACTGTTTGATATACTATTCAGTCAATAGAAATGCATCTATAATTCGTAAGATTTAAGGACCTACCTTTGACGTTTATAAAACCATCTTCAACATGGATTTTATCGCCTTCTAAGGGTCTGCATATGGCTGAGATGACTGGCAGTTCTTGAATTGCTGGTGACTTTGTAAAATCGACAGTATCCCAATCGACGCAAGGCGAGAAACCTTTGTAGTCGTTTTGTTGCCAATGCGAAGAACTTTCCGACTCTGATACGTATATTTTACCTGCATGATCAATTTAATTCATTTCAATTATAGTTTTATAATCACTATCAAGCATAGTTTTGTACATATCTTTCAGGAATAGTTTGTATATTTTCCCACTTTAAAAATGTTTAAATTTATTATTTAGATATTACACAAAAAATATTGTTACGGAAGTCGCGTAATTTGGAGAATATTTGTCGCCACTGGCAACACTGTCTTTGACTAAACAGCGTCGAGCGCCATCTCTTTATGATGGACCGAAACGGGGAGTTTAGATGGAGCTTTTGAGGATTAAATGGAATGGTCTAGCCTTGTTTATATGGTTTATACCGTACGATCGAAAAAAAACGGTGTCAAAGACGGCTGGAGAATGACAATCGGCGATAATTTTAGCGAGGTCAAACTCTAGACCTTATTTACTAAAAACTAACACTTATCATAGAGGGATTAAAAAAGGATAGAACCGTTTTTAGACACACAAATCTATTTAAAAAAAAAAATTTCTCCAGTTTTAAACTAACTTTTTAACACCATTTAAAATTCATTTTTACGCAGTATAAAAATAAATTACATCCTTCCTAAAGTCAACCGGCTGTAAGCGCCATTAAAAATAAAGAAGGGTATAGGCAAAAAATGATGTCTATTGCTTGACCTCGCCAAAGTTATCATCGATTGTTATTTCCCAGCCGTCTTCGACGCCGTTTTTTTTTCAATCGTGTAGTATATTCTTACATATACAAGGGTTCTAGTTAAAACGCAAAATTCGACTATACAGAATAATAGAATAGACACAGTTATTTCGCAAAATTCTGGAAGCCAAAATTCCCTGAAGAGTTAATTGAAAATAAAAAACGAGATATTGCTCAGAAGTATCAAGGCTTCATAGTTAATCGTTACTGTATGATTTCACTGTATATTTTAAGTTGTTTAATACATTAGGTAAGTGTGTTTAATCGTAAGTACCCAGGGAATATGTAATAATATTCTATAATTGAACTGACCTAGCCATTTAACATTTCTTGCTCCCACTATCCCGGGTACTATAACTCGTACTGGATAACCGTGATCACGCGGAATGGGAACCCCATTCATTTCATAAGCTAATATTACATCTCCCCTTTTATCCACTGCTTTCCACAAAGGAATTGACGCACCATACTGTTTGGATGTCGCATCAAAATCTATACCTTCAAACTAACAAAAAATAAAACATCTGTAACAAAAAATATTTAAATTTCATATTTATAGGATCTATTTTACTTTAAATGAAAGTTGCGTACTTGTGAAACACTCTGTATGTGAAAGTAAATTTAAGTTTGTACCTGAACATGTTTTAATCTTTCTTCGTCATCTGTTACCCCTGCCAGTTTCAAAACATCTCTTAATCTCACTCCAGTCCACTGTGCGGTTCCGATTGCTCCTGGGCCCCAACTTAGACCTTTAACTGGCTTTACCTGTTTTTATTGACGTTATTATGAATTAGCAAAGGAATTTAAGACCGATGAATTCATTCTATAAACCACTTTTGAGGAAATAGTTTGAATACAACCAAAAAAATTATATCTATCTTTGTTTGATTCAGGGATAGAGCCAACACCATCGTTAACGGTAGAGGGTAGGCCTAACAGCTCTGACGTAAAAAGTTGATACGTCATCGAATGAAGGCTTCAGGTTTAATAGCGACGCGTTCCTATTATGAACTATTTTTTGTTACTTTACATATCTTTTTAATATGTTATGAATTTTTTAAATGTAGGTGATTGATACTATTATGTCTTCAAATACAATTTATTAGTATATTATACCAAATAATTGTTGTGTGCTGAGTTGTAAAGAAAATTATAACCTCGAAAATCATGTCTATGCGACTAAAGGGAATTCACTGAGGTTATTTTATTGTAACAAAAAATAGCAGGTTATTTATATGCAAACCATATACTGATCTGGTCATCGAAACTGCGTGGTCTGGATTTTAATGTGTAAGACAGTGATGTACACAGCCTAATGGAAAATCAAATGTCAGGTTGATACATTTCTTCTATGCGGTATTGCCGGATTTAGCATCAAAATTTCAAATCGCACAAGTAGGTGTTTACGAAAAATCTTGCATCTAGAGATGGAACTTTATTTTTCACAATTAATTACACATTTTACTACAACTATGATAGATTCTTAAACAACTGTCTAACAGAAATGAGCATTATTGAGTAGCTTAGATATATCATCTTCGTTTATTATTTTATTTCTCGTTCGAACCGGCAACACTGTATGCCGCTTTTTATTTTGTCTCTCTGTCTGTCAACTGGTCGTATATATTTATCTCTGTCATATGCATTGAAGTACACAGCACGGACATAAAGTGACCAGTATAAGAGTTCCGCCTTCATTAGATGACGTCAGCCATAGGGTGTCAGGCCTTCTCTTTTTCTAGGCTATAACGGCTATTTCCGCTCTTAAATATAAAATCATCATATTGATATCACTGATATCAATATAAAGGTGAAAATAATCAATAAATTAGGTGATAGACTATTATCTGGTCCAATACAATTAAATATTAACTCTGCATTTATTTTTCGAAAAAAATATTCTGCAGTTATTGTCGTCGAGAATAGGTGTATACTTTTGTTATCAATTAGTTATATAAAAAATATAGACGTATAGTCTATCCAATATGCAACAATAGTATCCACGACAGAGACACTTGTTTCTGTCATTTTCATAGATAATTGAGGTAATGTTGTTTTAACTCACGGGTAAATTATATTTTCTGTCATTTTTGAACGTCGTCTTTGGACAGACTATACCTACATGTATTGAATTACTACATTCTTTAATTAGTACTATTTTTTCTTACTTTTGTCATTTCACTTCTTCTGTTACCAGCACACATAATAGTAGCTGTGATAGTGTGCTTAGGAAATTTCTTTAACTCGTCCAAGGTAAAAGTCAGTATTTTAGATTTATCCTCAACTTCTATTTCCAATTCATATGTATCCACATCTATTTCTGGAACTGGTAAATGATTTCTCACATAGAACAACTCACTTTAAAAAAAATAAGCCTTTTACTATTTGCATAAATTTAATAATCGTGGTGTGTTATTTACTTTGGTGTAAGGAAGTTCTCACACAGTAACTGTGGGGATAATTCAGCATTAAAAGGTTTTACACTGGCAGGTTTTAAAGCTGTATGACGTCTGGGTTCCTTGGCGTAAGGATCATTCATATTTTCAATTGATAACTCCTTTTGATCATCCCTATTTAAATTTCCTAGTGATATTAATAGTTTTTAATGTATTTCGAACAGTTAATTACAACATTACCGATCCGGAGAGTCTCTAAAATTTCATATACATGTGGATTTTCATGTATTCCATATATCAACCAAAAAGGTTCTACACTGCTTCCAGCAGCCATAAGAATTTGTTCACCACCTGGATGGCCTTCAATGAAATCGGTGATGTCGTATACTCCTTCCTTGTAAGTTACCCATATTTTAGTATCTCTAGGAAGATATTGTTTGTAAAGTTCTATATTAGAGAGGTATTACACATTTACTTTGTAGAATGGTTATTAACTTCTGCTAAGGTGTAAGTAGGTAAATCATTTCGAAATATCCCGGGCCCAATAACATTGCCATTTTCACTCAAGTCCAGTAAAGAACTACAAATAAGCTTGTGCCTGTCTTTAACTAAAATCATAAAAAAAATACTAAAATCAATTCTTACTGGGAATTATATTAGAATTACATAGATCAGATAGTTCATCAATTTGGATCAATAACTCTAAAGTAATATAGCTCTACAACTACATACTTACTATAAAAATAGTATACGAATACTCCAGATAAAGCACTACCAAACATTATGGATGTTTTCCAATAATGATTTTGTCGGTTCCCATCGTTTCGTTCTCTATCTTGTTGGAAACAAGACCGAGAAATAACTCTACTATAATTAAATTTATTCAGATTGGGTAGTTTGCGAAAAACACTAAAAATATTTTACTAACAAAAATTCAAATATTCCCAACTTTCTTACCTTTTTAATAATGAATTCATCCTGTAGGCAAAGCTAACCTCTTCATTTCTTCATCAAAATATTGTTTAAATTTCTTCATTTAAGATGTGCAATAAATAATGATAAAATATACCAAGGTCAGTTTCTTTTTTTAGCAAAATACTAAAATTGGTCTTTTTTAAATTTGGCGCGTATAAACCAGCTAATTTCATTCTCTTCTTTTCTGTTTTAAGGTTTCTAGCTGCCATATTCATCCAAACTTGATATTGACCATGGTTAATTAGATTGAAGTTGCTAACGCTCTGGCCGTATAGTCCTGACAACTTAGGCCATAAAACAAAAAAAGAGAAAAGTTGATTACGCCTATTTTATTTATTAATCTATAGCCATCTTTTGATAGAACTTTGACAGATTGACATTATCAAATGTCAACATTTCATTTGGTCCAAAGTTTTTTAAAGTTATGGAAGTACAATGGGAACTCTATCGTTTTTTGTCGATTGTTCGATCTTGATATCTCGTGAAATGTGGGAAATATTCTTGAAAAAACTATGGGCGGCTGCATAGGAATATCAAGGAGTCACAGTGGGGCTGTGGAGAATAGTAGCGAATCCGTAACAAGACCAGTGTCAGGTTAGTAAAAACAAGTCTTGAACTAATTAGTCAAATTTAATTAATTATGTTGCTTTTTAATACTTATTCTAAAAATATTTACAATTAATACATTAGAGAAATTTATTTTCATTTTATCAGCGTACTGATTTATAGGAATACTGATGTGCTTCATATTATAAAATATTGTTTTCAAGTTTAGTTTGAAACTGAATTGTTATACGTATTTAACGAATTGTCCAAAATATATGTAGGTAATTATATACCAACTAAAAAGTCTATTTTACCGACAAACAAGGGGTTAAAGTTTTATTGCTTTAATAATACTTGTTAATATCTAATTGACATGACAAGTATTAACTAATCACATTATATTTATTACTTCAATATTACGCCTATTGTCTAAAACATTACTTTAGGAAATCCACATAATAAACCATACAGATTGGCCCATGAAACAATTAGATGGAAATCAGATGTACCCCTTACCGAAGGTCAACTTAGATCGAAAAGAGATGAATTTTGGGATACGGCGCCTGCATTCGAGGGCAGAAAAGAAATTTGGGATGCCTTAAGGTACATTTTAGTGTTACTGTATTAAAATGCATAGTAAGAAATCTATTTTTTTCAATATAGAGCTGCCGCCATGGCTGCAGAACAACACGATTTTGAGCTGGCGCAAGCTATTGTCGATGGTGCTGGAGTTTTTGTACCTAACGGATATATCACTGACTGTTACGATCAATTAGGCGAAAGGTATGTCACTGTAAACCCTATAAATGTGTAATTAACCTTAAAAGTATTTTAATAAATAGGTACCAAGTCCCTATATACTGTCTTTCTTATCCGATAAATATTGTTAAAGAGGACGGCAGAGATTCTCCAGCAGAATGTAGTGAACCTGTGGAAAGTGGCACGGAAACTGTGTTAAAATTAAGGTTAAGCCATACATGCAGTGATGTAAAATTGGCTGTTTATTCTAGTGATACAATCAGTATGTGCAAGAAAAAATTGCAGGTGAGTTATTTTTCATTAAATGCTTCACTTTTCTGGGTTATCAGCTTTATGATTAAATATTTATTGTCTTCAACACCTGACAATGGATTGAAAATAAGCATAAATAAATCAATTATGGGTTATTTCTTTGTATAAAAATATGTCAGAGTAATTTTGATTTGAAAAGTTTTTGTTGTTATTGAATTATTTATTTTTTAATAATTATTTTCAAATTTAAAAACATCTTGTGGAGGAGATAACTGCATCTAGGAGATGCAAACCTTGACAAAAACCTTTTATTTTTCGAAAAAAGAAATAATGTTCAGTTAACATTATTACAATTAAATTCTTATCTAATTCTATTTTTATATTATCATTGTTCTGTGACAGAAACCTTTGGCCGGACCTCCTTTGTTTTGATTGTATTTGAGGTAAATTATTGAAATGCGTCGGTAATTTCGTTGGCGATCGTTAAATATTTAAAACACACACTAACATGGCATACAAACTACCTGCTTTTATGTGACACACTAATCAATAATACATAATGATGTCCAGTGACCTTTTAGATTGACGACGATAAAGAATTGATTGATTGGCAGAACTTGTTATTTATATGGTTTATTGCTTTTTTTTCTAGGAATACCTATGATGGTTAAAAGTGTGTTTATATGATACTATCAGATAGGGAAACCACTGTGTTAATATACAGGGTTTATTAAAAAATAATACAGGATAAATACGAGGGTACTCTGAAATGTACGGGGAAAAAATCTGAAAAGTTGTTTAATATGTTTTTTATTTTAAATTTCTAATTTGTTTTAGAGCCAAGAAGGTATTGAATCGTCTAGACAAAGATGGTTCTATGGTGGAAAGCTTCTTGGTGACAAGTTACACATTGAAGAAGCCAAGATACCGTTAGGCTATGTAGTTCAAGTCATTGTCAATATGGAGAATTACTCTCCTATACCAAACAAAAAAGCCTTATGATGAGTTAGAGAATTTACATTAGGGTAAGTTTTACAATTATTTTTATTCAACCTATTAAAATTATTCACTGAATTTATTAAGAAATTTAAAATGATTTTTTTTGTTGTTTCAGTTTAAGTATTACAGGTAAACAAAGTTAAAATGATTAAAAATAAAAGGTACTGACCAAAATGTAGGTTGTGAACACAATGTGAAAGAACTAAAACCCAAAAAATAACCCTAGGACCATATCAAAATAAATGGTATTTAATAATGTTGAATGATATTTAATAATGTTGGGAATATTTATTTTGCCATAAACGCTACCATGACACTTTATTGGTGCTTTTGTATTATACAGGATGTCTCTTTGAAAATAACTTATGTTGATATAATTTGTTTTATATAACAGTATGTCCCCGGATTATCTTATAAGAGGAAAAACTTTTTTATTATTGGACATTTAAAAAAAAGCATTCTGCATAAAAAAAATTGCTTGTTCTAAAACGGTTAATTCCGTTTATCACTTTTTCTGTAGCATTGAACTAAATAAATTTTGTGCTTCTTTAACATTTTAAAACAGCAAAAAATATGACGTTAATTAAAATTCTCTCAATAACAATCTATCAAAGAATGAAAACGCAATTATATTACCATAGCGCGTTTTGATTTTTTTTTGCTCAAAATGTCAATAATAAAAAAGTTTTTCCTCTTGTTAAGACAATCCGGGGACATACTGTATAATAATTAAAATTTAGAAAAATTCTCAAAATATCTTAATCTCCCATTGACACTAATATTGTCAGAAATTTATAGTTTTCATAACACCAACTTTAGTATATTACAAATTTATTTAGAGACACCCTATAGATACCGGTTACATTATTTAACGATATAGGAAGTCCTATATGAAATTTTACGTCACAGATATCAATAAAATAAATATAAGATAGTAAAAAGGTAACATAATCACTAATATAAAAAGTATTGCTTTGTTTTATGTTTTTATAAACTGTATAATCGAAAAAAATAGCGTCACAGTGGCCAATGACAATCGTTTATTAAGAATTGATATAAGGTAAACAAAGATTAATATTTGATTAAAAAAAATAAATTGCGTGTGAACGATTAACATATCTGGAAACGCCTTTTTTTTAATTAAATCTGAATTTTTGACATGTTTTTATAACAAATTTTGATGACATATAGGGTCGGCTTATTTATTGTCGTGTCAAAGACCACTATGACGCCGTTTTTTTCCCCATCGTTGCGTTAATGGTAATAAAACATTTATGGGACTTTTTATAGTGGTTCTTGGTATATTTATGTTATTTAATAGATCACTAGAATCGCACAATGTATTTGAAAAAATATCGCAAATTTCCTTTAATTTTGTGTAAATATTTATAATCAAAGCATTATTTATTTTCTTTAATATTACTCATCAGAAAAAGAAATCTATGATGGGTTTTGTGTTCTAAATAAAAAGTACAATTAATTTTTAATACTTGTCTTGAAATAGTTCAAATGTACAATTAAAAAAAAAATAAAATGCAATCAAATATCAGCACAAATTAAGCCGGGAACCCATTAGCCAACACCCGACGTGATGCCACACGATGCCACACTATCCCGTGTTGCGACGTACCCATTAGATAACACGTGTTAACACGCCTGAAATTTTTATTAGAGTTAAAAAAGTATCGATACCCATACCGATATTAGATTATAATCATAATACCAGTACACCAATATATTCAGAATCGAATATCGATATTATTAAATCAATCTTATAGGGATCAATCTTTTGTTGCCGATTGTTTCTGGATCTATCTTGTTATATCCGATGTTGAGTCGATTCAAAATATCGATTTATTTTATTTTTGGGGCATCCCTACATCAACTACAAAATTAGATAGCTGCGGGGCTAGAGAGGCAAGCGGGGAACAACACGCCGTAACACACGTCGGTGAGATCTGGGACCGACAAATCGACCATCACACGCGTCATAGCGTGTTATAGCGTCGGATGGCGTCGCGTGTTGCGTAGTGTGTACGCAATACATGTAATTAAATGGAAAACATACGCACAGATCTTCATGACGTGGGGTAGCATGGCATCACGTGGCGTAGCTTGTTGGCTAATGGGATCCGGGCTTTATTGCTTATGGATTTTGTAATCAAACCAGTAACGTTTAGCTTTAAAAAACGTACGATTTGAAATATTTCAAGAACTGTTAAAGCATTTCTTAGCGCATTGGCGTCGATTAGACGATATTAGATTCACTGTAAGATTGTGTATTTTTATATATTTGCGTGCGGCACACAAATATTGTTGTATATAGATACGCCTTGAAATTTTTATATCTAATTATTATTATTTATCGATATTTGGTTGGAGTTAACTGATGATAGCTTTAGGTTTATACATATATAAATAAATAATTCTATTATTGTATATAAAATAAGATTGACTGTCGTATTTTAGAAGAAATGTTAATATAGTACAGTACGTGAAACTTATGCGCAGGTGTCAGGTTATATAAATACTCTATTTAAATAATAAAAGTTTTTAAAGAGTTTACGAGAAAGGTACAAATTTAAATTTTTACTTAACCAGTTGCTATTTAAAAATTTAAACTTGTATAATTAATAATTTAGAAATTACTATATTAGTATAGAGTTAAAGGGAGGCACACTATTTGAAATTACAAAAATTTGGCTATTTTTGGTTAAAATATTTTGTTAAAATCGATTTAAAACTTTGCATATAAAGATTAAGGAAGTATCCATGTATTTGTGTATGGTAGTAGGTGGGGATCCTTGACAGTTCTGTTTGACGATTCACTTGGTACATTTGAATTTGATTTGAAATTTTGTGGATTTGTCAGTCTTTACTGAGCTTATTTTTGGTGATTTATTATTTATTCTACAACTGATAATTGTTTAGAGGTAGTAAATCTGGAAGGAAATTTTGTGGCAGAACTTAAATTATAACAGTGACACTATTGCGATTTATCGAAAAAAACTGTAGAATAGTTGGTTGTGTAGCGTGCGGAAGATCTCGATCAAAAATCGAGGGGAATAATGGAATAACTTGTCACTAGTAAGTGACTATATAATATACATACGTGTAGTATACCCAAGAACAGTTAACCTAATAGGACTGCTCATTCAACCAAAAGTGTCTGCAAGTGCATGCGAAAACTCCTCGCTTTGTGACGCCATTGTAGTCCTTGTCATGGTTATTAGTCCCTATCCGGCAAATCAAAACGTTCATTATTTAGTTTATTTATTTAAACGCCTTATATGTATGCAGTATAGAAAATTAACCGTATAGATCGTATTAAATACTCGGATAATGCATTTTTAAAAACAGCAGTTCCCAGCATCACCTTTTGCAAGCATTCTTTTTAGAATACCTCCATATTTTGCTTTAAAATAATTAATAAACAATATCGTGGGCACTTAGTAAGCACTTTGTCACAATCCACAACACAAAATGAACGTATTTAGACACTCTATAGCTCTAAAAACTTTAAGACACCTTTTCACATTTAAAATTGACAAAATAATTAACTCAAGATTTCTCAGCTGTTACTCATAAGTTTACCATAGGCAACTAATAATACACACTATCATGACAAGGCAAGGACAAGGCTTTGACAAGGACTACAATGACGTCACAACTGTCAGCTGAAGCGCGGGAAGAGGCGAACGTACGTCTTATGAGGATGAGCAATCCTATTAGTTTACCGTTCTTGGCCAAAAGTGTCTGCCAAGTGCATGCGAAAACTCCTCGCTTTGTGACATCATTGTAGTTCTTGTCATTGTTATTAGTCCTTATCCGGCAACCAATAATACACACACGTGCATTATTGGTTGCCGGATGCAAACGTTCATTATTTAGTTTATTTATTTAAACACCTTATATGTATGCAGTATAGAAAATTAATTGTATAAATCGTATTAAATACTCGGATAATGCATTTTTGACAACAGCAGTTCCCAGCATCACCTTTTGCAGGCGTTCTTTTCAGAGCACTTCCATATTTTGCTTTAAAATAATTAATAAACAATATCGTAGGCACTTAGTAAGCACTTTGTCACCATCCACAACACAAAATGAACGTATTTATACACTCTATAGCTCTAAAAACTTTAGAAACACCTTTTTCCCATTTAAAATTGACAAAATAATTAACTCAAAATTTCTCAGCTGTTATTTTTATAAGTTTACCATAGGCAACTAATAATACACACTATCATGACAAGGACTACAATCACGTCACAACTGTCAGTTGCAGCGCGGGAAGAGGCGAACGTACGTCTTATGAGGATGAGCAATCCTATTAGTTTACCGTTCTTGTAGTATACCGACCATTTATGAAATTCACTTAAAATTAACTTATTTAACTATATATTTTTTCTTGCATTTTTACTTTTATTTGCTACTTGTCAAAGGTTAGATGTCAAAAAATTTAGATACGTCAATTTGACTTACCTAAATAATTATTAAACTTCTCTATTTTTGTTAGAATTATATATTTAACAATTTTAATAACTACCAACATTTATTGACAACGTCAAATGAAACAACAAATTATTGAGTCTACCCTACATCATATTTTTACACGTTTTGAATAAAATTAGAACGGCACTGATAAACCGGAATTTAAGTCGGCCATTTTAGGTCCCCATCGCGCTCGACCTAAGTTTTTTGATATGCTCCTTCCTTAATCTTTTTTTCAAAAGTTTAAAAGTTATTCGATATTCAACGGTGTGTATACGGGGTGTCCTTTATAAGAATGTACAGTCAGAAGTATCTTAAATCATTTAAGATTCAAATATTTGACTAAAACCCATTTATTTGGTGGTATGCTTTTTTTAAACTGTAGTTTAATATTTAATATTTTATTCCACTCTTCTTACTGTCAAGTACTTAGTTCTTGTAAATAACGAAATATAATAATATAAATATAAAAGTTAGTAGACAAGTGTAATAGTACACTGTCATTATTTATGGATATGGATTGGTAAATTCTTATATGGAACACCTTTGTACTGCATCGTCATATAAAAAACCTAAAATTAATAAATAAATAAAGGAGATAATCAGAAAAAGAATATACATATATGACAGTGACAGTTATCTGTTGATTTATTTCGAAAGTAGATTGTATTTCTGTATTTTTTTTTATATGTTGTTGACAGACTTTAGACAATTGATTTTGATGAATTTTTGTTTTTACTAATACTTAACCAATCTGTTTTAATTTGAAACAGAACTACTGATTTGTGAAGAACTATACCTATCTTAATTATATCTTATTTTGAATTAAATTAAATTCACAGACAACTGATAAAAATTCAAAACCAAATAAAACTTCAATACACAGTTTTTTTATAATTAAAAAATAAGTATTTAGATTTTAGAAACATTCGTCTCCTTTATTTATTTGATATTTCTCCAAAATTAAATTCGCTTGTTCATATATAGAAAAAAAAATGAACCAACAATACGAATTTACTGTCTCAATTACTTTATATAAGGATTACATAACACTTTGGCACAAAAATAATGTCAAATATATCAAAAATAAATTTTTACTTGTTTTGTAAGATAACACAACGAATTTTTGAAAGAAATACCAAAACATTTCCATCAGTATTACGTTTTTATTGAGTATACATAAATTATTAAATAAATTAAAATATTAACTATCCAACAACATAAATTGTAATTATTATAACATACAGAATAGAAGACCCAATTATCTTTTAAGATTTTAGATTCTATTCTATATGTTAGCTTAGTTTGTGACTGATTATTAGATAAGTTTTGATATTATAAGTTAAATTGCGGGGTTTTCCAACGCCTAAATATACCGTATGATAAAAAACGGCGTCGCAGTAGTGGCCTGTCAATTGACGATGGATGAAAATATCTTTTGCGTCTAAGAGGACCTGAGAAATTATCATGGATTTCTGTTTCAAAGGTCACTGTGGCGCCTTTTTTTCACGGTATTCGGTTTAGTAGAGCCTAAAAACTCTTTTGTGCATTTCATATGTACAGGGTGGTCGAAATTGGTCTGTTTTAACAGAGAAACCCTATTTCCTGACTAGATAGAGTAAAACCGACATAGATGTCATGGGATCGAAAATTGCCCATAACTTTTTTATTTTGCGGAATAATAAAATTCTGTAAAAACGTTCTCAAGGCAAATTTTTAAGCACAATCCAGTGGCGTAGTCAGTTTTTTTCTATGCTTGCTTTTTTTTGTCAGAAAAAATAAAAAATACATTTTTTTAAATGGAAATCATAGTTGGCTATGAATTTTAAAAAATACTGGCGTTTAACCCTTCCCAACGGTATAAAGTTATCGGTATCTATTTCTAAGAATGAGAGAAATATTTGTTTTTTTATCTTTATATCAAAGCGGGCCTTCATTTTGTGTTGACCTATTTGCCTAATTATTTTTTATCACAATTTGATATTCTACATTATTATTTATCTGCATAGCTAAAAACTTGTGAAAAGGTAAATTAACATTCTATATAAGTATTAGTCATTACAATTGAAATCGATAAAATAAACAAAGTAAAAAACTATAAAAACGTATTTTTTGAGTGACGAATATAGTTTTCTAAAAAATCATCAAATGTTCAAACTTGAGCACCTCCTTGTTGAATACACAATAAACATATTTTGCGCACAGAGTTACAACAATTTACTAGACGAACTGGTGTAATAAGCCCAAAAGCTTGCCTAGTAGCCTTCTGCAATTCTTCTTTCGTCCTAATGGCTCTTCCCTTATATATAAGGTCTTTTAATTATCCCCATAAAAAAAGTCGAAAGGAGTTAAATCACAGGCCAAGATATGGGGCTCCTTGTTCCAATCCAGTTCTTTCTAAATTTCTCATTTAATAGATCAGTTATAACCCTGGCTTTTTAATTGTAAATGGTAATACTAATATAGAATATAGTTGATTTACCTTTTCAGAAGTCTTTAATTATGCAGATAAATAATAATATAGAATATTAAATTGTGATAAAAAATAATTAGGTAACTAGGTCAACACAAAATCAATGCCCGCTTCGATACAAACATAAAAAACCTAATTTTTTTCTCATTCTTAGAAATAAATACACATAACTTTATATCGTTGGAAACGGTTAAACACCAGTATTTTTTTAAATTCATAGCCAACTATGATTTCCATTTAAAAAATTATATTTTTTATTATTTCTGACAAAAAGAGAAAGTATAGTAAAAACAGGCTACGCCACTGGATTGTGCTTAAAAAGTGCCTTAAGAACGTTTTTACAGAATTTTATTATTCCGCAAAATAAAAAAGTTATGGGCAAATTTCAAAATAGTAAAAAATTCAAAAAGACCCCGAAATGGCCCCGAAATCGAGCCCTTGATATCTATGTCGGTTTTGCTCTATCTAGTCAGGAAATAGGTTTTCTCTGTTAAAACAGACCAATTTCGACCACCCTGTACACTAATCGATACCTACGTAAATTACTGATTTAAAAAAAGTAAACGTTTGAAAGATATACAAACTGTGTTAAATTAGGAATATTAATGTAATTTCACTATTTATACCGTTATCCTATAATAATTAAAGACTGCTATTACTGATAATTATCTATTTTAACATCACACTCGAGTTAGAACAGACTGTTATAATTTATTTTCGAACATTAAAGAGTTTTAATAAATCGGTACTACGAATGCACAAGTGTGATGGTGTGATTTATTCATATTAAAAACATTATAGGTATAGGACAAATCATAAATAAACCAGCACTTCAACTTTATATATTTATTTATAGAATTATCTATTATTTTTCCTTCTATACAGATCTTTAAAAATTTAAGAAAATTATAATTATTTCTTGTAAAAATTCTTTGAAAAAAGTGATACAGGTGAATATTAACCCAAAATATATTTTTAATAGTTGCAAATACCGGTAATCATTTCCACGTATATTTTGGTGAGAGATTGAGGGAATTGCTGGTTTGTTTACGGTATGTCAAAACTATAGTAATATTTATGATAAAAAAGGCAATATAGGTTTAATGATAATAATATAGCGTACCTTAAAATTGTTTTAACGTTTATAAAAAAATGAATGCAAAAAATAAAGCATTTATTAGAAAATACCATTTTTATTTTTTTATGTAGGACCTTTTTATTTTCCACAAATGTCGCATGTTTCATGGTCAAAATAAATCCCCGTATGAAAGTTTGAATATTAGAGGAAATTTTTTGTAACATAATTTTTAACACGACAAATTTAATAGGGAGAAAACAGGAAGTGCTGTAAAATTAAATAGCTTATCTTTATAAATGTAATGTTTATTTAACTTAACCAGACTTATAAAATAATACTAACAAGTAATAACAACACGAATTCAACAAAATAATAACATCGGGTTGATTTACAAAAATAAAAAAATAAAGGTTCTTTAGATAGCTTTTGGTAATCGCTTTAGTTCATGGGTTAGCCATATGGCTGTAGATAGGACCAATAATGAGCCACTTTGGTGACTGGCTGCTACTGGAGTGGGTACATAGGTGAGTAAAGTTGTTATACCCAAAACAACCTGAAAGTATTATAAGTTTTTTTTAAGAAACCAAATAAGTTAACATCAGAAAAAAATGTAATTTTTTTATAGAAAACAGTAAAGGAAAAAAATATATCAGGAATTGTTCTTGTTGGATTTATTTCGTTTTTGAAAAATCTTTTGCGAGATCTTTTGTAAATGGCAAAAGAAATATTTTTTTGAGGGCCCCTGTATATTTATTAATATTAGTAGATATAAAATCGAATGGTGCCACGACTGTCGCCAGTGACACATCAAAGAACAAATTGAGAAATGAGATTTTTTGAATTTAGTACAGCTCTCATTGGTACTTTGAAATGTCAACGACAGAACATAGTCAAAGAGTAGAGAATATTCTCTACTCTTTGGCATAGTTCTGAGAACGCGGCTTTAAGGTTTAAAGTATGACAGATGTCACAAGACATGCCTTTTTAGGGTTCCGTACCCAAAAACGGGAACCCTATTACTAAGACTTCGCTGTCCGTCCGTCCGTCCGTCTGTCACAAAGGTCTATCTTATGCTCCGTTATAGCTAGACAGTTGAAATTTTTACAGATAATGTATCTATGTTGCCGCTATAAGAACAAATACTAAAAACAGAATTAAATAAATGTTTATAAATAAAAAAGTACTTTCACTAAACATTATCTTTTAAGTAAGACTTTTACATAGAATCTTTCAAGTCCTCGGTGGCCGCGTGGTTTAAAGCGTTAGGACTTTACGCTGCTATGACGTTGGAGCCGTAGTAAGGCAGGTTCGAATCCTAGTCAAGGCGACTTTTTTTAACCGTCTTTATTTTAATTTTTACATATTTATTTTTACTTTTTATGTATTTATTATTGATTAATACAATTTTTAGTAATGTGTTTCTTCATTTTTTTTTAAATTACTTATACGCGCATTCAAAATTTCAGCTAAATCGGAAAAAAAGTTTATAATAATATAGTGTCTAATGTTGTATAGATAACGAATGGTACGAAACCCTTCGTGCGCGAGTCCGACTCGCACTTGACCAATTTTTTTTTGTTTTATTTTGAACTGCATAATATAATATGTTATAATTTATGCTGGTATAAACTTTTTTACTTTATTCCATTCAATTGCAAACCATTTTGACACACTGTATAAACAAACTCTATATCAATACAAACCTGTAAATATCCTGCAAGAAGTAAGGCGTTTGCTGCAATGTACGCTCTCCTAGGTAAAATACGTTTTCTGCTTAAATACCACAGTGCTGTAATTAAACCTAAAGTTGTAGTTCCTAAAATCCTATGATTGAATTGGACCGTTGTTGGATTTTCCGTAAAATTAACCAGTTTGGGTGTGTATGCCAGGATATCGTCGGGAATCCACTTATCCGCCATTTTGGGAAAAGAATTGTATACCAAACCTGCATCTAATCCTGCCACAAAAGCACCTACAATAATAAAAAGTACTTTTAAGTAAAACGTGCCATTTACTTTGTTGGATTTAACATATTAAATAATTATAATACACTTTGCTATGTATATATCGTAGTCTCATATACTGTCCTCCATTCACGCAGTTGTGCAGCTCCTGAACTTTTCAAGAAGATGACACTCTCACTCCAGTCATAAAATTCAGAACTGTTCCGCGCCATATGGAGGCACCAGGCTATCGCGCACAGCTCCTTTCAGAACCGTTCTCGAGTAGCCCAGGGCGTAAAGCTCTGGAACTTGAAATTCGCGAATGGAGGACAGCAATAGTGTATTTCGTCCTTTTATTAAGATCCTAGTCACTTCATGAAGCGTCGCGTCGGTTAGGTTAGTTAGTTTAGTTAGGTTTTAGAGACATATACAAGCCACGTAGCAGATGATTTATTTACCTGAAACTGCTGTAAGGAACACCATTCCTTTCGTTGTATGCGCGAACATCCTAAATTTTCGCGTAGCTTTCAGTACTGCGTCGGTACTAACTTTGAGAGTTTCGGCCGGTAGCAACTCGTTAAATGCGGACCATAACAACAGCGTATACAGAACAAAGGCGAGACTCAAATGACTAGCTAGACGGTACTGAGAAACGCGCGGTACGTCATTTTCACCGTGAAATCGTTCTTCGAGACCAGACTTAACCATATACCATCCCATCAAACCCTGAAATAAAAAAAAATCAGTCTCAATTTAACAAAAAACCTTTTTAGAACTGCAGGTTTGTCTGAAATGTCCACGTTTAATGAATAAAGACATTTATTAATTTACAAATAATATACTTTACCGTATGTAAACTTTTTTAAATTTATAAGCTTAAGAGTCCATTTCACTTGTCCGAAAAATTAGCGAAATAAGCGTTCGGCATTTAACGTTTTATGTAAAACTGGCTAGATATTTTTACACAAATGAAGAAGAAAATTAAAGATAGAGGATTATACTATACTACTACTACTCTGTATTGAAGCACATTTTTAGACAACTGCTTTATCTTTAAAATTTTGTTGGTCAAACATCAACAAAATATCCTCCTGTTTGGACTAAATTTTCTCGAAAATAAAGACATACCTAATTTAAAATTCCGTTACAATACAGAAAGAGATTGAAGTTTTATGATTACAATCATATATAATTTATATGATATATATTTCCTTCGGCCACAGTGCCCCTAACCCGACCCCTGAGAGCGACCCGAACAGTACAGCGTAATAGATTCTTAAATAACTGCTCTATTTTGGACTTATTTGAAAAATGGAAATATACCCGGTATATTCTCATACCTGCAAACCGATTAAGGCTCCAAAAGCCAACACTCTCTTCTTTAAGGCTGGCGTAAATCTGCCTCTAGCCCAGAAGTATACAGCGGGTATCAAAAATACGACCCCTATCAATCTACCCCATTGCCTATGTCCGTACTCCATATGCCAAATGAATTTGAATTCAGAAAGCGTCATCTCTCGGTTCTTTCTACATGGAAAAAAATGATGATGCTAAAACCTAAAAGATACTTAAAAATACTGAACTTACAATTTAAATTCGGGATATTGCTGATACTTGGCAAACTCCTCCTCCCATTCTTGTTGCGTCCTGGGCATTTTTTCACCTAATAATTTCCATGTTACCATTGAAAGCCCGGATTCAGTTAAACGTGTTACTCCCCCTGTAAGCCATTAATTAACTTTATTACTAAAAAAGGGACATCTAAAGGCAAAAGAAACACTTAAATTCAATAATTATTTTATTAAATTTTAATATTTAATATAAATAAATATGATTTGTATATTTATTACACTCCACGAGTCCTCTTAATTATTTCTTCAACAACAATATACACACTTTTTAAAATACCATAATAAATACATATACCTAGAATAACAGCTACAAAAACCATTCCGCTACATGTTAACAGCCAATATCCAACAGTTTTTGAACTTTTCTGCGGTGAATTTGATGTGAGTCTTAAAAGTACTGTGCCATTACTTCTTGATAAAAGCTAAAAATTAATATGAATCAATATATAAAGATATATTTTTTAACTGATCATAATTTACCTTCAGGTTATTCTGCCAAAAAGTTTGTGGTTTTCTACAAGATATATTAGTCAGACGTCTTATAGGTGAAATTTTATAAAGGCTTTTTGAAGATGTGTTTAAAAATTGGGATGAAATTCTTGGAGTTAATGTGCAAAGTCTTGAAACCGACAACATTCTTTTTCATCTATTTCTGCAAAATATTTTTACTACTTTTGAACATCCCCCTGTATTATCACAACCAATATGATTATATTCTAGGTCAAAGATATTTAATTTGATTCTAGGTGATATTGGCACAACATCCTTTTTTCATGTATTTCTGCAAAATATTTTTTATACTTTCGGACATCCCCCTGTATTCTAAGCGTAAACAAAGACAAGTTCCTTATCTTATTTCTAACTTACAATATTGTTAGTTACAATTAAATCGATCTAGAATTATTATAAATCTATTACCACATTGAATTCTGAGTTTATTGTAAGTACTTTAAACGTTTCTTCATTAATTTGTAATGATAAGATATTGTATATGTAAATAATGGATACCAAAATTGAAACATTACATCAAATATTTGACAAAATGTCTTATGGTGAAAATCTTGAGGACACTACCGAAGCTAGTGTAAGTAATTTTGCAGTTGTAGTAAAATTTTATATAAAAAATGAGTTAATTTATAGGAATGGGTTCAATCCACAGAAATACAAGACAAAACTAATGATGTTGATGATGTTCTAAAAGGTATAAAACAAAGTACAGAAAAAGTTCAAAAGCAACATTTGATAAGGTAAAACTTTAAAAAATCCTTTTTATAAATATATACGTTTAAAAAGAAAATATCCGTTGATTAGATTAGCTCAAGAAATCCAAGGAAAGTCCAATGTAATAGCACAAATTGAAATTATACAACGGGGAGTGCTATCAAAAGACACGAAAAAATCGACGGATATTATAGCACAGTATTTGTTTTACTATGCAAATTTTATTAAACGAAGCAACGAGAAAGAAAAAAAAGGAGAATCCAAAGGTAATTTTGTACACTCCGTTTATAACCTTAAAATTATGGTGGATTTTTAAAAAAAATATATTATAAATAAAATTAAGGTACTTACACGTTTCTAATGTATTATAAAATAATATAAATTATCGTTCTCAATCACTACATGTACAATTTCCAATAATATGGATATTTTGCGGTTTTTGCCGATTAAAATAATACCTCCGAAGTTATCACTGGCTCCAGCTGCCAAATGTCACGCGTATTAATCTGTGGTGCCTATAAAACCGTTCATTTTCCATAATTTTAAATACCGGGGTCATTCAATAAGTTAGATAATATAATTTTTTAATATTTTATAAATGCTTTCCCAAGTACTTTCATTTATTTTTTAGGATTAAACGTAGCAGTTTTTGAAGACGATAGCCCTTTATGGCTTTTAGCGCTTGCCATAATACCAAGTATAGTATCAGGTTATACAATTTTAATTCAAACTGGAATTAAATTTGCGAGGGTTGTAAAATATATATTGGAATTAGCTAAAAAAGTGGGGTAATACTTAAATTATTATTTGTAAATCACTTGAAAGTACCTAATTACTGTGTTTTTTTAAGGATACCTGAAGAATTTTTTGTACTTGTCCCAAGTTGTAATTGTTCGGTATCATCAAATGATACCGAATTACAATTATATTTGAATAATGAACGAGTAGGTATAATTATTCTATTTTTAGACTTACTAAATCCAAAATATAAGGGAGTCAATAAACTGAACAAGAAAATTTTGGTTTGTAAGTTTCCTCATTAAATTTATACGTTTATGATTAAAATTAATTAATTTATTGTAGTTTCGTCATATAAAACGTCGGTAATAGTTTTTGACGACGCTGATACGGATTCTGCTGTTGAAAATATTATAGAAGCTGCATGGGGCTACCAAGGAATGGTAGGGATAATTATATAGTAACCAAATATAAGTTTTTTATATTATACAACTATACTTGATATGTATAGTTTATTTTGAAATAGCTTATTTTACTTGTTTCAGAATCCTTGGTCTGTAGATACTGTAATAATTCAAGAGAATGTGTTTAATAAAGTGGAAGTAAAATTAAGACGTAAATTGGAGATTCTTAAAATTGGGTATGGTAACGATAGAAATGCTGATATATCTTACCCCACAAATTCAAAAATATTCAAAAATTTGACTAAGCAAGTCAACAAGGCAAAATCATTGGGCATAACAGTTTATCAGAAAGAAATAAGTACTAATAGTGATTTTACTCCTACACTTATCATAGGTAAAATAAGTCCTTAAATTGATTGATTAAAATAAATGATTTTTTCTTTAGGGTCAAAAGTTTCTACAAACAATGTGATTGAGACCTTAGAAAATAGTTTTGCCATAGCATTAGTGCCTTTTAGATTTATTGATGAGGCTGTCAATTTGGCTAATAATTCTAGACAAGGATTGGGCGTGTCTGTTTGGTGTGAGAATATTGGACTAGTGAATGAAGTAGCTAGAAAATTAAACGTAAGAATACTTCTTGCGTATTTAAAATCAAAACTACAAAAATTATTTATTTTAAGGTGAATAATGTCTGGATAAACTCTCATGGTTTACTCTCTCCTGAGGTGCCTTTAATACCTTTCAAAGACAGTGGTCTTGGATTTTTTGGATCTAAATTCGGTATTTAATATAATTTTTGGGGTTCAATGTAGATATTAATTTTTATTCAAAAGGAATTGCAGAATACGCGAAAATTTCACCGCCTATTCAACGCGGGCCATTTGAACTACCAGACGCGTATAAGAACGTCGAGGTTGTGAAAAATGCAATTAATTTGGGTAAACGTGCAAGCAGTATCTGGAATAAAAAGACATTTTTAGATAAATCTCTGGTTTTCCTACAAATAGAAAAGCTTATTGATGAAAATAAGTCGAAAATTATGTAAGTTAAATATATATTAGCCATTATAGGTAACAAGATTTTACGTAAGCTCTTGTTTTAGTTCAAAAGTGCCTGATGCATGGCTTGTTAACTTATTGCAAACGATAGAAGAAGGTGTATCAGTTATTCCAGGAATTGGAGGAACTCTTAGTATAAATGGTTTTAATGTAACATCCTCCAAAGAACCTAAAGGTGTTCTTGTCATTGAAACCAGAACCGATATAGATACCCATTGTTGGAAGTTAATAATTGCCGCTCTTTTAGAAGGTATTTTTTTAAATAAATATAAATAGTTATTTTTATAATACAATTAAAATTGTAGGTAACAGTGTAATATTACTAAACGAATCGGCCGCAACAGAAAGTCTTTATCAGGATATCAGTAAGCAGTTTCCAGCATGCGTTTTGTCCGTTTTTCCTTATAGTCTAGACGCGGTAAAAACTTGTTCTCTACACAAAGAGTTGGACGGGTATTTTTCAAACGAGAGCAATATCATTTTCAGTTTGTTGCCGCTCTCAGAGTCAAAAATATTCGGTTTTACTAGCGACGACTGGGAGCATAATTTTAGAAAAGTTATATTGGTTAAAAACGTGTGGAGCAATATAGGGCTGTCTTTTCAGTGTAATTTATAAGTTGGAGATAACTTAGATTCAAATTACATATTATAATCTTTTTACACGTCCGTTGATCAAAATGTACGATAATTTTAAAAAATAGTGTTTGTAATCCATAATCTTCTTTTTTTTTCTTAACCCATTAGTCATTGACTTAGGACATATGTACACAGTATGGTACACAGCCACAGAGCACATCCATAAAGCACATTTACATATACAGAGCCAATAAAATAAGAAGAAGAATCGATATCTTCTTTTTCATGGAATGGCCTTTAGTCAGTACACTATTCAGCCAGCACCTGAAAGTTTAGCCAGATTCTGGAAAAAACTCGCCAGTCTTTAAAAACGAGGTCATCCCAACCCAAACGAATCTGATCATATTTATATGATCCCAGAATAAAATGTTTTTGTTGTGATGACGTTTTGATTTTTAGGAAAGCGAAAATGACGTGTCTCTCTCATCTTAGCTAACCTTATTAATTTTTAAAAGCGAATCAAACGATGCAAATTTGATTATTATAACTTAAATAGTTCAAAATGAATTCGTTTTTATTACTGCTGTCTATCTTTAGTTTTGTATTAATCGTTCGTTGCCAAAGAGCTCCGCCGGGTGTAAATCCTCAACATTATCAACATCAACAGGTAATTATAGCCATAACAAACATATGCTTGGATATCCTGAAAGAAGTACCCAATTTCTGCAAACTTAAGTTGCAATTTACCTATACTAATCGTTAAACAAGTACGAAAATTATGTTTTTATGGATTCTCGTGTGTTTTAATTTTAGTATCAAGCTCCTCAACAATATCAACAAGTACCACAACAACAATACCAAGTGCCTCAGCAGCAGTTTCAGCAGGCACCACAGAGAGCACCAACTCAGCAGGTACCACAACAACAGAATGTACCTCAACAACAGCACATACCACAACAACAGCACATACCACAACAACAGCACATACCACAACAACAGCAAGTACCTCAACAACAGCAGGTACCGTACAGTTGAGGGTTGGAACCTTTGGTGTTACACAGCAAAATAAAACACTAAATCACCTCAATACACCAAAACACTTTTACTTTTATACTGGACGCGCGTTTCGCTAACCTTGTTAGCATCATCAGCAGATGATTATAAACTCAAAAGTAGTTTATAATCATCTGGCGCGCGTCCAGTGTAAAAGTAAAAGTGTTTTGGTGTATTGTGGTGATTTAGTGTTTTATTTTGCTGTTTTTGTTTTAGCAGGTACCTCAAAAGCAAGCTCCTCAGCAACCTGTTCAACATCAACAAGTTCCACAAGTAAGTGCCACATTCTGTTTGTAGTATATGCATGAACTTTGAATCATAATTCTATTTGTCATTATTTTATTACATTATTTTCTCAAAAATCTCAAATAGTAAACCTGATATAAAGCTGTTTTGAACACTGTATAATATATTTATAATTTTCCAATGCCTTTTGTTAGCTTTTAGCACACCTAATTGTTTTGTTAATTTTGATGCAAATTATCGTTTTCTTTATTTTAAGGCTGCCCATGATCATGCTCACCATGGACAACAACATTTACTAAATGCTCAAAATATTGCCCAAGAAAAGGAGTATGTTTTAGAATAAGTGTTTAATATCCATCTGTATATGACATTTTATTTTGTTTTCAGTCATATTGCTGAACATTTAAATGTACCACTTGATACAAGCAAAATGTCCGAACAAGAAATTCAGTTTCATTATTTTAAGATGCATGATTCAGATAACAATAATAAATTGGATGGTTGTGAATTAATTAAATCATTAATTCACTGGCATGGTAAGTTAAATATGTAAATTAATGTAACTGATATTTTTATAATATTATAACTCTATAACTTGCTTTGACTTATACTTAAAGTCTCTCTAGAAAGAGAAGGGGAAGATTTTGACAGATGACCTTGACAGAAACAACGCAACTGTCGCTGTCATGTATTCTCTTAGTGGGCTTCTTACTTACTTTCATACATTTTATGCAAGGATTTTTTTTGTTGTTTTGCTTAATGTTAATTGTTGTTCCTGTTGTGTAGTTGGGTTTTACTGTTTGCTATTTTAGAAGAGGGCAGCAAAGAGAAACAGGGACAAATTGAAGAGAAAATCTTCAAGGATGAGGAATTGGTGAATTTAATTGATCCAATTTTAAATGTTGATGATGGAAACAGGGACGGATATATTGACTATCCTGAATTTATAAAGGCACAACAAAAAGCCGCCGGCCAACCACAGCAAAATGCGCACTGACAGCGCCATTAAAGACATTTAGTACCTACTTCCACTCATTACAAATGATTAGAAATATTTTAGTTTTTTTTCTTAGCCTAAAAGATACATTTTTGCGTTCTTGTAAAAGTTTGGTAATTTTTAGTTAGTATAAGAATTTTTTATATATTATTCATATTGCTGTGATAAAGGTCCCTAAAGCGATTCATTATTTTGAAGTCTCTTATTCAGTAAAGTGCCGAATCAATATATTAAATTAGACCTTATTTAATATAAACTAGAATATGTTTTTATTGATCTGTCAAAGTTACGTCCAAGAAAAGACTTATATGTATTTTAATTTTTCTCAATAATTTCTTTTATCATTAAATTTCGTTATTACAAATTTTTAGGTTGTGAAATTTTTGTATGTACAAATTTGTTTTGAAATAAATTTTTTATAAAGATGTTATGTTTGTGTTATGGGAAAAATTGTTAATGTTATGGAAATATTTCGTTTCACGGAATCAGTGCCTTGCTTTTAATGTTTGTTTTGGAAGTTTTGAATTTCGTTTATCCTTCTAGTGAACACGAATGGATAAATTGTAAAGCACGGTGGCATATAATTTTTTATACTTATTGAAATAACCTTCATATTAATTAAACCATTTTTTTATTACCTGAAATCAGTAAAATTTGGGACAAAAAACTGCTTTTCGCTTACGAGGGCACTCTGAAAAGTATCTTGGCTGAATCTTTGGTTAAATTCTCTAAGAGCATTCATTGCCAGAGCTTGCGATTTAAAATTTTCTGTTGCTAATTTTATAGCT
Organism: Sitophilus oryzae; assembly: GCF_002938485.1. Classification (NCBI taxonomy): domain Eukaryota; kingdom Metazoa; phylum Arthropoda; class Insecta; order Coleoptera; family Curculionidae; genus Sitophilus; species Sitophilus oryzae. The sequence goes on from NW_022146501.1 coordinate 3,151,806, forward strand.
GCGATGTCTGTTGTGCTTTTAATTCAGAAAACTGGTATTTAAAAGTTAATACATTTAACTTTCAGTTAACGAAAAAGATGACGGATCTCGAGAAAAAATAGGCGAAATGTACACTGATAATCAACTAGAAAAATTAGTGGACGACCTTTTAAGTCAAGCAGACAAAGACTCGGATGGCTACATTAATTGGCTTGAATATAAATCAATATAAACCCATAAAAAAAAAGATGTAAAATTGTTTATTGATATTTTATAATACATATTAATTTACATTTTACTCAACTTAAAAATCTAACTTTTCTTTTTAGGCAAGAAACGATCTAAGACATTGTATGCTTGTTTCTTTTTCTTCCCCTCATTTGGTTTATTGGGCAACAGGTCTTTAGTTGATTTGGAAAATTCTCTTATGGCTTGCTCCTGTAATATCTTTTTGTTTCTAGCCATTTTAACCGATCCACCTTTTCCTTTAGCTTTATTTCTAGGATTATATTCAATTTTTGGTGCCTTCAAGAACTAAAAAAAAAAGAATAAGTATATTATATGGTTTAAAATTTGAGACTTGATATGCTCCTTCCAGATTTATTATTTATTATTTATAAGTAAAGAATTCTTTTCACCTATAAATAATTTACTTGATTACTTACCAGGAGATTTTTCTTTGCCTCAATTTTGTCTCTCATTGTGGGAACATCTACCTCAGCAATTACTGCAGGGTCTAACGTAATTAACTCAGGTTGTATCTACAAAATCGCAATATTAACAAATTTGTTTAGATGTATTCAGAACATGAATAATCTTACCTTATCAAGCAAAGCTTTAACTTCAGCCTCTCTCCTTTGAGCTTTACTTTGGAAAGGATTCACTTCCAAACTGTCGATATTTGGTTCACCGGATCCAGGAATCAGTAGACTGGTAAAGCCTCTATTTGTCGCAACACCCAGTACATCTTCAAAAGGACAGAAATTAAAGTTACCTAGAAATAATTGTAATTAATATTTTATTTTTTAAAATATAAAGCTTGTTTGTACCAATTGGGTTATTGAATCTATGTCTCAAGTACGGTCTTTTGGCAGTTGAGGTACAACACTCCCTAAAAGTTGATATATAATTATTAAAGTGAATATTTACTGTATACTAGTGTATACCTGTATACTTCAACAATATTGCCGTGACCTACAGCTAACATTTTCTTTTGGGAAAAAGCCAGATTTGAAGGAGCACTGACTAACTTATACTCTTGCAATGGTCCCTCCAATTTTCTAATATCCCAGATTTTAAGCTCCCTGTTACTTGCTGCTGTCGACATATACCTAAGGGCAAATAACAATACATATACATGTTGGATAAATAAGTGCAATACTAAAAAACATTTTTTATGTAAATTTAAATATTTTAGAGAACTTTTTCGAACTGCAGGCTCTGAAATGTTCTTAATAATAGTAATAATAAATTATAAGTTACTTACATTCCTGTGGGATCAACACTAACTGCAGTAATCGGAGCCTTATGACATAACATTTTTGCTAATGGATCTCTAGCATTCGGACTCCACATAGAAACTATACCTTTAGCATGTCCCAGACATAAGCAGGCATTCCATGGATTTTGAGTCATAATGCTTAGTCTTCCTAAATTTGTATTATACTGCGAAGCCAATTGGCCAATTGAAACATCCAACCAGCTTAGGTAACCCTCATCACTCTATAATAAAAAAAAAAATAAAAAAACCTTAAATGTATTGCAAAGTACTTACACAAGTCGCTAACAAAAAGTGATACGGCAAAAATTCCATCCTGGTGACTTTATTTAATCTCTTAACACAATGTAACTCTATACCTTGGTGATCATAGAAGTAAACCCAGTCCTTTTGGGCTACAGCAAACATGGTCTCGAGATGTAAAAAGCTAACATCATGAACACTTTCCATTACATTTATTTCACAATGTAATTTTTTTGTGACCCAGTCAAATGCTGCAACATGTCCTTTTTTACCACCTATTACGAGATGTCGACCATTTCTGGTATATCTTGATCTACAAAAATATAAATTTTACTACATTAATACAATAAAGACTTTAAATTTTATACCTGTAAGGCCCAAATTCTAGTTTTAATTCAAATTGCTTTGCAGCTGATGTAATATCCACACTATCGGCTATTGCTCCTTGCGTAAACTGTGTAGTTGTTTCACCATCATCTGCTTCAAGAAAGCCAGTTTCTTCAGTTAATAAAACCTAAAAGCAACCTTAAGTGTCATAAATTAATTACATATAAAGAAAAATACATATTACTTCAGTTTTGGCAGCAAATTCGGTGGCAAACTTTACATTCCTTTCCCGCTGTTCAATTTTTGTTCTATGAATTTTGGTGTGTACTTTTTTCAAATTAACTTCTTCTCCTTTTGAATATTTTTTCAAAACCTCTTCAGGTATTTCATATCTTCTTTTCTTTTCTTTCTTTGACTTTGTATTGGTTTTTACTTTATCGATTGGATACTTGCTTGAAGTTTTGTTTCTCTGTTTATTTTTAAATTTTTCATTAAAACGATCTTCCCTGCGTCGCCCCCAAGGCTTAGATTTTACATTAGAGACATCAAACTCAATTATATCTTTACTTTTACTTTCCTTTGCCACAGCCATATCGTTACTTACTGTCAACTAAAATAAATTACTCTGAAATTAATATCAATACATATATTAGTTAAATAACTACTTCTTACCTTTCCCATTTTTTTTTAAAGTATTGTTTAAACTTGGTTTAAATCAGCTTTAAACACATTTTAAAAATATATAACAAACTGGCATTGGTATAGGGTTACTTTATCACTCTTCCTCTTTCAGAATTTTTGGTCTGCACTGGTAAAAGTGAAGTCAGGCATCTAGATCATATATAATATGTTAATTTAGCTGGCCTGGACATTGAAAAACGCGAGCCTATATTATTTAAGAAGAAGAAACTGGATCATATACTATATCATATGGACCGAATAGCCCTGGCAGCTCAGACCGTAAAACTCAGTAATATGTGATTTATATGCCGTGGTAATATCATATATAATGTGAGGGCACAAACCAAACACGGCTATGAGGTTTTTACCCGAAATTTTTTTTTGAAAATTCGAAATTTTTTGACAAAAATTTTAATTTTTTTTTAGTTTTTAGTTAAATAACATAATTTCTTGATAATATGCCAACATAGGTATTAGATTAAATTTACAAAAAAGAAAATCCAGTAAAGATCCAGTGGTTCTCAAAATTTTAGCAACAAATTTTTTCTTTTTGGAAATTTTCAAAGTAAAATAACTCCGTTATTTTGGACTTATTTGAAAAACGATAAAGAGAAAATATATTTCTTTTACCGAGACCTAAAACCACCCCTACCTATAACCACCCCTTAAAATACTTGCACCTATTTCTGGGACACCCTGTATACATGATTAAAATTTATAAAATATAAACTGATATAAATAAAAGAAAACAGGCTAAGCCTATGAACAAAATGTCTTTCTAAGGTGTCTTCTTTCTTTAAGAAATACGTATTTTAGCAAATATATTTTAGTTACTTCTCAAAATATTTCTTTTGTTTTCTGTCATTTGATTTTTTACGCCTGTGTTGCCAAGATATTAACGAAGTCCTAAAACTAATCTAAATCTCTAATTATTGTAAGCAAAGCCATCAAAAGAGGATGGAACGAACCAACAACTTGGATTTTAATATGTTTCTTATATTACTTTTGTTAATAAAATATAATATATAAATAAATAATAATTCATAATAAATGAGTTTTATTAAACCTAAATATACATATTAGAAGGATATTAGAAATACTGTCGAATCCTGAACAGCAAAAAGAAGTCATTTATTTCTTACAGAAATAAAATATATCCCAATATTAAAAACTTAACAAGTTGTTCTGGAACCTTCAGTATTTTATATTTTGTATTATATATTTATTATTAGATTTGTATATTAGATTTATCATGAGTTTGTAAGGGTACAGTTTATTTTAGACTTAAAAACGGATTTCGCTATCCTGGCAACCTTGAAAACACTATAGTTCAAAATTTTTTCACTTTTTCTACATTGGCGCCATTAGCATTCTTCTTCTTTTTCATATTTCAGGTCTTAAAAGAACTGTGACCACAGAATAAAAGTAATGTTATTCTTCTTTTTTATATTTAAGGCCTGAAACATTTGCAACCACAGATCTGACATATTTTTTCTTCTTTCCTCTTAAACGGCTTGAACTTAGACAGGTCATCCGTTTCAAGAAACAAAAATGATAGTAAACTAAAAAAATAAAATGTAATTTGTAATCTCTGCGAATTGAGCTATGGTAGGCCAAGATCTTCCTTATACGGTGACAATATAACCGCAAATTATACTTTTAGGCGGGAAAATCGACATTGAAAAAAAAAAACATTGAATTTCACAGTTGAATTTGTATTTTAACAATATTTTTATAACTGAAGAAGATTAAAATGGATATAAATGCTAGGCGTCGAAGAAATCATACAGCTGTAGTGCATACCGATACAGGCATTTATAGTCATGATTTAAGTTTATACAGCGAATATCCAACGAATCTGCTAGGGCTCAGCGAATTTGAAGAATTAGCCTTGGAAAGGCTTCAGTTGTTAAGAATAATTGAACAGGCCTCTCTAAAAGGGCATAAGCTGTTTAGCAACGATTGGAAAAATTGCATTAAAGAGGATTTAATTAAGAATACCCTTAAAAAATACGCACGTCTAATGAATGGAGCTAATGGACAAACCGAGCTAGACATTCAAGCAAGACGGGCAGATCATATTTCTCATTATATTTTAAGATTAGCGTATTGTCGAAGCGAAGATTTGAGGAGATGGTTTTTGGCTCGCGAAATGGATTGGTTTAGAATCAAATTTACATCACAAACATCTGCGGGTAAATAGGTAGACCTCCTATAATACATTTTGTTTATCATTAATTTATTTTTAGGCGTATTGAAGTTTTTGGACATAAGTAATCTTAGATATACCCCAATCTCTAATGAAGAAAAAGATGAAATAAAAGGTCATTTACTAGATTCAACACCTGGATTATCACATGCTGTTATTAGTACAGATTTTTATAAAGTGCCTATTCATGACGTACTTTTGTTGGTAAAAGGTAGAAGATCATATTTAAAGGCAGGGTATATATCAATCTAGCATAGTTTAAAAATGTAATAATTTTTAAGGAATTAATTTTTTTAGTTTTGCTTATATTCCAATGTCCGATCTGGTAGTATGTATCCAATCTAAGTTTAGGGCGAGTTTAAGTGAAAGTCTTAATTATATGAGTCATAGAATAGCAAACCTTGATGATGAGAGATTAAGTGATCTATTGTGTAATTTGCATAATACTTATACAGGAAAAGATTATGTTACTGGTCAAAACAAAGTACTACAATATTACTTATATGAAATTAATGTGTAATAGTTTAACTGTAAATTTTTAGGATGCTGTAAACATTGCTTGTTTAGATGAATATTCAAAGAAACATTTTCCCTTGTGTATGAGACACATGCATGAGGTCTTAACGTCTACTCACCATTTAAAACATAATGGAAGGTTGCAATATGGTTTATTTTTGAAGGGGATAGGTTTGTTGTATTTATATATTAATTTTGTCTCTGCAGTAAGAGTTATGATGATTTTGAAAAACAATTGATAGAAAATACAATCAAAACTTTGAATTAATTGTTGGACACATAACTATATTATGTAGGTAATTTATTTTAGGAGTGCTCTATGAGTCGGCTAATGAATTTTGGCGTAGAGAATTTACTAAAGCCATGGACAGTGATAAGTTTGAAAAAAAGTACTCCTACAATTTTAAACATCAATATGGACTGGTTGGAAACAGAGTGGATTATTCTCCTTACAGTTGCATAAAAATCATTATGAGCAATGTAGGACCTGGTGAAACACACGGGTGCCCATTCAAACATTGGGATAATGCCTATTTAAAATCTAAATTAAATGAATATGGTGTTGACCAAGAAGGTAAAACTTTTATATAGCGAATCACCACATTTTCATTATTACTTCGGCATGTATTTTTTAGGTGTTAAGGAAATAATGACTTTAGTTAGTAACAAACACTACCAAATAGCTTGTACAAAGTATTTTGAGTTGACACATGGTCAACAACAGGCAGCTAATAGCATTATTCATCCAAACCAATATTTTGAAGAGAGTATGAATTTAACCAAGGATAGAGCTGAGAAAGCCAAAAAATAAATACATAGTATAGTTTTTTTTTAATTATTATTAGATTTAAAATTATTTCAATTTATTATATTATTTCATTATCTCAATAAAAAAATTGTATACCAACCTTGGTGATTTTGCATGTATTTCATAACATAAATAAATAAATACAGAAATTATGGTTTCCAAAGTCGTACTAATCCATCTTCACTATAAGAACAGAGTAGATTTTGATGTGGATGATGAGCTACACCAATAACATCTTTCTCGTGGATCTGTAAATTAAATTTTAATATTGTCCTGTTGCATTATTCAGTTTAAAAATCAATTCATCTTACATTTAAAGTTCTTTCTAATTTGCCCGTTACAGTGGAGAAACAGTAAAGCACCATATCTTCACCAACACAATATATCCAGTCGCCTCTGGGTGAAACCGTAGAACATACAAAGTCGCCGCCCTGTCTTTTACCGCTAGCAAAAGATCTCACAATCTACAAAATTCGTTTTTCTAAATTAACTAATAATAATAATTATACAATAAAATTGGTATCAATGGTTTTCATACCTGTCCTTGTAGATTGACAATAACAACAGTATTACTTCTATTGCATACAACAAAATGTTCAGGATTTTTAGTAAAATTATGTATGTTATTGACTGTACAATCACTTGAACCTAACGATTTAAATGTGTTTATGCATTCTGTCGTCTTTATACTCCAAACTTTCACTGTCCCATCTGATGATGCACTATTAAGAATACATTTTTTAAAGGAGTCTAGTTTTTAAGCCTTTTAAAACTTACCTTAAAATATTATGCCCATCAAGGGTAAAAATAACTTCATTTACAAAGGAAGTGTGTCCTCGAAATTCTTTTAACGTCTTTCCTGATTTCAGGCCATGAATTCTAGAAAAATTAATATGTTTTGGTATAACCCATAAAAAATTAAACAATTGTATATACCTTATGCTATGATCAAACGAGGCACTTAAAACCTGACTGTTATCCCTTGAAAACTGCAAACAAGTTATCCCTTTGGAATGTGCCTTTTCTATTTTTCTTAAACACTGTCCTGTACTGATTCTCCAAACTTTTATTCTACCTGTTTGTGAGCCACTGACTAACATCTCACTGTCTCTTGAAAATGCCATACATAACACGGCATGTTCCATCATCATAAAATTTTCCTGAAACATATTAAATTTTATAACACAATTATTAAATGAATGCTGAACTTGGTTTACCTGTGCTTGGTATTTTAAATCTTTTCTTATTTTTCCTGTTGTAAAATTCCATACTTCAATAATACCGTCAACACTTCCTGTAATCAAATATTGACCATCTGGGGAGAATCTAGCACATTCAACATGAGATTTCTGACCAAACTTAATTTGTTTAGCCATTTGTGTTGGGAAGGTTTCGTCCTCTTGCTCTCTAACTGCAGCTTTACCTCTAAAATAAGCCAGAAATAATTAAACTTTCTAGCATAATTTTTTTAATTATAATACCTGAATAAATCTATTGTTGTGCCAGGTGGGAGTAACCCTTGATGTTGTTGCCATTTTAAAGCTTGACCCAGTAAAGCTAAAAGCCTAGATGATGGAACAACTGAGACTTCTCCAGAAAGTGCATGTGCTATTGCAGCTCTTCGCTTCTCTTTACTACTACCATCAGGATAAGCCTCTCTGGGATCAAAATATGATCTTGCCAAAAGATTTTCTAGAAAAGATAAATATTATAATATCTAATATTATGCATTAATAATTTATTACCTAAATGAATATATCTTTCTGGTTCATTCTGTTTCAGCATAATCATTGGATCTGTCTGACGTAATAGTGATCTTGCCGCTCCTAATTCTCTCAGTTCGATAAGCTCAAGAACAATCTAAAAGCATCAAGTCTATATATATTTATATTATGGTAATTTAACATTCAAATACTTGTTCATAGAGGTCAATTAGCTTCTTATCTGGAAGTTTGAGGGACTGTATAGCCTTTAGAACAGTATCCCAATGACCATTATTTATATCAGCACAAAATCCATCAACACTATCTACAGTATTTAGAGTCACACCTGTTTCTTCCTTAAAAGTCGATGTTAGAAATAAATAAAGAATATTTTAAGTAAAATCTTACTTGTAGTGTGTGCAATGTTCGAAAAAGATTCGACTCTTTCAGGTATTGTTGAATCAATCGAATCACGCTAAAAAGAAGGCTCTTATTACGTTGTTCGGTATGTTCTTAATACTTACTCTGCAGATTCTATTTCTATGGACATGTTTATTATTTATTTGGTTTAAACCTGAACGGATTGTACTTTTCGGCTAAAAAGCTAGAAACTGGAAACATAAACAAATTGAAAGTTGATTTGTTGGCATCAGCTACCACTTTTTCTTCTTTTTTTTATGGCAACTAGCAGCTGTCAAAAGTCTTCTTATTAATTGTCATTTTGCTGCCAAAAGTAGCGAAGACTGGCTCAGTGCCTTCTATTAAAAGATCAGCCTACGGGCGAGATTTATGACGTCACGCTAGTTAGATATAACAGATTAATAAATATGTTGTAGAATACATGGAAAACATAATTACTCCTCAGATTTTTGGTTTGTATTTTAAAAATGATATAGTTTACATTAAATATACATAATATACAGTTAATAACTACAACATATATACCTATTTATAGTAATAAATACTTTGGCAAATAAACTATGAACCATACAAATGCAGCAAATGTTTTACAATATACAAATAATGTATAGGTACATAAGATAATGGGTAAAATGTAAATATATTTTAAATTTTGGGGTTTGAAAATCGATCTAATTTAACAAAAACATTGAATATCTACTAATAGTGATGTATTATTATTTGCATTCACAAAATTTATATGTATATTTTGCAAGTATCAATGTTCGAAAAATTATATTTACAAATAATACAATATTATCTAAAAAGGCGTCAGCGATGGCTATGAAATGAAGATCGCTGGCATTTTATATGTAAAATTATTCTAAAATTTTTGATTTTCTTGGGATTTTTAGGTTCGAGGAAAACGCTGATTAAGTTTTCATTTGGTTTTCATTATTTTATTCGGTTTAAAAAAAACGTTTCGGCTAACTATAGCCTTCACAGTGTTGTGTCATATGAGAAAAATAGTGTCGAATATAATCCAAAATTACATATACAATATAATTCACACCTCATAATGTTTACTGCAATTAATAAACTAATATAAACTTATCAAAAGATGACCACATATTTTTAAAATTATTATTCTTAACACTAAAATTATCTACATTGACTATGGAGTACGCAGTAAACATTATGTGCGTGGTGTGCATATTTTATATGCAATTTTTGGATTATATTCGACACTATTTTTTCATATGACACAACACTGATGGAAGGCTATAATGTTAGCTCGAACCGTTTTTTAAACCAAATAAAAATAATGAAAAACCAAATGAAAAATCAATCAGCGTTTTTCCCGAACCTAAATTCCAAGAAAATCAAAAAATTTAGAATATTTAGAATCAAGGTTCAAGAATATCAAATTTTCCAAGATTGTAAAATTCTAGTTAATTATTTTATATTGTACAGTTATTTATGTCATCGATGTTCATTTCAAGCCAACTAGACGCCGATTTTTTTCGATGATACGGTATAATTCTTACGTAAAATGTAAATAACATTAGACCAATTAAAAAAAGAAATATGAATTTCTTAGTATTTTTAGTAACACCTTTATTCTTAAAACTTAATTTTGTATTATGCAAATATACCAATTTTATTGTTATTTTATTCATATTGTATTCAGCCATCACTTAAATATTTGATATTAATTTGGTATTATAAATAATCAATACTATTCATTAAAAATTACTGAACAAATATATGTTACAACTTAACATACATTATATATTATCAAACAAAAACACATTCTTCTTTTTAAACTGTATCAGTCTTGTCTTTACAAAAATCTTTTTAAAATTTGAACTCAAAATAATAATCTTTTTTCATGATCTCTAATACACATATTCTTTATTTTTCCTAGATCATAATACCTACTTACGTGTTTGAATCTATCGAAGCTGAACCAACAACACTTGGAATGGAGATTCACAATATGAATAAAAATAAACATAATTGTCCAGTTTTCATTAATACCATCATGGGAGAATATTATTTTTAAATTTATTAAAGATATTTTCAATAAAATTCTCTTGATTTATAACTCGTACCCACTTTTCTTGCTCTTCCGGACACTTTAGGCTGCCTAGTATAACTATCCTTAGTAACTATCCTTTCCACCAGGAACACAACAAAGATGAGGCATAGCACCAATAACACACTCCACTTAAGCTTTATTGATGAATTGTTAGAGTCTTAAAAAACACACACAAAAATCACGATAAGTAAAAAATGTATGGGCACTTTTAGGTTAAATCACTTGCACAACGTGTAATTTTTAAAATTTCTATTTTTTGGTGCGAAACCGAGAGTGACCATATATCTGGTAGTAGTTTATGTCACTTCAACACCAAAATAATTAGTTTTTTGCACTACAATAATAAATAATACCAAAAATCAAAGAGTTAAAACCAAAAATCAACCGATAAAATATGAAACGGAATCTAACCCAATATCTAAGTATGTACAGCTGATGAAGTAAACAAAAGTCCGCCCCCAGGCTGATCTTTTAAAGAACGGCAATGACTGGCTGACTTTTGAAAATAATGGACCATAGATCAATCGATTGGATCAAGTGTGTATGTGCCTAATAATGAAATAGAAGAAGTCATCATTGCTGCCATCCTTCCAAACGTAAACTTTGTTAGGGAGGGATGGGTATTTAAAATCTCTAAAAAACGGTTTTTTCCCATATACGTCTTTTTTTTCCATGAGTAAAAGATAACACCGATAACTTTCTTCAAAACCGTCGGGAAATGTTCAATAATTTTAAATAATTTAGTGCTGTTCAGTATACACTCTGTAATAAAACCTTAAAAGAACCTTTTTCTAAATAAAATATATATTTACATATTTGAATTTAAAAGCATTATCTAAAAATTATAATTTATATACTCTATAATATACTGCCATAAAATCATAAAATTTATGATCATGACAAACATTCCTTAAAATATCTAATAAATATATATATATATCACATTTTATATAAATTAATTCAATGTAACGAATTTTCATTTATTTGGTTAATCAGAGTTAAAGATGCTTGTTTCAATTTTTTTAATACAATTTTTTGTATATCTATAAAACTATACTTCTCATTCTCGTTAAAATGCTCCATTATATCTGTAAATGCATCATTCATAGTTTCTTTTACTATTTGATTATAATCAATATGATTTAAAGATTCATTCTGCACTGATTTGTTCTTTAATTCAGTTTCAATTTTTCTACAATGCTCATCTTGTTCTAAAAGTTTCGTATTAGCTTCTTCAAGCTTCTTCTCTAACTCTTCAATTTGCACGGATACATTTTCTTTATAAATTCTATTTTCTTCATAGTATTTTTCAGACTCATTTAATCTTAACTGTTGGCTCTCTATTACATCAGTCTTTCCTTTTAATTCCAATTTTAATAAGTCAATATCCTTTTCCCTTTCAGCAAGACATTGTTTCAAATAACCTATTTCTGTATTTAAAGACTGGGACTCATTGTTCTTTATTTGCTCTAAAGCAAGTTCTTCGCATTTTTCTTTATACTCTTTTCGTAGCTGTGTACATTCTCTAGTAGCCTTCTCCAAGTCAGATGATAAATTTTCTATTTTCAATTTTAAACATTTAACTGTAGATTTCAATTCTTTACTATCATCTGTATTTTGCCCTACAACATTCTGATTGCTTAGAAGACTGTTTAATTTCATATTAATTTCGGATATGTTTGTTTTCAATTCTGTATTTTGAGCTATCAAAAAATTATTTACACTGTAATCTGGAACAGGCTGTGATACCATCAAACCTGGATGATGGAGCATCATCTGGTTATGATTTGGTAACATTTGAGCATTATTTGTTATGAACGGACTTAGAGCTGTATTATCTGGGTGTACTGAGTTAGAAAAAGTCTTACTTTGTATCTGGCTCTGCACCTTTTTCAGTTTTCGAGGTACAGCTGTAGGTTTTACAATTTTAGAATCACTATAACTTGACTCTGTTTCTGAATCTGAAGGTTCTGTGTTGATCTTCCTTTCAAAAGTGGATTTTGGTAAAATCGGTTGACCCATCTTAGTAATCCTAGATAGAATATCTGTTTTTGTTTTAGAATCTTCAGAATTCTCATTTAAAGCTAGTGGAACATCATTCTGGATCTGAACTAATTCTGGTTCTTTTACCAATTTATTTTCAGTACATTTATCAATCACCTGGCAGTTTTGTTTAGATGCTTCTTTTATAAAATTTTCACAATCCTCTTCATTTGCAAAGCTTAGGCTCCAAAAGAAATTAGAACTATCATAGAACCCAATAAAATTTTTGGGGTACTTGTATAAGTTAAAGCTATCATTTAATATTTGTCTTATAAGTATGTTGGTTTTCTCCTTGTATAATATCATTTCATACAACTTTTGAGTTGAGTTTCCAATAACAGCCACAATATGCTTTCCAACTAGCTTATTGGTACCTAGCTCTCTAAAACAAAAAATTAGAACAATTCTACAAGGGCTACTTATGTTAAAATTGTGTTCTTACGATTTCCACAAGTTGATTACTTTAGCCAATACGATCGACGATTGGTTTTCTTGTTTTGCTTTTTCGGAATCGACCAAATCATTAGACTTTGGTTGTTTTGGAGCTTTGTAGGATAGGCTGGCATTGTCGTCTGGCGACGAAACATTGTTAAATATAGAAAATAAGTTTTTGCTAAAAGTTACCAGGATTAGAAGACGTGATATTCTAACTCATTAAATCTACCTGGAACTAGGGTTGAAATCGTCGTCATCAGTTTCAAACATTGTCTACAAAAAAATTAAACGTATTTTTAAGTTTATTATTGTTTTCCTAACCCAATTTTTCTATGAAATGTCAATACAGGAAGTGTATGTGAGTGTATTTTTAGTTGCCTACGTAAGATACGTCCGTGCTCCAGAATGCGGGAAGATAGGGAGGATAATAATTTTATAAATAAAGATACAGATATATAAAATATATTTTTATTGCACTTAATTTCCAAAAAACAACAATATTTATTATAAATTATAATCTTGTCTGTACCGAAAGCTAGATACGTCTAACCTATTACACACGGCATTACCACCTAAACCACTGTAACTGAAGGGATTTGAAGAGAATAAACCACAATTCTGACTGTTAACGTTATTACTGTATATATTTTCGTGATTATATTGAGGATAGGCACATTTCCAAGGCATTATATATTGAAAATCTGATCCGTTGTGCGACGAATGCGTTTGATAATGGAAACTGGTCTTTTCCATATTGTGCGCGTCCGCTATTAAAGGCACCCCTACAGGCGAGGGCGAGCTGGACGACAACTTGGAAGGAGAGTTGGTTTGTAGACATAAACTTCGCTCGTTGCGACGAAATTTGGCTCGTCTATTTTGAAACCAGACCTGGAGGAAAAAAACGACAGAAGTTTTAAATTAATATTATGGTATTTAATTAATAATTACATTAGCGTGGTCTATTTTATATTGTTATTTATTTATACTACATAGTTGGCCAAGTTGTTGTTAACTTACTTGTACTCTGGCTTCGCTTAAGCTAACTTTGGAAGCTAAATCCTCTCTTACAAAAGCATCTGGATAGTGAGTTTTTTCGAAAACTTTTTCTAACGCTGCAAGTTGAGCTGTTGTAAAAGTTGTTCTGTTCCTTCGAGGTTTTTTGTTCAATTTGTCGTTGGTGTTGAAATCTATGAAGATAAAAAAAATATATTAAAAACTATAATAAAATATGGCGTTTGTTTTATTAGTAACAGATTACTGAACTGGATTTGTTAAAAAGGTAGAGATATTATAAGTTTTGATGATTACATTTTGTATATACCGTATGATATATATTTGATATGAATTAAACTTTTATTTATGTAATCGAGGGCGCGATTTTTAAATTCATTGTTGTCAACCATGGACATATTCGGTACCGGGCTGACTAACTGGTATTTAAATTTTCCCCTGGTGATTTAGGTAGTAGCTCTGCTGTAAAAAATGTCAAGTTGCCACATTTATTTATTTATTTCCTGACATTGTCATTCGCTTTGACACTTTAGCTTTGTATAACGAGTTTTTGGTTTAAATAAACAGTGTTGTGATACTTTAAACTTAAAAATGTTTACTAGCAGACCTTGCAGTCGAACATTGTTCTTTTTAGAACCTCTTTTAGTGCGAAGTGTACAAGATAGCTGAATAGCCGTAAAAAGTCCATCTCAACTTTATTAAAATATTTTGAACGGGAATAAAGCGGTAGTAAAAGGTGAGTTTTGTCAATGTAAATAATAACTGTTTATATATTTACTAGTTGAAGCCTAGCGCATCCGCCACGACATCAGGAAAAAAATCATTTTTATTTTTATTTTTTGATTAAAATCTCAAAAAATAAAGAAGTTGTCTAAAAATGTGCTACAATACGGATATAGTATAATTCTTTATCTTTAATTTCCTTCTGCATTTGTGTAAAATACCTAGCCAGTTTTACATAAAACGTTAAATGCCGAAAGCTTACTTTGCTACCTTTTCGGACTAGTGACTCTTAAGTTCTGATCGTGTAATTGCCGTCTAATGAAACCTAAACTCTAAATCTAATCATATATAGGCTAGTGCTCTAAAACGAAACAAAAAAAATTTATCCAAGATTAAAACGAAAAAGGCAAACATTTTCTTGGATGCGTTTGAAGGTGAACGTGGCCATTAATCAGGAGTTTATTCAAGCCGCGGATAAAAGACGCACTCGGCGTCGTAAATCGTGTCGTTTACGATAATTGCGCTCTTTCGCGCCACTTCAAAAAGCGCGCCGCGACGCATCGCCACTTGGGGCTGTTTGTCAAAACGCTCAGCGTCGGATTCCGACGTTGCCAGGTCTAAATCAGATCCTTTTGGTCAAAACTTTAGTCAATTTTTTTTGTCGCTCGTTTGCTATCTTCACTGATTGAGAAGACCAAGAAGTGAAAAAAATGGACTATACAAGGTGTCCCAGAAATAAGTGCAAGTATTTTAACTGGAAGTATAGCTCAACCCCAGAAACACGCCTATGAGGTTCTTTCGCCAAATTTTTTTGGATTATTTTTAGTTTTTAGTTAAAAAACATAATTTCTTGATAATATGGTAACATAGGTAGTAGATTACATTTACAAGAAACAAAATCCAGAAAAGATTCAGTGGTTCTCAAAATTTAAGTTTTCAAAGTAAAATAAGTCCATTATTTTGGACTTATTTGAAAAACGGTAAAGAGACGTTTCTTTTATCGAGATGTTCCACCCCTTAAAATACTTGCACTTATTTCTGGGACACCCTGTATATTCGATAGAAGCTTGGTATTGGTATTGCGCGCGTGCTCTAAATGCATTGGAAGAACATAAAAATGCTTTGAATAAAAAGATTAAGATAGAGCTCATCAACTCATCATCAAGAATTTTCCCAGATTCGTTGGATAAACTTTACAATGGCTAAACGCAAAACTTGACTAAAGATAGTCGTAAATAGACTTAAAAAGACATCCTAATCCATGATGAGACTACGACATTAGCAAACAAGCAAGAATAAAATTGCATCAAACATTACATCAACTAAATAAATGGGCGCAAATGGCTCATCCTATAACTTTTTTATTTTTTCAGATAAAAAAATGAGATTTTTGATTGATGTATTCAATTGTTTTCGATCATTTCCTGTTTCACAAGAAATTACTCCAACTTTTGATTTTTAGATGGCACCCTCGGTATTTTTTTACTTTACTCGATAGAAAATTACGTTACGTGAAGATTTTACATTATCGCTTAAAAGAAAATCCCATTTTAGATTTCAATCCATGGCTGTGTTAAAAACACTAATTTTTGGTAGTCATATAAAAAGTGTTAAATAAAAATCAAAAGTTGTAGTCATTTCCGGTCAAACAGGAAGTGACCGATGTCAAATATTAGCGTACGTAAAAAGTTATAGGGATGAGTCACTTTTGAGAAACATCCGGTATAATAAAATATTGAAACCACCCACAATATTTGAATATAGTATACGATATTGGCGCAATAATTCTAGAATATTGAGTACTCATATATTTTTTAGCGTTTCTGTTCTTCAAAGTTTCATCGCGGTAATGTTGTGTGATGTCTATAAAGCGCGGTCCACACGCAACGACTTATCGTACGAGTTGCTTGCGTCGACAAAAGGTTGCAGACCAAACGTACAGTAAGTTGTGTTCAACTTGTTCAGTCTTTTGCATTCTCAAATTTCATCATGGCTCACGACGCTGAGCGTATATGACGTTCATTTTCGCTTAGCTCGCACTTTGTTTAACTACCGATTTGGGTATTCTCATCTGACGCGCTTAGCGTCTTTACAGATTCTCCTAAGCGATTCGAAAACGGCTACCTTAAAGGATCGTTTTGCTTGTAGAACTGTCAGAAAAAATTGTGATTTTGTGCGTTCTCTTGCTCTTTAGTGATAACTACTTCTTCTTCTATAAATTCTTCAATAAGTAATTGATAATTTACGATTTGGCAGCTATAAATATTGTTCAAAACATCGAAAATGCTGAGAAGCGTCTTCAACATTTCCTTCGTATAATAAGAATAATGACATATCCATAGAAAAATAGGTTTACATAACTGCTAACAATAGGTTATGAAATTCACGTAACCTTCACGTAACATTGTAACATTTGTAACTTCTCATACCTGAGAAATTGCGATGCTGCCAATTTGTGCTCAACGCGTATCCAGAAAACGATTCGCACGGCATCGAGAAAACCAAAATCGAGTACTTGCGCAACGCTTTTATGTCAAAGTTCCAGAATGCGAGCCCTGTGCAAATCGTCGAAATGTATGCCCAGGAGCCAGGAGCTCAAACTTTTAATTCCAAAGTCTCCGAGTGTGTGCAGTTCAAAAATTTGTTCACACTTGACGCAAGAAAATCGTACGATAAGTTGTTGTGTGTGGACCGCTCTTAAGGGCAGTTGTTCAGTAAATCACCGATGGCGGAAAGAACGTTTCAAAACAACCGCAGCCGCAAGACGGATCGGAAAGGATTAAGTAATTTGTAGGCTGTCGCTTTTTTCTCAACACGTGACGCCGCTTTGAGGTTTTTTCTGTCGTTTACCAGGCTGCGGTCTTCGAGTATACGTCAGGCGATGCTTATTTTAAACGTAAAACACGAAATTCTTTCGACAGGACAAGTTTATGTCTTGTTTTGACGATCTGTTTCCACCGTTCGAGTACCGAGGAGATCAGTGCGGTGTTTAGTAAAGAACAAAAAAGTCTCTAATTCTAATTTGTCAATATTCATGAGTTCCTTTAATAAAAAATTTGATCATATTAAATTGTATATTTGAAAAAAGTCGTTCTTACTCTATTGATCTTCATAATCGAAAAAAACGGCGTCCAGTTGGCTTGGAAATGACTATCGATGACATTTCCCATATAAATTTCCATACAAAATGACAGCGATCTTTGTTTCATAGCCATCATTGACGCCGTTTTTTTTTTCTACTAGAAACGTTCTATAGTTTATATCAAATAAACTTTTAGTCACGTGATTAAGCTTGGCCGGTACAGTGTTGCCCACTTTTCCATATTTTTTTTAATCAAAATATTTCAGGAAACAAAAATAAATTTAGTATAAATATTTCAACAGTTATTATTTACATCAACAAAACTCACCTTCTTAACAGCACTTAAGGGATATAAAGGGCCATTACTACCGCTTTCCCGTTCAAAATATTCTAATAAAGTTGCGATGAGATTTTACGGCTATTAAGCTATCGTGTACACTTCACTAAAAGAGGTTCTAAAAAGGACAATGTTCGACTGCAAGGTAAACATTTTTCAGCTTAAACTATCACACCACAATTTATTTAAACCAAAAACTCGTAATACAAAATTAAAGTGTCAAAACGAATGACAATGTCAGGAAATAAATAAATAAATCTGGCAGCTTGACCTTTCTTCCAGCAGAGCTACCACCTGAATCCACAGCAGGAATTACTAAAAGATAGGTAATTGGCTCTTCTAAAAACTGTCGTCGCCGGATTTTTTGTTTTTCATTTAATCAAAAAATAAAAATAAAAATGATTTTTTTCCTGATGTCGTGGCGGATGCGCTAGGCTTCAACTAGTAAATATATAAACAGTTATTATTTACATTGACAAAACTCACCTTTTACTACCGCTTTCCCGTTCAAAATATTTTAATAAAGTTGAGATGGACTTTTTACGGCTATTAAGCTATCTTGTACACTTCGCACTAAAAGAGGTTCTAAAAAGAACAATGTTCGACTGCAACGTCTGCTAGTAAACATTTTTAAGTTTAAAGTATCACAACACTGTTTATTTAAACTAAAAACTCGTTATACAAAGCTAAAGTGTCAAAACGAATGACAATGTCAGGAAATAAATAAATAAATGTGGCAACTTGACATTTTATACAGCAGAGCTACCACCTGAATCCACAGCAGGAAATTTAAATTACAGTTAGTCAATCCGGCGCTGAATACGTCCATGGTTGGGAACCTTTGAATAAGAAGACTAAGGAAGGAGCATAATGCTATCCATGTATTCATGCATGGTGGGCGGAAAAAGCACTCTAGGGTGGGGATCCTTGATAGTTCTGTTTGACGATTTATTTGACACATTTGAATTTGATTTGAAATTTTGTGGATTTGTCAGTCTTTACGGAGCTTATTTTATGTTATTTATTATTTATTCTACTACTGATAGTTGTATAAAGGTAGTAAATCTAGATGGAAATTGTGGGCAAACCTTAAATTAAGAGTGACACTATCGCGATTTATCGAAAAAGACTCTCAAATAGTTGGTTGTAGCGTGCGGTAGATCTCGGCAAAAATTAAGTGAAACAATGAAACAACTTTTCGCTAGTAAGTAACTATATAATATACATACGTGTAGTAAACCGATCATTTATGAAATTCACTTAAATTAACTAAATTATATATTTTTCTTGCATTTTAGCTTTTATTTATTACTTGTCAAAGATTAGATGTCAAAGAATTTAGATACGTCAATTTGACTTACCTGCTTCAGTAGCGTATCGGATGTTTGTGTTAATAAATAATTATTATAACTTATCTATTTTTATTAGAATTATATATTTTTATAACAATTTTAATAACTACCAATATTTATTCACAACGTAAAATAAAACAACAAATTATTGAGTCTACCCCACGTCTACCCTACATCATAGTTTTACATTTTTTAAATAAAATTAGAACGACACTGATAAACCGGAATTTAAGTCGGCCATATTTGAGGCCCATCGCGGTGTACCTAAAATTTTTGATATGCTCCTTCCTTAGTCTTCTTATTCAAAGTTGAGAACAATGAATTTAAAAATCGCCCCCTCGATTACTTAATTAAAAGTTTAATTGCTATCGAATATATGTAATCAGCTGGCTTGTGTGCACATTCAATCCGTGCACTTGCATCTCGCCATTGGAATTATTATTAGCGTCGGATTGGGACTTTTGTTTTCACAAACTACAAAAATGACATTAACAATATTTAAAGTCAATAAATAGTACACGAGATTTTAGTTGTTTAACAAAGTTTGATTGGCGATTTGATAACTTAAAAATAGTCTTTATTTGTACTAATTCGAATTTCATGTAACCGCAGCCTTAGAATTCAAATTATTAAAGTATTTGGACTCACCCTCTGATTCTGCATCATCTGAAGTACGTCTCTTGTGGCCTAGCCTTAACAGATTGTTCACTGTGAAATGTCGGGCGTTTCCTTGGGCTTCGAATCCCTTCAATCCGTTGTATCCAGGATCTGCCACGTCACATTCTGACGTAACCGCGTGTGAACTGTCAAAATTGAACATTTTTGCCGGTTTGAAATTTAGTTCTTCGTTTTTTCTGATTCTTGCTTTTATTGCCACTTTGACTTTTTGCACTTATTAATAAGGTGTCTTTATTGTACGTCAAAGCGATATGTACTGTACTTTATTTACGAAAAGCATTGTTTCTGGAATACCATGGTAGGCCGGTTCGCTGCATTCTGTTTTTGTCTACGAAAAAAAAATTAAATATCATCAAGTCCTGTTAAAGCTTATGAAAATATATCTTGAATAAAAACTGTTTTATCATTTAGATGTCATTGGTTTTATCAATCCTCCATTTGTTAATCTTTGTTTGAACTGTCTTTGTTTCGAAAAAAATTATAGCGACGATAAGTGGTAAATATAGAACGTAGCTTTACGTATTTTAACTAGTTATATTTTGATAAGGATTGACAATGTTTATTAATGTAAACATTTTCCGGACATGTTAATTAAGATGACTATGGGTCATAAAATCAATATAATTCGATTTATTTTTGTTTTATAGACCAGCAGATTAATACACTCAGATGCAGGAAAAACGCAACGGAAAATTTTTCCGTCAAGTTTAAAGTTTTTTAGCAAACTGTATATAAATCAATCAAGTTTAATTCATGAACTCAGTTTTTTTATAAACTTTCGTATTTTGTTTATTATACAGGGTTAATTACAGGGTTGTTTTTTACCCTAATTTTAAAACACCCTGTGCAATAATTTCGAGAGTAACTTTTCCTAAAACATTATTTTTCGATCAGAACCATGTCACCTGAGCACTTTGTTTTTTGACTCATGTCAACACACGCCTAGGTTAATTTTTAAGTGCGAAATGAACTTGCCACCAACTATTTGCAATTTTATCCAGTATCCTTACTTTATGATGATATTTTTTAATATCACGAGGTGGCTTTGATGAGTGTTATAATGAGTGTCATAATGTCATATCGACAGTGATTAGAACTCTATATTAAAATTTAAAAAATGTTAAAAAGTAACGATACAGGCTTGGTTTTAATAAATATTAGTAGCATTAACAGGACTAAGGATATTAAAAAAAAATAACTGTAATAACTAAATGTACAAACAAACAAAAAACTTGTAAAAAATACTCTAATACTTTGTATTGCCTCACCCGGCTGCTATAACTGTCAGTAGACATCGGTTCATACTGTTAATGAGGCTGCAAATATATTGTGTTATGTTTTCCCATTCTTCTTCAAGGAGCAAGCGAATATTCATAATTTCGGCCATTTTCAACAAGATCAATGACTTTTGCACAATCTTCAACACTAAGAACCATACTCAATCGTACACAACAATATCACCAAAGCCACCTCGTCATTATGAAGAAAAACATCAAAAAGTAACGATAATTGAAAAAAGTGCAAAATGTTTGTGGCAAGTTCATTTTGTCCTTAAAAATTAACGAAGGCATTTGTTGTGACATGAGTCAAAAAACAACATATTCAGGAGACATGGTTCTAACCGAAAAATAATGCTTTAGGGAAATTTGCACACGAAATTATTGCACAGAGTGTTTTAAAGATAGGGTAAAAAACAACTCTTTGATTAACGCTGTATAATGTAGAATGTTTAGGAGGGGAGTTAATCACCGCGACCTTATTGTGTGTTCCCCTTTCTTGAGTTATAACGAGTTATAACTCATCATACAGTCTCAGGGCTTTAAGAAAAGCCAGTATCTGAGACGGCTCCACAGAGGCCAGCTCTCCATCCTCGACATCAGACGTACCAAGGTTCATGACACGAATGGTCGTCGTCTCGGCGCACTCAGTGATAATAAGTTCTGATGTTTCCCCATTTTCCCCACAAAATCTGCATTCGCCGTTGTTTCTCAGTTTCAGCCTACTGAGGTGTTCGTTGAGGAGACAGTGTCCTGTTAGAAACCCCGTGACAATCCGAAGATTGTTTTTACTTAAATCAAGGAAAACCTTTGATTTTTCTTGGTCATAACTTCTAAGGAACTTTTTCGAGTGACTTAGACCGTTGGAGGACACTCATTCCAAGTTACGGATGGAGTCTTCCAGATTCTTCAGTTCCGCTTTCAGTTGGTTTCCGTTTGGAAAACAGAACGGTTCTGGTCCAGTTAGTGGAGTGTTCGCTCTTTTTCTAGCTAGATCATTTGCTTTTTCATTGCCTTCTATCCCTTGGTGAGCAGGCACCCAGAGTAGGAGGACTTTATTTTCTTTGCCTAATTTGTTGAGCTTCTCTAGGCATTCTTTGACCAACTTCGAATTGATGGTTACTGAGTTGATCGCGTTAAGTGCTGCTTGACTATCGGATAGGATGGCAATTTCCTGTTTTCGATAGTTCCTATCCAAGATAAATTGTACGCATCTTTCGATAGCGCAAATTTCTGCCTGAAGGATACTGGGGTAGGTGCCCATTGGTTCGGAGTATTCAGTTTTCGGCCCAAATACTCCTATCCCTGTCCCTGCTTTGGTTTTGGAAGCATCAGTATACCACGTGATGGTATGGTCTTTTATATGCTGAGTAAGCGTTTCTTTCTTCCAATCCTTTTTATTACTCAATACTACAGTGAGGTGTTTCTCAAAGTTGTAAATTCTTGGTATGTCATCCACTGGGAGTTGGAGAAGTGGAATTTTCTTTTTGAGGGTGTTCCAAGCCCCTGACCTGAAAATTCTCCCAGTACTGTTTCCGTCAATGACCATTCTAATCATTGTCGCATTGGCATAACTACCGACGACAATATGCAGTGGTGTTAGGTCTAGAATGACCTCCATTGCTGCTGTTGGGCATGTTCTCATGGCACCTGTGATGCAGATACATGCCAGTCTCTGTACTTTGCACAGGTTTTGCCTTGCTGTACGTTGCTCTAGTTTTGTATACCAAGCAACTGCTCCATAAGTAATCATGGGTCTTACTATCATGGTATACATCCAGCGCAAAATGTTAGGGGCAACGCTGTATAATAAATCAAACACTAATGTTTATAATAAACTGAGTTTACGAATTAAAGTTGATATATTTATATACAGTTTGCTAAAATATCAAGGAAATAGGGCTAAAAATAAAAAAATATAACATTTTAAACCTGACCAAACATTTTTCCGTTGCGCTTTGCGCTTTTTTGCGTTTGAGTGTAGATACTGGAAGCCAAATAAAGGTTGATTCTCACTATACCTTCCGTTTCCATTCCATATCCATTCCATAGCCGTTCCGTACTTTTTATTGTATTGACGCTATACGTAAGCTTCCGTTCCGTATCAGTTCCATATTTTTTATTGTATAATTTATATCATTAGTCGAAAGTTTTATTTTAAAAAATTGTATCTTTTGAAAAAGGTAATAGATTTAATTAAGAGGTAAAATAATAAATAAATATCAGCTAAATGTAAACAGAGCTGGTACAAATGTAAGAACTTGACAAAGCTGTTTCCGATACGCTTCAGACCGTTAGCAAAAAAAAATGGAAGGAAAGGATATGGAAGGATATACAGGGCACAACAATAAAACGAAGTTTTTTGTCCGAAACGGATATATAAGTATTTGCAATATGACAACAACGGCTGTCAAATTAAAAAATGCGATTATCTGTAACGGATCTTGCTCGTATTGTGGCTTTAATTGAGGATGCCGAAGTCAACGTTATGTGTCAATACCTCGAACAACAATCAAAGATGCCTGGAATCGGTATATGGAAACGGGAAATTTCACCAGGAGAGTGGGTTCCGGAAGAAAACGGAAGACAAATGCAATTGACGACCGCTTTATTGTCTTGAATACTTTACGAAATCGTAGAATTATAGCATTTCAGAATCAACATGTGCTACAAGCCGTGCTGCTAGAACTTAATTCAGTGAAAGAACAATCCGACGAAGACTAAAAGAAAACAGCTTGTGTGCAAGGAGGTCTGCCACAGGACCCCAGCTAATTCCAAGACATCGTCGAGCACGTCTTCAGTTTGTGCGTTTACATGTGAATTGGGATATTGAGCATTGGACTAAAGTCCTTTTCACGGATGAATTGCGGTTTTGCCTGCGAAGCATTTTTCCGAGAAATTCGTTTTAAAGCAGCGTATCGCCAATACAAACAGAGATAATGTCGTGATTAAAAAAACAAAATTTTTGACTTAGCAATAGCTACTACAGCTGCTGCACCCTACAGGGTGCTACAAAGTTCGGGCAAAAAACTTCGTCTTGTTGTTGTGCCCTGTATATGCTCAAAATAAATTCGAAATAAAAATTTCTGTCGTAGCATCCGTTAAGAAGGAATTAATTTACAATTTAAAAAAAAATCATCAACTTTAAAATTGGGACTAGTTTTTAGTGGCCGGTTTTTTTTGCCGGTGAGTGTTTAATATATTTTATGTAAACGGAAGGGAAACGGAAGGTAGCTGATACGGAAGGTATAGTGAGAATCAGCCTTAAGCGGTAAATCGATGGTAATTATATACAGGGTGGCCCATCGAAAAATAAATTCATAAACACGTCAATTTTGTTTGTGAGAGGGACAACTTTTGTCCCAAAAATGATTGCAAAATCTTCAACCCTCTAAGCGGGGGTGTCATCCCTCAATTTTTTTCAAATGGAAAGGGGAGTCAAGTGGTACCGCAATCAAAAAGGCTTTCTATTCTCTATACTTTCCCGTTTCGTTTTTGAAAATCGGTCGAGTCATTGAGAAAATAAGAAGGATTGAAATTTGAAAAGTTTATTTAAACATTTACCAGAGTAAATGATAAGGATAAATTGCTTTGACCAATTTGCTGTTTTTTCTTATTATTTCTAGATGTTTACGCCTTTTTTCACTTGCCACAAGGTCGAACGATCAGGTAGTTGCTAGATAGCTGTTCTGTGACTTGTGCGTTGAAGTTCTTCTCAATATCGTTAAACTTTTTAACAATTATGGTGTACTCACTTGCATAAAAAGTGGAAATAATTGAACTTGATTTTAAAAATAACGAATGGATGGGGTTGAGCAGATATTCAATGAATGCCATCCTGACAAACACCTTTATGGCAAAATTGTTCGCTAGTTAGTAGCAAAATTTCGCGTTCGTTATGAATAAAAAGAGGCAGAGGGAAAATCCTGTAGTAAATGAAGCTATGGAGGTATTCATATTGGGCCAAGTTGCCATGGATAGTACGCTGAGTACAAGAAAATTAGCCAATGAGACCGGCGTAAATCGTACAAGTGTCCAAAGGATATTAAAAAAAGACACAAGTTCCACCCGTACAAAATTCAGTTGGTACAAGAACTCAACGAAGACGATTTTGATCGTCGCTTGCAATTTTGTGAAACTATGAGTGAACGAGTAGCGAATGATAATAATTTCCTATTTAATGTGTGTTTTTCGGATGAGTGTACTTTCTTTTTGAACGATGTAGTTAATCGGCACACCTGTCGGTACTGGGCTGAGTACAACCCCAGGGGTTTTCACGAGGTGCACACACAAAATCCTCAGAAATTGAACGTGTGGGCTGGTATTTTTGGAAATTCTATTGTGGATCAGTTTAACGATATTGAGAAGAACTTCAACGCATAAGTCACAGAACAGCTATCTAGCAACTATGGCACCTGATCGTTCAACCTTGTGGCAAGTGAAAAAATACGTGAACATCTAGAAATAATAAGAAAAAACAGCAAATTGGTCGAAGGAATTTATCCTTATCATTTACTCTGATAGATGTTTAAATAAACTTTTTAAATTTCAATCCTTTATATTTTCTCAATGACATAGAGAATAGAAAGCTCTTTTCATTCTGGCGCCCTTGACTCCCCTTTCCATTTGAAAAAAGTTGGGGAATGACAGCCCCGCTTAGAGGGTTGAAGATTTTGCAGTCATTTTTGGGGCAAAAGTTGTCCCCCTCACAAACAAAATTGACGTGTTTTTGGATTTTTTGAAAAAAAAAATAGCCTGGCCGTTATGCCTTGCGGAACGTTTTCGATGGGCCACCCTGTACATATTTCTTACCTGATAAAATTCTTTTATATTACTCACAACAAACAAATAAAACTTAAGGTCTTTAAACTTTTAAAATTGCGAATCAACACACACACCAATCAATACACTAATTCACATCGATAATACAAACAAATTTTTTTCCACAATGCCACATCGAAAAATCGAAACCGGCACAAACCTCTCGCAATTTTTCCCGGTTTCCAGCGACACAAGTCGACGCGAAAATCGACGCTTTCCGTCTCTCCAAAACTCGCGACGGAATATTTTTTGGAAAATTAAGATAAAGGGGATGGGCCAGAGATCATCCCCCACCACGTGCGACTTAAATGGGTGGGCGTGGCCTAACCTGCCTTAACTTAGGAATAAATCTCTGGACGTTGAAAGGAGCGGCGGTCTGGATTAAAGGACGCCACGCAGACGGCGTGTTGGCGACTTGCAGTTGGGTGGGATTCAAAGCCGGTAGTATTTTGGATGGTTTAGTATACACGGATACGTTGTTAGATATATAAATTTGCTTATGTTATGGGCGAAATTTAAATAGAACCAGAGAAGATTTTTCTTTTTGTAAAAGCAAATTGTGTAGTCTATACCACCGGTGTTGCATCGTCGACCGGGACATAGGAAATCCCATGTAAATTTTAATGGGGTCAATTATTGGCTTCCCTAATTATTTTAGAGAATAATTCTATTTAGGTTTATTGAAGAGCACTAAAACCCACATTCAAAAGAATAATTTTAGATATTTTTGATTAGCCCGTTTACGAGTTATCGCCGATTTCTTTTTAAATATTTCTCCTTTCTTATGGCCCTGTATTTACTTATGAGCACAAGTCAAGGTAAAAGATAACTGTCAAATGAAGTTGTCATTTCAGAAATTTATCTATTTAGTGCTTTATTATTATTATTAAAAACTCATACCTACATCGAAAATATTAGCCATGAATTACACTACCGAAGAAAAACTATTGATGATCAAATGGAATTATCAAGGAAATAGTTATCAAAAGGTGTCGGACATGTTTGTTGCTCTGTATCCGAATAGACCGATACCTGGAAAATCTACAATCGCAAGGAATATCTAGAGATTTGAGACCAATTAAAATTTACATGGGATGCACCCTAATAAATAACTGCAGATGTGAAGGAAGGCAGGAACAACGAGAAGATGCAAGAAATGATCTTGGAAGTTTTATTGTGCGTGGAAGAGAACGATGGAAAGATCAGCACAAGGAAACTTGAGGATGAAATAGGAATAGATCACACTACAGCGTTTCGAATTTTGAAACGACATAAATACTATACCTTCAAGTATGAAAAGCACCAAGAGCTACGAGATGGGGACGAAATACGGCGGCAGGCGTTTTGTTTTGATATGATGGAAAGAGCAAACACGGATAGGGAATTTTTAAAAAACATATGTTTCAATGAAGAATGCACGTTTACCGTAAATAATGAACCAAATGTTCAAAATTATCGATATTGGAATAACGCAATATCTACAGAAAGTAAATGTTTGGGCAGGGATATTCGGACACAATATTATCGGGCCATTATTTCTTACGCGTAATTTAAATGCAGAATATTATTTGGAACTACTCGAAAATCATATTTTACCTGCTTTACATGATGCCGCTAGGGAAAATCAGGAAGTTTGGTACCAAATGGATGGCTGCCCGGCACATAGTACCCTGGCTGTTCGGGAATATTTAGACAATAGTTTTAACGGAAGGCCTAAATTATACAGTAAATTGGCCAACAAGGTCTCCTGATATTTCGCCAAATGTTTTCTTCTCTGAGGCCATTTAAAAAACAGGATATACAAGGATAAAAAATACCCACATCTAGACGAGTTAAAAAATGCTATTTCTGCCGAATGCAATAGAATTTCAGTTTACCAACTAGCGAATGTAAGAAGAGAATTTTATGATCGCCTGGGTTATTGTCTAGCAGTCGATGGAGGAATATTTGAACATCTTCTTAAATCCTAAAGTTCTAACAATTTAATAGTACCTAAATTAATAAGTTATTGAAATATTGTAATAATACTATAATTAACCTTGTAATTGATTACTTTATTTTACTTTAATTCGTATTAATTTGTATTTATAAATACATCTTTAAGATTTCCGATGTAGGAATGAATTTCAATAATAACAAAGCACTAAATAGGTAAATTTCTGAAATGACAACTTCATTTGACAGTTATCTCTTACCTTGACTGGTGCTCATAAGTAAATACAGGGCCATAAGAAAGGAGAAATATTTAAAAAGAAATCGGTGATAACTCGTAAACGAGCTAATCAAAAATATCTAAAGTTATTCTTTTGAATGTGGGTTTTAGTGCTCTTCAATAAACCTAAATAGAATTATTCTCTAAAATAATTAGGGAAGCCAATAATTGACCCCATTAAAATTTACATGGGATTTCCTACGTCCCGTCCGACGATGCCAACACCCGGTATATAATTACATTTACTTTGGCTTCTTGACCTACCCTTTAAGTCAGGTAACTGTCTAAGGCAAGAGAGTTAGTGCATATTGTAATTAATAATTATATTATTGTGGTATTGCTGTTCACTTTCATATTCCATGCTTCATGCATTTCTTTGCGTTTGGTGTATCTTGGCATTGATAAACTGTAGTGTTTTTAAACACAAAATAAACAAATTATTTTGATTTTTAAATGCTTATTTAGTGACAATAAGTATATAAATTTCAACAAGGCAATAACTAACAAGCTGTAGCAATAAATTAAATACATAGTATTTTAGTATCCCCAAGTGGCAATTGTTATCTTGTTAAATTACGATAAAAACAGCACAAAACATATTATCTATAATAATCCAAATATATTTTTGACTACATATTTAGTGTATTTAGTACATTTAATCGATGTGTGTTATGTCGCGGGCTATACGTGTTTCTGTAATCATTAATTTAACTACATATTAACGCCAAAAATACGTTAGTCACTTTATTAAGATAAACTAAAATAATAACTGTCGTAAGAGATGCTTATAATCTACAATATGATCGAGAAAAAAACCGCATCACGAATATTTATGAAATGGATATCGTTATTTACCATATTTTTGATCTGATTATTATTTTAAAAATATCCATTTTGTCTATTACTTTATTAATCGAAAAACCAAGTAGCTCATTTGTCAAGGCAATGAAACAGTTGAAAGAGCTGCACTTCAATAAATGTCATATTCTAAAAAAATGGTCGTTTTCTGAAGTTTTTGAGTAAAAAGCGTGATTAATACTACTATGTACTAAAAAATATATATTAAAATTATATATACATAATTTACTTATATGCTTGCAAAATTAAAGGCGCACTCGAAGATTCAAGCGCATGTTCCTCAGCTCAACGATTAAAATTATTATTGAAATCGAATGTAATAATAAGGTGCGTGATCATACTTTTTAAATCATTGAGATTTCATATTTAAACAGATTCCTATATTATAGCTAAATATATTTCGACTGTTAAGTAATATTCGAACAAGACGGCAATGAGCGTGATTTTAGTTGTTCAGTATTTTCTATTCTACAGCGTGTTGTGTATTTTGGGGGCATTTTTGTGCGTATTTTTGTATTTTCAATACTCTTATGGCTATTGGAAAAGAAGGGGAGTTCCGTACATCAAACCAAAGTTTCCTTTAGGTAAATAATAAAATTTTTCAATCTTTTTTTTGCATTGAGACTTTGATGGAAACCTATCTTTTAAATATTAAATTAAAGAAATGTTGTACTACAAACCAATATAATTCGATCTAATAAATTTTGCTTTTTTTAATAATAAATCAATCTCCCTCCTGACAATTCAATTTCTATGTACAGTATGTCTCCGGATTGTCTTTACAAGAGGAAAAACTTTTTATTATTGGCATTTTGAGAAAAATGCATTCTTCATAAAAATTTTTGCTTGTTCTAAAACGGTTAATCCCGTTTATAGTTTTCCAAATTTCCATTCCGTTTTAAAGAAAATTCGAGAATAAAACGTGAAAATATGGTAGAATTAAAGTCCTAAAAATAAAAACGCGTTTCTATGCGATATAATTTCGAATTCATTCTTTGATAGATGGTTATTATTAATTTTGATTAACGTCATATTTTTGGCTGTTGTAAAGTATCACATTTTCCGATAATTAGGTAGTCATCACCCCCTGCATCACCCTTTACAGAGCATTGAACTAAATAAATTTTGTATTTCTTTAATATTTTAAAACAGCAAAATATGCGACGTTAAATAAAATTCTATCAACAATAATCTATCAAAGAATGAAAACGGAATAATATTACCATAAAAACGCCTTTTGAGTTTTAGGAAAAAAAATCAACCTTTATTTCATGTTTTTTTTTTCTAATTTTCTCTAAAATTGTATGGATATTTGGAAAAGTATAAACAAGATTACCCATTTTAGAACAAGCAAATTTTTTTATGAAGAATGTATTTTTCTCGTAATGTCAATAATAAAAAAGTTTTTCCTCTTCGGGGAAGACAATTCGGGGACATACTGTAGAATAATTTTTAAATTTCATCTTTTTAGATGACCAATTAGGGTCGTAGATGCTTTACTTTGCTGTTATAACACTAAAGGTTCCAACTGTAATTGACAAATATAACTACATACTTATAAACACATAATAGATCCTAGTTGTTAAATAGTAAAATGTGATAAAATTGTTTTGACGCAATTATTTATTGATAACATAAAATAAACGTGTTTATGTGATGTACCGGGTGGCCAACTAAGAATGGACGCCGGCTGTGTATCTCAGGAACTACTTATCATACAACTTGGGGAAAAAATTCTAATAAGTAAACCGACTCGATCCGGTTAGAGAGCAGATAGAAAGTTGCGGTTTGCGCTGATATTTTGGAAATTTTGTGCTCTATTTAACGGTGCAAAGAGAAATATAGCCTCCTATTTAATTTTTTTACGCAAAAACGCAATATTTGTTATGATGTCAAACAGCGCCCTCTAGCTACCACGAAAAAAATTGTGGAAACAAAATTTATACTGGAGATCATTAAGGAAGAAAAGCTCTTTTAAATGAGCCCTAGTTTGTTTAAATCGCGTAACCTAAACCAGAGTTATCCTCATTTTAATAAAAGCAAGTTTAACCTTCCCCCACCACTTTATTTTATGAGATAGAGCAAAATACTCTATATCAAAAAAAAAATATAAATTTATTGATGATTACAATAGTAATATTTAAAATACCTGTTCACCTGCATATTTTTGAGAAAAACCCTGTTTTCTGATTGGCTATTACAGAAACGCCCCCTAGCGGGCATTTTTCGAACTTGAAAATAATTTCCAGCGATTTCTCTTGCTCGATTTACTGACTAGAATTTTTTCCCAAAGTTATACGATAAGTAGTTTCTGAGATACAGCCGGCGTCCATTCTTAGTTGGCCACCCGGTACTTATATTCCTTGAGGGGCATTAGTAGTAAATTATTATACAAATATAAAGCAATGAGTTGGAGTGGACCTGGACATCTCTAGGGTATTTTGTAGTTAATATACAGAGTTTTTGATTTTTTAGGAAACAATAATTCAGTGGGTTTGGGTTCATTCTCTTATGGAATCGAAACCCTCGGTTGGTACTGGGAGCTCAAAAAGAGAGGCCTTAAATTTGGAGGTGTCTGGAATTGGGCAAATCCAACATTGGTCTTGGTAGATCCAGATTACGCAAAGGATATATTAATTAAGGTAAAATAATAAATTACATGCAATAATAGTTATTACACAGGGTGGTCCGAACTGTATTCCGAAAACTTCGGCAGCATATTCTGCAGATAAAATTAAGTAAAAAAGTTCGTATAAATGTATGTCCTAAAATGCTTAGTTTTGGAGATACAGGGTGTAGAAGTTGGTCATTTTTATTTCGATTTTTTCCAAATAATTTCTGAAGTAACGTCATTATTTGAATGAAAATTGGTGTCTGGTAGTTTTTTGACATGATAAATTTGATTTTGATGTTAATATGACTCATATTTGTAGGGGGCGCCACCTACACGTATTTTTACTGTTTTGAAAAGTAATAATTTTTCGTTCGTAACTTTTGGCACAAAAACATTTCAAATTTTTGATTTCAGTCTAATAACTATTTAGTCTACATGTTTAATTTATGTCAATGATGACAGGTATTGATAATTTAGATTCCAAATATCTCGAAAACTATTACCCGTAGCGATTTTTACTAAGACGTAAAGACGTAAGACTTTTACGTAAAAAAAGTCGTAAATGTATATTTTTTTACTCAGTAGTTTTATACAGGTACGGACGAAAAGTTATTACTCTTCAAACCAGTTAAACCTTTGAATAAGAAGACTAGGGAAGGAGCATAATGCTATCCATGTATTCATGCATGGTGGACGGAAAAAGCACTCTAGGGTGGGGATCCTTGACAGTTCTGTTTGACGATTCATTTGATACATTTGAATTTGATTTGAAATTTTGTGGATTTGTCAGTCTTTAAGGAGCTTATTTTATGTTATTTATTATTTATTCTACTACTGATAGTTGTATAAAGGTAGTAAATCTAGATGGAAATTGTGGCAGAACTTAAATTAACAGTGACACTATCGCGATTTATCGAAAAAGACTCTAAAATAGTTGGTTGTGTAGCGTGCGGTAGATATCGGCAAAAATCGAGTGAAATAATGGAACAACATTTCGCTAGTAAGTGACAATATAATATAGGTACATACGTGTAGTAAACCGATCATTTATGAAATTCACTTAAATTAACTAATTATATATTTTTTCTTGCATTTTTGCTTTTATTTACTACTTGTCAAAGATTAGATGTCAAAGAATTTAGATACGTCAATTTGATTTACCTGCTTCAGTAGCGTATCGGATGTTTATGGTTATAAATAATTATTATAACTTATCTATTTTTATTAGAATTTTATATTTTTATAACAGTTTTAATAACTACCAACATTTATTCACAACGTAAAATAAAAACAAAAATATTGAGTCTACCCCACGTCTACATTATAGTTTTACATTTTTTAAATAAAATTAGAACGGCACTGATAAACCGGAATTTAAGTCGGCCATATTTGAGGCCCATCGCGGTGGACCTAAGATTTTTGATATGCTTCTTCCTTAGTCTTCTTATTCAAAGAGTTAAACATATGTAGGTGGCGCCCTCTACAAGTAAGAATCATATTGATATCAAAATCAAATTTCATATCAAGACACTCCCAGACACCAGTTTTCATTCAAATATTCACGTTACTTCATAAATTATTCGAAATAAAAATAAAACTGTATCTCTGTATTATACGAACTATTTGACTTATTTTTATCTGCAGAATGCAGAATATACTGCCGAAGTTTCCGGAATACAGTTGGGACCACCCTGTATCAGCGATTTAGGAAGCATTTATTCCACAAAACACATAGGTAGTTAAAATTATATAAAAAAAAAATAATAAAAAATATTAGCAGCAAGCAGTATTTTTAAAAATAGAATTTTTAAAGATAATGGTTGCTGCTACTATAGCGAAAAAAATGAGTTTAAATATTTTTCTTGCAGGATTTTCAGTATTTTACTGATAGACATTTCTTTCACAATCCGAAACACGATCCAAAAAATGAGAGCTTGTTCGTTGTGGAAAAGGACGAATGGAAATTTATGAGGCAGAATTTATCGCCTACCTTTACCTCATCCAAGATGAAAATGATCTTTCAAAGCGTCATGAAATGTACGGTGCCAATGGTGGAATATTTGGAAAACTGCGCTAAAAATAAGGAGGATATCGATGTTAAAGATGTAAGTTAAATTTTAGATAGTAAAGATAAATCAATCATGGATTATCAAACAATGAGTTCTTAAAAATATTAAGATTAATTAATAAATATTTTTATCTCCTGATCTGAACTCTATCTAAAATAAGTGATTACAGGATTTAATTGCTTTTTTCGATGTTTTTTTCAATTACCTAAAAAAACTATATACAGGAAATTAAACGTATAATTTTCGTAAATTAAAGGTCTACTTTCAACCATAATTTCTTAAACTAACGATTGGTTTCCAAATAATATATTTCAATAATTGATGGGATCTTGTTACTTTTATAAAAAAACGTACATAAATGGTATATTGTTTTATTAGGACTAAAATGAAGGCAAAAAGATATACAGGGTGGTCTGAACTGTAGTCCGGAAACTTCGGCAGCATATTCTGCAGATAAAAATAAGTAAAAAAGTGCGTATAAATCTATGTCCTAAAATGCTTAGTTTTGGAGATATAGGGTGTAGAAGTTTCATTTTTATTGCGATTTTTTCCAAATAATTTAAGAAGTAACGTCAGTATTTGGATGAAAATTGGTGTCTAATAAGAGTCAAATTTCTGAAGCGTTTTTAACTTCGAATTCTCAATTTATATTTACGAGACTCAATATACAGGGTCGTCCGAACTGTATTCCGGAAACTTCGGCAGCATATTCTGCAGATAAAAATAAGTAAAAAAGTTCGTAAATGTATGTTCTAAAATGCTTAGTTTCGGAGATACAGGGTGTAGAAGTTTCATTTTTATTTCGATTTTTCTCAAATAATTTCTGAAGTAACGTCTATATTTGGATGAAAATTGGTGTCTGGAAGTTTTTTGACATGAGGAATTTGATTTTGATGTCAATATGACTCCTACTTGTAGAGGGCGCCATATTTTTTAACTGGTTTGAAGAATAATAACTTTTCGTCCGTACCTGTATAAAACTACTGAGTAAAACATATACATACGATGTTTTTTACGTAAAAAAGGTCTCTTGGAAAAAATAGCTACGAGTAATAGTTCTCGAGATATTTGGAATCATAATTATCAATACCTATCATTATTGACTTAAATTAAATATATATTGACTAAATAGTTAATAGACTGAAATCATAGATTTGTAATGTTTTTGTGCCAAAAGTTCAACAGAAACTGTTTTATCATAATTTTTTCACAGAAAAATTTGTCATTATTTAAAAAAAAAAATTCACAAATTTATTATTTCAGTCAAATAACTATCTACTCAACATGGTTTATTTGTCAATAATGACATGTATTGACTATTTCCATTCTAAATATCTTGAGAACGGTTGCTCGTAGCGATTTTTACCAAGAGTTATTTTTTATGTAAAAAGTCACTGACATGTATACTTTTTCACTCAATAGTGTTATACAGGTATGGACGAAAAGTTATTACTCTTCCAAACAGTTAAAACACATGTAGGTGGCGCCCACTACAAGTAGCAGTCATATCGACATCAAAATCAAATTACTCAGGTCAAAAAATTCCCAGACACCAATTTTCATCCAAATATTGACGTTACTTCAGAAATTATTTGGAAAAAGTCGAAATAAAAATGACCAACTTCTACACCCTGTATCTCCAAAACTAAGCATTTTAGGACATACATTTATACGAACTTTTTTACTTAATTTTATCTGCAGAATATGCTGCCGAAGTTTCCGGAATACAGTTCGGACCACCCTGTGTAATAAATATTATTACATGTGATTTATTATTTTACCTTAATTAATATATCCTTTGCATAATCTGGATCTACCAAGACCAATGTTGGATTTGCCCAATTCCAGACACCTCCAAATTTAAGGCCTCTCTTTTTGAGCTCCCTGTACCAACCGAGGGTTTCGATTCCATAAGAGAATGAACCCAAACCCACTGAATTATTGTTACCTAAAAAAACAAAAACTATGTGTATTAACTATAAAATACCCTAGAGATGTCCAGGTCCACTCCAACTCATTGCTTTATGTTTGTATAATCATTTACTACTAATCCCCCTCAAGGAATATAAGTACCGGGTGGCCAACTAAGAGTGGACGCCGGCTATATCTCAGAAACTATACTTATCGCTTATCGTATAACTTTGGGAAAAAAATTCTAATAAGTAAATCGATCAAGAGAAATCGCTGGAAATTATTTTCAAGTTCGAAAAATGCCCGCTAGGATTTATACGAACTTTTTTACTTCTTTTTATCTGCAAAATATGCTGCTGAAGTTTCCAGAATACAATTCGGACCACCCTGTTTCAATAATAAATGTATTTTTACAGGCGTATCTTACATTTGCCTATTTTTTTTAGTTTTGTCAGAGGTTTGTGTTTTGAGTAAAATCTCAAATGAATTGGTTAACCTAAAATTCATCAACTGATCTGTTTAAATGTAGTGATACTTCTGATCGAAACTTAGTGTAAGGAAAAATAAATAGAAAGACAATAAAAGTCCGAAATTATTTTAGTTTCTATAACTTATAAACATACAGAATGTTGATAACGTAGGAGGTGGCAACATTGCATTCTCTCGAAGCACTATAAACAAATTTCCGGAAACTGAACAAGCGGCACTCAAAAGTTTTTCAATATTTTCCGAAAAATGCCAAGAAAAATATAAAATTTTCAACATTTTTTTTTCGCAAAAAACACCGTGGGCCTGTTTCTGGGGTCGAACGATACTACCAGTTAAATACTTGCACTTATTTAGGTTTGGTTGAACATCCTGTATAAGAATTTTTTTTTCTAGACTATGGCTGCCTATACCATTAACGTGATAGGATCGTCGATTTACGGTCTGGAATTGGCCTGTTTCCAGGACAAAAACCACAAGTTTCGCGAAATAGGCCGCGAAATCTTCAGGATCGATCTGGTGAAGGGCGCCAAAATCGCCTTCAGCCGTTTGTGGGAAGGGGCGGCGATCGAAGCCGGGTTAGGACCTCTTTCCCAAAAAATAACGCAGTATTTTACCGACGTGGTAACGGAGACCATGGAGCATAGAACAAAAAATAACGAGAAGCGACAGGATTTTATGCAGCTCGTTATCGACCTGTACCAAGCGACAAAAGACCAAGACAGGCCGTTTACTTTCGATCATTTGGTGGCCAATATTATCGTTTTCTTTATTGCTGGTAAGTTATGATAGGTCAGAGTAAAGGTTGAACGAGTTTTGGCGAGAGAAGAGAACAAATTTGAACGAACGAGTCGTAAGAATTGAATCGGATCACAATGCGACTCGTTCGTTTCTACGGCTCGTTCGTTCAAAGAATCGTGAGAATTGATTCATTGTTTACTATACGTTCGTTTAAAAATATAGATTAGAATTATACATGGTGTTTCAAAATATATGTACCATCTCTCTTGGGGAGATTCCTCACGTAAAAATAAGATTTATTTTTCATATCTGAGTTGGTCCGATTCTGCTTTGTTTCGTAGCTACAGGGTGTGAAAGTCTTAATATTTATTTTTTTCGATTTATTATACTTTTCTTCCAAGTACTTTTTTTATGAAAAATGTACTTTTTGTATTTTGTTATGACTTTTGTAATAATATGAATTATTTACAGGTTTTGATACATCCGCAACCACTCTTCACTACGCTTTATATGAACTGTCTGTGAATCCGGACATTCAAGAAAAGGCCAGAGATGAAATCAAGCAAGTGTTAGAGAAGCATAACAACGTCATAACGTATGAGACGTTTCAAGATATGACATACGTCAGACAGATTATCGAGGGTAAGTGTGAAATCTTAAACGAACTGACTACTGTCATTTGCTCGACAGTTCTGAAGGTTGTAGCATTGAGGGTTATCAGTTTCCTTGTAGTTATTAAAAGTTATTAGATATAACTCATCATACAGTCTCAGGGCTTTGATAAAAGCCAGTATCTGAGACAGTTTTACAGAGGTTAGTTCTGCGTCTTCGATAACAGTCGTACCAAAGTTTATGACACGAATGGTTGTCGTTTCAGTGCTCTCCAGTAATGAGGTGTTCTGGTGTTTCATACTTAAATCAAGGAAAATCTTTCATTTTTCAAGTCCTGAGACATTTTTTCGAGTGTCTTAGATCGTTCGGAAATTTCAATTCCAGGTTAGGTGGAAAAATCAACCTTGTGGCATCAGGGGGCACTCCATTGTATTTACCCCTTACTTCTGCATGCGGGGCTCTGTAGAAGTGGACCGACTATCCCTAGCGACTCGTGGGAACACTGTGAGATTTAGTATTAAAAACACCACCGGTGAAGCTGTGGGGAGCCCCCTAGCGACACTGAGCCCCCTAGCGACACTGAGCCCCCTAGCGACACCGGGAACCCCCTAGTGACACTGGGAACATTACAAATGAAAGTTCTAAGGGACCAAATCCAAAGGAAACTACAGGAGGGGCGGCTGACACTTGCTTGGGATCATCCTCCACAAGTGGCACACAAGCTACCACCTTCTCCAGCAAGGGTCGGGAGCCTACCTCTAGACCCAATAAGCGACATAAGCTACCGTTTCGTCTACCCGGCCTGGGTCAACCAGGAGGGCTAGACGATCCTCTGAGAGTAGGTCTTAGCGGAGCAGAAGCACGGAGATCCACGAAGGACTTGCTCCAGAGGAAGCAAAAGCGAAAACACTCCTCCAAGAGTAAAGAAACCAAGAAACAACCTGACTCATCTCCATCAAAGGGCAAGAGAGGGAGCGAGAACCTCTCATCACTTCTCCGGCAGGGAGAGAAAAAAGCCAGGATGGAAAGCAGTCCAACACCGGGAGACAAGCAGGGACGTATCACCAGCTTTGCCACTATTGCTGGACAAGTGAAAATGGCGGTGCTGCCAAAGGATTTCCCAGAGGTTGCTCTGACCACCGACCAGCAAACATCTCTAGAAGAGGCTATACTGGACGAAGTAGTGGCGATCGGATCGCAACACAACGATCTACAAAATGTGGGTCAGCTGCGTTTTGCGGGGATACACTTTCGGGTGGGCATGATCCTCATATATTGTGTATCTCAAGAATAGGCGAATTGGTTGGTGGAAATCGCACCTAAGCTTAAAAATTGGAACTGGTTGCAGTGAAGGTAGAAAACATCCCTAAAGGGGCGGCCATAACGGTCTTTCTGCCGAGGAGCAAGTGGAAAGACACCACCCACCTGCTGAGCTTTATCCAAGGTCAGAACTTCAATGTAAGGACATCGAGTTGGCGAGTCATCAACTCGAGGGAGGAGGGTCATGGTCAGGTCCTCATAAAATATAGGAATTGACCTCAAATCCAAGGAGGCAATAGAGAAAGAGGGACATATCCCCTATTATAGATACGGGACAACACCGGTATCAGGTCTAACGAGAGACCAAGTTAAAGAGGTGGAGAAAATGGAGACAGATCCTCCAGCCTCCACCTCACGGGTTCCTCAGCCGGAGGCAAACTCCTCGATTCTGAAGAGCGGCACGGACGGCCAAACTCCAGCCGTGGAAGGGTTCCATCGGAGGAAGAACTGTTGTGAAAGGAGGATTGGAAATACCCTGTCCCCTTTACAACAGGGGTATGATGGGTTGTAGATTGTGTGATGACTCAAGGAAGGGGGGCACAATAGATCTTTAAGGTTGCAGTGATTAACCTCCCCCTCTTACTCATTCTACATTCTACATTCTAGGTGGAAAAATGAATATTTTTCCATTTGGGAAGCAAAATGGTTTTGGTCCAGTTAGTGGGGTTTTGCTTTTTTATTACCTACTATCCTAAGTTATTAGATAATGCGTCTACAATTTAAAACTTTGATACATTTTTGACTCTGTATAATTTTTTTCTTTTTCAGAAACATTAAGGCTGCATCCTCCACTAAATGCGGTGGCCAGGATAGCTGCAAAGCCGTACAAATTAAGAAACACGAATGTAGTTATCGAAAAAGGAACCAAGGTAGTAATTCCAGTGGTGGGATTCCAAAGGGATCCAGACTATTTTCCAGATCCTGAGCGGTTCGACCCGGACAGATTTTCAGCTGAAAATAAAGCCTCCAGAAATCCTTACGTCTATATGCCTTTCGGCGAAGGACCCAGAATGTGCATAGGTACGTATAAAATACATATATGAAATATAGATCATAACAAATAAACTTTTAGTCACGTGATTA
The DNA here is from genome assembly GCF_002938485.1 of Sitophilus oryzae. Classification (NCBI taxonomy): domain Eukaryota; kingdom Metazoa; phylum Arthropoda; class Insecta; order Coleoptera; family Curculionidae; genus Sitophilus; species Sitophilus oryzae. Next base: position 3,191,935 of record NW_022146501.1, read on the forward strand.
AGCTTGACTGGCACAGCGTTGCCCACTTTTACATATTTTCTTTTAATCAAAATATTTTAGGGAACGAAAATAAATTAATTATAAATATATAAACAGTTATTATTTACATCAACAAAACTCACCTTCTTAACAGCACTTAAGGGACATAAAGGGCCATTACTACAGCATTCCCGTTCAAAATATTCTAATAAGGTTGCGATGAGTTTTTTGCAACGGCTATTAAGCTATCTTGTACACTTTGCAATAAAGAGGTTCTAGAAAGAATACTGTTCGACTGCAAGGTCTGCTAGTAAACATTTTCAAGCTTAAAGTATCACAACACAATTCATTTAAACCAAAAACTCGTAATACAAAACTAAAGTGTCAAAACGAATGACAATATCAGAAAATAAATAAATGAATGCGGCAACTTGACATTTTTTACAGCAGAGCTTCCAATTTGAACTACCCCAGCGGGAAATGTAAATCATACAATAAATATGTCCACGGTTGGCAACAATGAATTTAAAAATCGCGCCCTCAATTGCGTCACTACAAGTTTAATTGGTATCGCTTATAGTATAAAAATGGTTTAATGCATGCATTTTATGTTTGTTTCTAAGGTATGCGATTGGCTCTAATGCAAACGACAATTGGCTTAGTGCAAATACTTAGGAACTTCAAAATTTCGTTAAGTCCACGCACCAAGCTGCCTGTCACTGAGAAAAAGGGAGTTTTTGTAATGGCTCCAGACGAACTGATATACGTAAATGCCGAAAAGATTTAGGTTTATATATTATGTATTTTTATTTATATTAAATATATATTTTTATATTTGTGTTTTAATATACCTTAGTTTAAACACGATCTGTTAATTTAACTACTATTTATACAGTGTGTTTCAAAAAACGTAATGGTCCACGCCTCTGCTCCATACAGAAGGGTTGAGAGCACGTAGCATCTCAGTGCGGACGTTGAGGGACAGGTTGCATAGTATATTTCGCATTTTGTTAAATGTCCCTCTCGCGATTTCGATTCGGTGTTTTATTTCGCGAGAGTGGTCCCAGTTTTTAGTCAGGGTGCAGCCCAGGTATGCAACTGTCTCGGCCGCTGGGAGAACGATGTTGTTAGCAGTAAACTGAAAGTTGTTGATGTAGTTCTTGCTAATGATCAACGTTTGAGTCTTCTTGCAGTTCATCTTCATTCCGTATCTGCTGCATATATTAGCCACACGATCTATAAGCCTTTGGAGACCTTCAGTGGTATCGGCCAACAGAATGGTATCATCTGCATATCTCAAATTGTTTACTATTTCTCCGTTTATTACCAGTCCATCCTCTGTGCCATCCAGTGCCTCTCTAAATAGATGTTCCGAGTACACATGACTAGCAGAGGCGACAATATACAGCTCTGTCGCACTCCCCTCCTTACACTAAACTCTTCTGAAGTTTCGTTCTCGATTCGAACCACGGCCTTTTGTTGACGATAAAGTTTTGCTATTATCTCTGTATCTCTATCGTCTATTCCTGATTCCTGGAAAATTGAGATGGCTTTGTCATGCTGGACTCTATCAAAGGCCTTTTCGAAGTCTATGAAGCACGCAAAGACATCTACATTGACGTCGCGTGCTCGTTGGATTAGGACTTGTATTGAAAACAAAGCCTCTCTGGTGCCCAATCCCTTTCTGAAGCCGAACTGAGTTTCACCTACATTTTCATCAAAATGTACAGATTACAGAAATTTTTTTGTTTCAAGAAAATGTACAGATTACAGAAATAAATTGGAAATAATATTTATATTAAAACAGCATTATACTATGTCATTTTTTCAAACACATCCTTCAAATCCTTCAATTTAATAGCTATTAGTAAGACGTTTCACTTCAAATATGCAAACATAGTGCACACACTGTTATATATAGTACAGTATGATCGAAAAAAAAACGGCGTCGAGTTGGCTTGGAAATGAACATCGATGACATTCCCTACATAATTTTACATTTAAAATTACAGCGATCTTCATTTCATAGCCATCGCTGACACCGTTTTTTCAATCATATTATACCATTGAATTTACTAATCTATTCCATACTAATTTAGAGAACCTGAATGAAGTATTGTAGTCTAGATTAATTAAAAACGCTTCTAATATTTAAAGTAAAAAAACAGAATAATTGAACTACACGCTTTATATTTTACTCAGTTCAAACGTACGAATATTCCTGTCTCTAGAACCAAACCTATTGCCATATTTGAGCCCCGCACTGACAGAATTATGGCATCCTTAATTGAATTTAATAGCGATGACATTTATAGCCGATCCCAGATTTTCACACACACAAGCCCAAATTTACGATGTCGGCGTGCCACATGGGGTGTTTACTGTTTCCAGCTTGGCTGTCAGATAATAATTGGGGTTTACTACTGTCGTATACACGGCCAGGATTATTTTTCATAATTGGGCTACTTAGGTGATTAAATTGCATGGTAGGTATGTCACGAAGTTTGTGTTTATCGGTGTGATCAGGAAGTAACTTATTTTTAAATGCGTTGGTTGTCAAATGAGGCACAATGTAAATAAAGAAAATACTGTAAAGGTCAGGCAATAGTGCGTCGGGCATCTGTAACTCCTAGAATAGAAAACTTGGGAATTTTTTTGGGAAGTGCAAATCTAAAGTATGTAGGAGGATGTTTTTCAGGAAGCTCAAAAAAGTGTCAGTGAAACGGGATGTTTTTTTTTTAATTGAGCACTGAATTTTTGATTTGGTTTGTATCATTTTGCGATAATTTTAGAGATATTAATAAATAAATAAAAACTATATATTTTTTAAACTTCTTTAAAAAATGCAGCTATATACAGGGTGTTCCATTTAAAAAAATCTTCCCGATCTACTCACATCACTGCATAGTAGATTTTTATCTTTAAATTGTGACTTTTCTTTATCTTTAAATTGTGAAATATACAGGGTGGTCCGAATTCTATTCCGGAAACTTTGGCAGCATATTCTGCAGATAAAAATAAGTAAAAATATTCGTATAAATGTATGTCCTAAAATGCTTAGTTTCAGAGATACAGGGTGTAGAAGTTTCAATTTTATTTAGATTTTTTCTAAACTAAAAATATTTGGATGAAAATTGGTGCCTGCGAGTTTTTTGACATGAGAAATTTTATTTTGATGTCAGTATGATTCCTACTAGTAGAGGGCGCCACTTACATGTGTTTTAAGTGCTTTGAAGCGTGATAACTTTTTTTCCGTACCTGTATAAAACTACCGAGCGAAAAAATATACATCTCTGTGACATTTTACGTAAAAAATATCTCTTTGTAAAAATCGCTACGAGCAACCGTTTTTAAGATATTTAGAATAAAAATAGTCAATACATGTCATTATTACGAAAAATAAACACGTTGAGTAGATAGTTATTTCACTGAAATAATAAATTTGGGAAGTTTTAATTTTTTTTCAATTATTCATAAATTTTTCTGCAAAGAATTATGATAAAACAGTTTCTGTTGAAGTTTTGACACAAAAACCTTTCAAATTTATGATTTCAGTCTAATAACTATTTAGTCAACATGTTTAATTTATGTCAATGATGACAGCTTTTGATAATCTCGATTCCAAATATCTCGAAAACCACGGACGAAAATTTATTACTCTTCAAACCAGTTAAAAAATATGTAGGTGGCGCCCTCTACAAGTAGGAGTCATATTGATATCAAAATCAAATTTCTCATGTCAAAAAACTCCCAGACACCAATTTTCATCCAAATATAGACGTTACTTCAGAAATTATTTGAGAAAAATCGAAATAAAAATGAAACTTCTACACCCTGTATCTCCGAAACTAAGCATTTTAGAACATACATTTATACGAACTTTTTTACTTATTTTCATCTGCAGAATATGCTGCCGAAGTTTCCGGAATACAGTTCGGACGACCCTGTATATTGAGTCTCGTAAATATAAATTGAAAATTCGAAGTTAAAAACGCTTCAGAAATTTGACTCTTAAGTTCGTCACAAAAAGGATATAAATTAGAACTTAGTTTATATGGTTTTCACTAACGATTTTCAACTTTTATTCTACAGTACCCTACTCAGTGTTGCACGACTTATATTACTATCGATTTATTTGACGTATGAATGGTTTTTGTACCTGTTCATTTTATGGGAAATGGTTTGAGATAAAGACCTTCGGAAATCGGAAGGTCCCAATTTACAATGGATGTGCATCGACCTATTGCAAAATAAAAAATTACTCGGTTTGACGAATATGAATTATAAACGAGGGAAGTAATTTTAGTTTTTTCTATTGATGTATTTTCAATCCCTTGTGATAGGATCATATATTTGTTCATTAATCTCTATAATAGAATTGTAATACATCTTTTATAAACGCCATGAAGAGTTTAGTCCTATAAAAATGTACTTTTAGTCGAAATCGAACTAACTTCCAGGTAAAACATTATGTATAAGTGACACCATTTAAACTTTTACTTACGCAATCGAGGACGCGATTTTTTAATTCATTGTTGCTAACCAAATATTCGGCGCCGGGCTGACTAACTGGAATTTAAATTTCCCGCTGGGGATTCAGGTGGTAGCTCTGCTGTAAAAAATGTCAAGTTCCCACATTTATTTATTTATTTCCTGAAATTGTCATTCTTTTTGACACTTTAGTTTTGTATCACCTGAGTTTTTGTTTTAAATCAGATCTTGCAGTCGAACATTGTTCTTTTTAGAACCTCTTGGTACAAGATAGCCAATGCAAAAACTCATCGCAACCTTATATTAGAATATTTTGAAATTTCGGTAGTAATGGCCCTTTATGTCCTTTAAGTGCTGTTAAGGAAGTGAGTTTTGTTGATGTAAATAATAGATACTGTTTATATATTTATAATTATTTTTTTTTTGTTTTCTAAAATATTTTGATTAAAAGAAAATATGTGAAATTGGGCAGCGCTGTGCCAGTCAAGTCTAATCATGTGACTAAAATTTTAATTGGTATGCACTATATTTATACAGGGTGTCCCAGAAATAAGTGCAAGTATTTGAAGGGGTGATAGAACTCGATAAAAGAAACATATTTTCTCTTTATCGTTTTTCAAATAAGTCCAAAATAACGGAGTTATTTTACTTTGAAAATTTCAAGAAAAATTATTTTTTGCTAAAATTTTGAGAACCACTGGATCTCTCCTGGATTTTCTTTCTTGTAAATTTAATCTAATACCTATATTGCCATATTATCAAGAAATTTTGTTTTTTAACTAACAACTAAAAAAATTACCAAAATTTTTTTTAAATTTTTTTTTCCCGAAAAAAACCTCATAGGCGTTATTCTGGGGTTGAACTATACTACTAGTTAAAATACTTGCACTTATTTCTGGAACACCCTGTATAGTAAGTATACAATAAACAACGATAAAAAAAATATTTCGTAAAACATTTCCCACGAATTTCGTCTTAAACCGTTTTTTTTTCTTAACGCCGATGAAAGAAAAGGAAACAATTTTATCATCAAAACCGATTTCAATCTAGGCAATTATGTCCTTTTGTCCCTTTCTCTACGCTCTACTAACTTTTTAAACTTATTTTCTCATGTTCTAGTATCCTAAGTTTTCGGAAGACACTTTCAAACTGTCATAATAAAATTAATATCTGTTTGTTGTCAGAGTTGTTATATTTGTTTCGCTATAACATAAAAATAATCGAGAAATTATTATCTGTCACTAATCTTGACTGTTCAGTCAAAATGTACCTATGAAGCAAAACCGCGTGAGTAAAAACAAATGGTTATGTTAAAAATGCATATTTTTCGAAGGAATGAATATTTTTTAGGAGTAGGAGTCAGTGAATTTCTTTTGTACTTATTTTTCCAGTGGATAAATATATCTATACTAATATATAAGACTCACTGATTAATCACGATCCTGCTCAAACCACTCAACGTAAGAAGCTCAATTTTGGCATACAGGTTGATTCTAGGGTGTAGAGGTTCGATAAGAAGGGATTTTTCGAAATTCCACTTCCAAGGGGGTGAAATATTAATATTAATAATATTTTTTATTTAAAAAACGGTCAAGTTTCCGAAAAAACGCTTAACCACGTATATTTTATTTTGTTTTTTTTACATATTTTAAGATTTTTTAAAAATATATACAGGGTGTTTCGAAAAATCTGGTCATTGATTAATCACGATCCTGTTTAAAGCGCTTGACGTAAAAAGCTGATTTTTCGAAAACGGATTGACTTTATGGTGTAGAGGTTCGATAAGAAGGGATTTTTCGAAACTCCAATTCTAAGGGGGTGAAACCACCCCTCAAATATTAGAATATTTTTTATTTAAAAACCGGTGAGTTTTTCGGAAAAACTCTTAAGCACGTATATTTTATTTTGTTGTTTTACATATTTTGAGATTTTTTAAAAATTTATACAGGGTGTTCATAAAATATGACCATTGAGTAATCACGATTCTGCTTAAACTGCTTGACGTTTAAAGCTGATTTTCGGTAAACGGAATGACTGTGGGATGTAGAGGTTCGATAAGGAAGGGTTTCTCGAATCTCAAATTCCAAGAGGGTGCCCTCAAATTCCAAGAGGAACGCCCCTCAAATATTACAATATTTGTTATTTAAAAGACGGTTAGTCTTTCGGGAAAACGCTTGGAAACGCATCATTTATTTTGTTTTTTTACATTTTTTGAAATTTTTAAAAAATCATACAGGGTGTTCCAAAAAGTTGGATAATTGATTAATCACGATTCTGCTTAAACTGCTTGACGTAAAAAGCTTATTTTTGGCAAACGGATTTTTCGAAAGTCAAGTTCCAACGAGATGAAACTCCCCCTCAAATAATACCAAGTTATATAATAATATCGCCATATTGTTTTTTCTCATGCTGACATAAATGTGAGAAAATTTTATCCAGTTTGTATGTTAATGGAAATTCTTGCTTTGCTTTATCATCACCATTGCAAATGATTAAGTCGACGCGAACGAAATTGCGGGTACACGCTAGTAATAGTATATGTTCGGATGGTGACATTAACTGACAATTTGTGAGTTTGGCTAAAAATTTCGGATGGGTTCACGAAATATAAAAAGAAAAAACTTATTTTCCCAGTCATAAATATTTGACATTTATTAAAGCGAATCATTTTATTAATGGAAGGGAAGTAACAGTCTGGCTGAAAATTTACAGATGCAAGAATTTGACAGATTTTTGAAATTCGTAACCTTTATTTTTTCAAGCCTGAAATTTAACGTATCATTGATACTATCATATCGTAACCTATAATCAAAAGCAAGTCTGGCTGATTTAACAAATTGGCAAATGAGTCTGTCGGCATCGTGAAAATTGCAAAAATTACAACATTTTTGCCCTTATTTTTCCGGATTTGAAAATTTGTCACATGATAAAAAATACTAAAATTTCATAAAAAATACACGTATGGTTGTCATAAATAAATTAATCATGAAAATTTTAATTAAATTATATTAAAAATTAATTAAAAGTTAAAAATTTGGAAATACTCTAAATACAAAAAAACTCCATCTAATAAAAAATGAAGAAAATGATTTTATATCTTATAAATTTTGGCTTAGAATATTAAACACCCTGTATGATTTAAGATTACCATATTTAAAGCTAAGTAAGTATAGACCATCTAAAGTAAATATCTAATATAGTTTTGATTTCAGGACAAGTCCTTGTATTTGTTTTATAGGTTTGTATTTTTTTAAGAAAAGCTGAACAATATATATTTTTTATTTACATATTAATATCTCTGAAACTATCGAATTATATTTACTCATATCTTCAGATTATGTAAAGTGATCTGAACGGAAGCCAAAAATACAATTATATACAGGGTGTTCAATTTAAAAAAAAATCATCCCGATCCACTCACACTGAGCCACCCTGTAGATGTTTATGTATGTCCTAGTACCGTATGATCGAATAAAAACGGCGTCCAGTTGGCTGGGAAATGATGATCGATGACATTTCCCATATAAATTTATATATAAAATGACAGCGATCTTCATTTCATAGCCATCGTTGACGCCGTTTTTTCTCGATCATACGGTACATACTTTAGGTTTGTGCTTAAACAAAATTCCCAAGTTTTTCATTCTAGGAGCTACAGATGCCCGATGCACTTTTGCCGGACCTTGTATATCATTCCACAATTTCGCACAAAAGAACTTGGCTTTTTCCAAAAAAAAACATCGAAAAAGAACATAAATAAAGACCGACAACGAAAGTTATATTTCCAACGGCGCACAAATCACAGTTAGCCCAACTATCCAGGATAGAAATAAACAGGTGACAGTTTCGGCGCGCGAGAACACGACCGCACTTCAAAGAGATTTCACCGGGAGGGAGACACACACCAAAACAAAATTATTTTTTAACCAACAGACGGGCTTGTAATGACCGCAACAGCCATAACTCTATTTCTATAGGTTTCGTGTTCAGACTATTTATCAGTTGTTATTAAAAAATGCCGATTTTCTAGTGATATGACAAGTGTTAATTTATTTAATATTTAAAAACATAGATATGCTCTTTGGTTATTAATTCTCTGCTTTATAATAAAAAGACACACATGAGAATAGCATTTTTCTTAAGATGTTACAGCTCGCAAATTACCGGGTGCGTCTGAAAAGTGGCTCACCCCTATAACTTTTATTTTTATTTTTTCAGATAAAAAAACGAGAATTGGTATGGTAGGATATGATCTGAATTAGGATTGATTGACTATTCAATTGTTTTTGGTCACTTCCTGTTTCACCGGAAATGACTACAATTTTCGATTTTTAAATGGCGCCTCTGGTATATTTTTACTTTATTCGATAGAAAATGATACTCTGGATTGAATGACATATCATTTTTGCTTAAAAAAATCGTATTTCAATTTCAATCTAGAGTGCCATGGCTGTGTTAAAACACTAATTTTTAATCAACGAGCCTTGTAAAAATAGATTTGATCGTCTAATGTTTTTCGTGTCTTTTCCTGGTCGGTTAAAAGACGCCCAAATCGTATTTTTAATCATATCTCAATTTTTTGAAATGGAACAAAGCATATTCTCATTAGCATATTTGGCTCATTAGCATATTTGGAAAAAGCATTTTTTTACGAATAATTTGGTATCACACACTTGGTATTTCGAGTCAAATTGTCGTTATGAACCGCATTTACAATTTCAAATAAACCATACGCGAAAATGTCAAAAGTTGACATATGATATGTCATTCTATTCCGAGTGTTATTTTCTATCGAATAAGGTAGAAATATACCGAGGGTGCCATTTAAAAATCACAAGTTGTAGTCATTTCCGGTGAAACAGGAAGTGACCAAAAACAATTTAATACGTCAATTAATCCTAATTTATGTCATATACTAGTATACCAAATCTCGTTTTTTTTTATCTAAAAAAACGAAAAAGTTATAGGGGTGAGCCATTCTTGAGACGCACCCCTGTATACTGTAGGGTCTATAGCTGCTCGTTTGAACATAAGTTTTACTAAAAATAAACTATGTACATACATAAAACAAACTTCAAAGACACCCGTAGTAGTAAGCAGAGCAATAAAAAAGAAATAATTAAAAAAAAACTTTCTTTCAACAACAAACCATAACGGGTTGTTCCTGGGCTCCTAGGATGTTACTGTTTGTCGTTTTTCTGGTTATCTGTCAGTATTTCCTTTATTATGACATGTTAAATTTATGGATTGTAATTTTAGAAGCTTTTTAGAAGGAAGAAATTGATAAATACCGTAAGTATAACAGTTTATAGATAAAAAAAATATTATATAAATAAAACTGAACTTTTCTTTATTTTTATTAGTTTTCTTTGAATATATCTGCATGGAAATTCAATATCGAAGTTCTGAAATCGAGGCTAGTGAGAATATACGACCACCCCATGATATACGACCACCCAACCAACCCTTAATTACAGAATATGTCGCCAGCCATCCCTATTTCCGCAGTTCCGTGTCGCCGAGAAAAATGATACTTTAAATTAGTATAATTCCAGTATCATATTATGATCGTAATTAAATATAATTGAACAGGCTATTTTAATGCACCATTATTTTTTTTAAACTTTACTTGTAAATTATTCTTTATTTTGAGTCTAGAGTGCGAAATGTTACTTTAGTAATCAATTTTTTGAATAAAGAATTATTCGAGATTATCGAAGTAGTTCGGGCAAAAGTTGCAAAACAACTTTTTTTCTACAAAAGTTATAACATACAGGGTGTTTAGTTTGGTTAGGTTGGTTAGGAAAAAATTACGTGATATTTGTCAGAAGCCCATCTTTCCCCCACGGAAGATTAGTGAGATTCAGCTTGACCCCCTTCTGATACCTCCAGCCCTACTGATACCTCCACGTAATTAATGGATGCCCTTTTATTTATGTATAGTCACTAGTATATGAATAAAATAAAAAAGGTCAGCAAATAAAAGCATAAATATTGGAAAAATACCATTAACGTCAATCCTCGGAGTACCATTTAAGGGAATAATAGGTCGTATATATTATTTTTGCACTTAATTAGTTCTATTGAATGGCGGCAGTAACACTAGATAAGGGCACGAGCCACTGTAATGTAAACCATACATGCGGGTGCCTGTTTGCCTGACTTGCAAAAATCCAATAACGAAATAATAATGACAACCTACGTGTGTCCGATGTGCACCCTGCGGGTCCGGTGTGTAGCGTTTCGTTCTTTTGCAAAACTGGTAAATAGGTCTGTTCACTAAAAAAAAAATTGCACTAAAAGCGGTAAAAAATTAATGTTTTAGTATTATAATACCAATTAAATAACTTTTTTTTCAAAAAAAATAAACTCCTTTGACAAGAGAGACTCTTGAAGTTATGCGCTCCGTTCAAATTAAATAAACGCGCTCTCATTGGCCTGACGTCACATGCCTGCTGCACGCTGCTCCACTTGCGACGGCAAGACCGTGATTCAGTTTGACTGTGACACTCCCTATACAAAGTATTGAAGTACAGTCGACATTTACAGCAGTTACATTATTATTTTTGTTGTTGAATACCGTAAAAGAAGTTGTATTTGTTGCTAAATATGGAGGAGGGTTTCCAGAAAGGAGATTCGCATAATTTACCGCAAGTAGATGTCAATATGGTATTTGACTTTCTCGCGATAAATACTGATTACCTAACCAAGTTGAATCCAGTGGTGTTAAAGCCTTTTTACAATATGTTAATAACAATAACGAAATAGGGAAAAAATACTTAGCACAAATAAATCTGCAAATGTTAGCAAGAGGTGTTGAAAAAGGATTATTTTGCGTAGCACACCCCAATTTTGAAACTACAAAGGCAAGGAAATTACTGTTATCAACGTTAAATATGATGAGGATTTTACAAAAGGTCTTATTGACTCTGCCATACACTTTTGGAAAACCGACATTTTTAAATTACTGTATGCAGTTTTTACTGAATAAACATTTAAAATCTTAATAAAAATATCGTTTAGGAAACCATTGTTTTATTTAGAGACAGACATAGTATAATCTTAATGTACTATTGTATTATAATGGGTTTTTGTAAGTTTATTATGGCATAGAAAATACTAACTATGTTATCTAGTTTTTGAACCATAGCTGAAGAAATAGTAGAGTGGGGTCCTAACATTTTAAAATGTCGCAAGCGATTTATTATACGTTCAATATGTATTCGCACACTTGCAATTCGTTTTGTAAACAGAACGTCATCCTTGGTCATTTTTACATTACTTACAATAGTTGGAGGTCTGATCAATGCGCATTTTTTTCCTTAGGGATGTTTCAATTTGTTTAAAACCTCGGTCTGCCATAATAACGCAATTTTCTGGAAGAACTTTTAAATATCCACAATCTTCAAAAATTGCAACATCGCTTGCGCGTCCTCCATACCCACAAGATATAAAGTTTATGAAACCATCAGGAGGGGGGTATATGATATCAAATACTTTATAGTGTTACACTTTTTATACTCGGACCAAGTCAGCGCCTGTTGAACAGGGTTGCTAGGTTTTTGAATTTCAATTATCAAGCGGTCGATGATAGACTGTACATTGTAAAAAGATATTCGAAATTGAATGGGAAGATTTGAATATATAAGGAAAACTTAAACAATTAGTTTTGAAAGTAAAATTTGATATAAAAATTGCCGACTCTGAACTGTCTGGAACTTAGAGAGGTAAAAAGTAAAGTGCGTGTTGAAAAGTAGAGTAAAAAGCGACATCTTGGAACTGAATTGAATTAAAAAGTGTGATTAAGTGTTAAAACTGTACCTAGTAGATCCTTTGTTTGCGTAAAATACAAACGTGTCTGAACAGAGGCTATATAATTTTACAATAAGGACTTTCCATCGACTAATAATAATTGAAGGGTCGTTTATGACTAAGCGTAAAACAGAGTCGGTACAAATAATTCTGAATACAGTGGCGTAACTTGTAGTACAGATAAAACTTGACTACAACTATGTAACTAATCTAATTAAATCTAGACAGGGATACAAGAAAACGGCGCAACGAATCCGTCTGTTATGTCTCTGGTAAAGCGCTGCGCGTGATTAGCGAGCATGTGACGTCACACCCACGGTAGCTCTCTTGGCAGCGTTTTCCCGCCTCGACGAAAGGATTTAAATTGAATTACGAATAACTCGAAAAGTATATGAGTATTTGTTTTCAAACTTTGTACGCTCTTTCAATATGCACAAATTTATAATTTGCAGCAGAAAACTAAATTTTGTTGACAGACCTATTGCAAATACCTATAATAAAAATCGATGAATGCATGTAAGAATTGTTTTGCGTTTTCTAAAGAGTGTAATTCCAGTTAAGCCAACGTTCCCATCTTATTACTACCTTCTCAAACCCTTTTTCCATTCTTATATTAATATTAACTAACTATACATTTGAATGAACATATATGTTCATTCTACTGTGTAAAGATTTCTTTGTCATGTTTTTTTTATAGTAAATCCTTCATTATGTAGGATTAGGAAGAAAACTTGCCTGAGCTTAGATTTTTTTCGTACTAGAAAATAATTGTCAATTTTGTAAGTGTGAAAGTTGTTTTACACATACGTTTCCTAGTTAAGGTAAGGTACAAGAAATAATACAATTATATTCCTTTGCATATTAATGGGTTGTTGATTTTTTTCGATTTTTAAATGGTACCCTCGGTATATTTTTACTTTCTTTGATAGAAAATTACACTCTGAGTAGAATGACATATTATATATGTCAACTTTTAACATTTTCGCTTAAAAAATCGTATTTTAGATTTCAATCTAGAGTGCTATGACTGTGTTAAAACACTAATTTTTAATCAAGAAGCCTTGGAAAAATAGATTTGATCGCCTTATATTTTTCGTGTCTCTTCCTGGCCAGTTAAAAAGTGCCCAAATCATATTTTTAATAATATATCAATTTTTTCAAATGGATTAAGGGTGGCTCATTAGCATATTTTGAATAATTTGGTACTACACACTTGATATTTCGAATCAAACTATCGTTATGAACCGCATGTTACAATTTCAAATGAACCATATGCGAAAATGTCAAAAGTTGACTATGATACGTCATTCTATTCAGATTGTCTTTTTCTATCGAATAAAGTAGAAATATACCGAAGGTGTCATTTCGATGTCATAAACAGGACGTGACCAGAAACAATTGAAATACGTCAATCAATCCCAATTTATGTCATACATACCAAATCTGTTTTTTTCATTTGAAAAAATAAAAAGTTAAAAAGGGTTCTACTTTTGAGACGCACCACAAGCGAAACATCTAAACCTTTAAAATCTTAAAATTAAAGAACATAAATATTATTAAGAAATCAATGAACATAAATTGAATAAGGAGGATTTTTATCAAAATCTTTACTCAAAAATCATGGAACACAGCATTTTTTGCTATTGATATTGATGGAAATAATTATGTTGAAGTAAAAAACCTTTATGTCTGCGAAGATACGCATTGCGATATAACGGGTAATATTCTATAATAAGTATGACACAAATTGTGTTCCTTACAAGATGCCGACTATTTTTTTCATCATTCATTCACAAAAGTCGTCCCATCGTTGGGTACATACATCTGTCCCTATTCGTTAAAATTGTGCTAGCGCGCGTTTGCTGTCTTCGACTCTCTTTTTCTTCATTGTTTACCACCCCCTTTCTTCCGACTACCACTGGTCTATTGTTTGGTAGTCTAAGGTTTCGTTTTCATGCTCTTCCTGGGTGCTCTAGATCTATCATACTCAACGAATAAAAATTCAGAAAGAAACTTGATTTTTTTATAATTGTCATAGTTTTCAACCGTGATTTCAACACCTATTGTTTGGTAGGTCTTGGCTAGTAGAACTATTAGACTATACAGGTACTGTCCAGTACTACACAAAGTAAATTTACCGTGATTTGATTTACGTTTGATACACGATACTGTCTGTCGAAGGTGTCTATGATCTTTTAAGGGGCTAATTAGGGTTCAGAACTGGGAATTCCCGGTTCTTTTGAGACATCAAAGAACCGGAACTCGAAATTATTAATTCCCGGTTCTTTCGGTACTTTCGGGACTCGGTAATAATAATTAAAAACATATTGTTTGTTACGTGCGAAGAACTTTTGACACTTTCTAGAGGTCGAAATCAAACTCTTCTAAATAAGTAATGATGCTATTTCTTATTGTTCTTGTTTCTTTTCTCTTTGAAGTTTCTATAATATTTACTAGCGTGTACCAGCGACTTCGTTCGCGTCGAATTAATCATTTGTAATGGTGATGATAAAGCAAAGCAAGAATTTTCATTAACATACAAACTGGATAAAATTTTCTCACATTTATGTCAGCATGAGAAAAAACAATATGGCGATATTATTGTTACGGATTCCGTGGGTCCACTATTTAAACTCACGATAAAATACTTAACGAATTTATTTGTTTCACTCTGTACACACAACTTATACTATTTACAACACAACTTATGCAACTACTATTACTCTAACGGTATTTCGCGGTATTTTCAAACTTCAGACTGTCTTCAGACTTCAAACTTCAAACTTCAAACTTGTCCAACTGTCAAAGCGCGGGCCTTATATACCCCCTGGCGGTTGTTTCTAGATTTTTCTAAAGAATTCTATAATTTTTTTTACTTCCTGGCGAATGCGCCAGGTTCATCAATGCACGTTGCGATTTTTTTTAGCAGTATGCAGTTATGCAACCAGTAATACACCTTGACATTATTATATAACTTGGTAATATTTGAGAGGTAGTTTCATCTCGTTGGAATTTGACTTTCGAAAAATCCGTTTGGCAAAAATAAGCTTTTTACGTCAAGCAGTTTAAGCAGAATCGTGGTTAAGAAATTACCCAACTTTTTGGAACACCCTGTATGATTTTTTAAAAAAATTCAAAATATGTAAAAAAACCAAATAAATTATGTTTGTCCAAGCGTTTTCCCGAAAGACTAACCGTTTTTTAAATAACAAATATTGTAATATTTGAGGGGCGTTTTCACCCTCTTGGAATTTGAGATTCGAAAAACCCCTCCTTATCGAACCTCTACACCCCACAGTCAATCCGTTTGCCAAAAATCAGCTTTAAACGTCAAGCAGTTTAAGCAGAATCGTGATTACTCATTGGTCATATTTTATGAAACACCCTGTATAAATTTATAAAAAATCTTAAAATATGTAAAACAACAAAAGATTTTAAGGCTTTTTCCGAAAAACTCACCGGTTTTTAAATAAAAAATATTTTAATATTTGAGGGATAGTTTCACCCCCTTAGAATTCGAGTTTCGAAAAATCCCTTCTTATCGAACCTCTACACCCTAAAGTCAATCTGTTTTCCAAAAATCAGCTTTTTACGTCAAGCGCTTTAAGCAGGATCGTGATTAATCAATGACCAGATTTTTCGAAACACCCTGTATACATTTTTAAAAAATCTTAAAATATGTAAAAAAACAAAATAAAATATACGTGTTTAACCGTTTTTTAAATAAAAAATATTGTAATATTTGAGGGGTAGTTTCACCGTCTTGGAACTGAAATTTCGAAAAATCCCTTCTTATCGAACCTCTACACCCTAGAATCAACCTGTATGCCAAAATTGAGCTTCTTACGTTGAGTGGTTTGAGCAGGATCGTGAGTAATCAGTATGTCAGTCACTTAAGAATTTTATATATTAGCAGGGGCGGATACAGAAATTTATTTTAGAGGGGGCCCAAAATAAAAAGCAATGTAGAATATGCTTTTTAGGGTACCATTTTTACCCAAAAACCTAATATTTTACATAATTTCCAGATTTTAGGGGGGGGGCGCCACTGTATATTAGTATAGATTATGTTATGTCTTAATAGATATTTGCGTTTTTAATTCAATATTTTAGGGCTTTTGTCTCAAATTCAGTTAAGTTGGTTTATGTTGTTTGATGTCAATTTTAAGTTACCTATACGTTTTTCTTTACTTGTATTCATGTTAATTTTTTCATGACTGATTACTTAATAATCTGATATTATTTTCATTAAAAATCTCAATTTTTTTATCCATTTTACTTTAAATACCCATCCCTTGCTTTCTGATTGATAAACTGCACCACCACTGAACAAAAATTAGTCAGTACAAAGGTCAGTACCGAAAGTACCGAAAAAAAAAACGGGAAATTCCCCGTTCCGAAAAACAGCTCCGGTTTCGGAAACCCTAGGTCTAATGTATGAAATGTGATATTAAATAAAATATATAGAATAATTAATTACCAGAAAAATCCGAGAAATAAATCTAAAAAAGGAAATAGTTGTCCAGTGCGTCGCCCCGTAGTCTACATCCATATCTCCATCCCTTGTCTTTTTCGTCTATGCAATTGCCTCCAATCAACCAGATAGTTCATCTTAAACGCCTCGGCCATTTATCTTGGCTTTCGGCACGGGTCGCATGCCGTTTCCGTCACGGAGAAGAAACTCTTTTACGCTAAATTTATCTTTTTGGGGCGTTGGCGCTCGAAGAAGCCACTAGTGTCTCTAGTGCCGACGAAATGACAGGACTCGCGGACACTACAAAGAAACTGTTTGGGCTATAACGAGCCACAGCGACGAAATATATGGTTTGTGATTTTTTTCTTTAATAGATTTGATAGTACTTAAGAGATTAAACTGTTTGTGGTTTGTTTACTCCCCTTGGTATATTGCCAAAATACTTTTATGTTCTTCATATAAAAAAGAAATAACTTTTTAAAGCAAGTGATATTAGAAAACTCTAGGCAGTTTATTATTTTCCGTTTTTTACCTTGCAGGCAAAACTGGCAGGTAAATCAATTCTCGATTAATTTAAAGATTAGAGTAGTTGCTCTTTACTTGACATAGACACTCAAAAACATTGTAAATAATGTAGGTATATCTGCTTTATTTTCAATAATAGAAATCAACATACTAAATCTTAAAACATATTATACTAAATTTTAATCGGTTATTTTTAAAACTATGGTTGTAGGAAAATGGTTGACATGCTAGACGACATCTGTTATTTTACTTGACAGTACAAAGAAACGTTTTTCTTTTTTTAATACAGTCAGACAATACATCTTGTGTTTACTTTTTGTTACTTGTCCGCACCAAAATAGAAACTATCTCATTTATTAGTAATGACTAAATCGTTAATTAATGAGAAATATTTTAAAACAAGCCTATTAAAAAAAGTTTCATACAGAAATACTTCTAGATAATTTTCACATTTATTACTCAGTATGTCCCCGGATTGTCTTTACAAGAGGAAAAACTTTTTTATTATTGATATTTTGAGAAAAATGCATTCTTCATATACATATTTTTTCTTAATATGACCCCCGTTTATACTTTTTGGTCATACCTCATTAGGTGGTAATTGTTTATTTAAAGTATGATTTTATGTAATGTTAGTACACTAGAACGTCAATTGTTTTAATAGACGTTTTTATGTAAAAAACTAGTACTCTCGAAATATAGTCTGTCAAATGAACGCGGGAAAATTTCGACAGACGATATTCAAAAAGTTACAGAAAATACAATTTACCTGAGAATTGAAATGACAGACACAACTGTCACTTTCACGAATCCTCTCGTTGGGCAAACTGTAGTTATATTTATAATAATATACAGAGTGCTACAAATTCGAGGTACGAGCATTGGTATCTCGGAAACCGTAATAGATTCGAAGATATTTAAATTGGGGCAAAGTTGGCCGCCTTGGGCTATTCACCAAGATGCCATCAAAAAAATTTTTAAAAATTTCAAGGATTGCTGAGGTTTTTGGAAAAAACGGATTTTTTTGAAAACTAATTTTATTTTTTCGTGTCTATTTAAAAAAAATAAGTTGGCCTCCGTATCCCACACATTATCAGCTGATTTGAAAATCTAAAAATACTATCAGATAGCCCTAATAAAGTGGCTATGATGATGTGCAATTAGTTTTTTAATTTTCTAAAACGTATCGACAGGAAAAAATAAAATTGATTTTCAAAAATATCCGTTTTTTTCCAAAAAACTCAGCAATCCTTGAAATTTTTAAAACTTTTTTGATGGCATCTTGGTGAACATCTCAAAGCGCAACTTTGCCCTAATTTA
Source organism: Sitophilus oryzae (assembly GCF_002938485.1). Taxonomy (NCBI): domain Eukaryota; kingdom Metazoa; phylum Arthropoda; class Insecta; order Coleoptera; family Curculionidae; genus Sitophilus; species Sitophilus oryzae. The sequence goes on from NW_022146501.1 coordinate 3,210,536, forward strand.
ACCATGTTCGTATCTATTACGGTTACCGAGTTACCAATGCTCGTACCTCGAATTTGTAGCACCCTGTATATAGACGTTTGAAATAGTTTTTTTATCTTTATATTTTTGCTTTAAAGTAAAAAAAAACACTGACAAACGGGTTTCTGTTTGAATTCTAGATACAAAAAGTAACTTTTTTATTTTTGGATTTCATATTATTTCATTTATTCATATTATGATTACAAAATAATCTGGAGATTGATCCATAGGTTACTATGCCCAGCACATTTTTCGATTATTATACAATACTACCAAATACATAAAGCCATCTGACCATATACATTTGCAGACATTTCTATCACGAAACTTGTTCTTTTTCAAACGCAATTCTTTGTCTCCCTTAACCGTCGCCTTGTTGTTATTTCGTTTTGTTGTTTATTCTCAACCCTCTCCGAGATGTCTGTGCTTCCCTCACGGAAGTCTATTGTCCGTTCGCTCCTATTGTTCTTAGGGAGTTTGCCAACTTGACTCCTCAGACCGAGGTCCTCTATTTGGTGCCCAAATTTCAGACGTGTGAAAGATTTCCATAATAACAATGATAGAGAGCGTATTTGTAACGTCTCACTGGCTTCTATGATAGTCGAATTTATCTGTGGTTACAGGAGATTTAGTTATTTAATATAAAATTATGACTAAATGAAATGAAAATGAAACTTCTACACCCAGTATCTCCGAAAATAAGTATTTTAGGACATATATTTATACGAACTTTTTTACTTATTTTTATCTGCAGAATATGCTGCCGAAGTTTTCGGAATACAGTTCGGACCACCTTGTATATAAACTGTGAAAATTTTGATTTTATTTTTGTGTTTATTTGTTATTATTTATTGTTTATTTTATAAATAATTTAATGCAAAGTGTCTAAGTCTGGAAAGACATTGTGCCAGGACTTGAAATACAATGAATCTTAATCCGCTTATCTATATTTGTCACTTTTAATGATCGTCTTAGAGCAATTAACCAGTAAAAAGTGTGAATTGCCAATAACTTTTGTTTCATCCAAAATGTTGATTAATGATGAAGGATAAAACAATTCGACACCCACCAACTTTCGATGATGAAGGAATCTTTAGTCGATTCGATGATTCATTCACATATTCCAGAGTAAAGACTTGTGTAGACAGCCCCGTTCACCAATACCAGTAAAATCTTTAAGTCTTTGTTTTTACTTTTGGAAGTTTTAAATTTTAATTTGTTTTAAACTTCTTATAAATATTACTAACTATAGTCTCCACCAAGAGATAGAAGGTAATAAAAAAACAAATGATCTATCTAGAAAAGTAGCGAAGACTCCACTAACAGGACCAGAACCGTTCTGCTTCCATTAGACAATTTTGTTCGTTTTGTAATGCGTTTCAAAGAATAATGTGTAAAGGCACTCGATCGTGAATAATAATTAATTTAATAGACAGCTTGATACTTTATGTGTATAGTTTCAAAATGCATTTATAACTTTGTTTACTCACTGGATTCAAAGAGAATATAAGTCTAGAGGGGAAGCTCGGTTAATTAAGGCGTTCGGTGTTATAATGAGTGAGCTATAAGACACGGACTATAAATTGAGCGTTACTTCTTAAGCTGGCGAAGCGAAAACGATATTTATGATTAATGACTGCATATTTCAGAAAACGTCTTGTCGTTGTTTTGGGTTAGTTCCGAGAAATTCTTCTGAAATTATGGTAAGATGGCATAGTTAGTCCATACTTTCTTTGTTATACCAAAATGTTCGTATATCAACTTTTTTTGATAGGTTCTATTGATAGATTTGTTGAAAATATTCTCCAACGTTGCTGTGAACGGCTTTGCAGAAATTGGTTGTCGACCTTCTTGTTCGCCGCCCAGTTTTGACATATTGACTAGAAAGATTTAAAAACGACTTTGAAAATTCCGATTAAAAGTAAAAAAAAACTTACCTAACACGGGAAAAAAACTTCCTCGTTTCATTTATTGGTTTCGGGTTACCTTACCATCCAGTGTTATTAGTTGTTATTATTAACGGTTAAAAAAGTATATTGCTAAAAAAAAATCACCAATGTAAAATTTACTACAGAAAATTCTAGACCCTTAAATGTTCGAATTAAAGAACATAAAGATTATTTAAGAAAGGGAGATTTTCACAAATCTAAGATTTATCAGCATTCATGGGACACAGGGCACAGAATAAATTTTAATAACGCCAAAATTATAATGAAAGAAGCGATAGCCTCTAAAAGAAAAATAAAAGAGGCTTTTTTAATACAATCTAATAAAAATAAATGTATTGCTCATGCATCTCTAGATGTTAGTATATGGCAATCGCTTCTTCGATTTTAAATAACATAATATAAATAAACATATCATGCGTAAAAATTAAAAATAATCATACAGAAAGTTTGGGGCTTTTTGGTTTTACCTTATTAAGTAATTGTTATCAGGTAGTAATTATTAATTTTGAAGTTTGGTTTAACTTGATATAATGTCATTTTAACAGAACGTCAACGGTTTTTGTAGACGTACCGTATAAATATTTTAAATAGTTTTTTTCTTTATTCTTTCTAATTTTTTGCTTCCGACAACTATCGGAAAGAGATAAACTTTCCGAAACATTAAGCATTTTTTTGTTTGTTAGGCAAATTTGTATAGCTGTAAACCTAACTTCTGACAAGTAATTTCCTTTTGGATTAACGCAGAAGTGTTTACAAATAGTAACTATTTTATTTTGTAGATTTTCTTGCAATGGCGAAATACCCATATAGGATTTTTTGGAGAGATGAATCCGCCACATAGGTATAGATATTTTTTAATATATTTCTAATAAAAGTAGATAAGTTATAATAATTATTTAACATAAAAAAGTCAAATGCTCTACTGAAACTCCTATGTCAAATTGACGTATTCTAATTATTTTGACAGGTTGTAAATAAAAGCGAAAATCTAAGGAAAATATATACCTAATTAGTCAATAATTCTAAATGAATTTGATCACCAATATACTGTATACAATTTTATATGTCAAATATAAAAAAATATGACAAATTCATCGCATAGTTAAAAAAAACACGACAAAACTATCCATAACCGTCTGTTTATAGCGTTCTGCTGCTTAACTGAGATAATAAGCGATTCGGCATGAGTTTTCTCGATTAATTGGACAAATTTTTGGTTACGGTTAGTTTGTTGCGGTGAAATATGGCCCGAGAATATGTCACGAGCTTAATAAAAATATAAATTATTGTTTTGTGTGCGTCTGTCAACTGGCCAATAACAATTATCTGCACGCATGAGCAATTAGGGTTGATTTTTTATGTTGTTGGCCTATCGTAACATATCGCACCAATTATTTGTGTTATTAAATTTTCTTCACAGGGAAGTTAGTTTTCGTAGCATCAATTATTTTTTGAAATAAAACACTTATATTTCATATCAATTACACTTTAGTTTTGTATTACGAGTTTTTGGTTTAAATAAATAGTGTTGTGATACTTTAAGCTTGAAAATTTTTATTAACAGACCTTGCAGTCGAACATTGTTCTTTTTAGAACCTCTTTTAGTGCGACGTGTACAAGATTAGCGATGGGAACTATCGAATGAATTAGACTATCGAATGGTTAATGAATGAATGATTTCAACTATCGAATGGTTTTATTCGAATAAAATCATTCATTCATTTGTATACTAAAGCATATGTGACAACCTCGCCGTGCGACTAAATGGTTATCGTTGAGCCACGACTATCGAATGCTTTTGATAAATGAAATTTAGTATTCGTTTGATTTTTGTATGCGTCAGTGCATTATTAGTTCTTCCAAATTTTTATAACTTCGCCGTATAAATACTGTGCTATTTTTTGCGTTTATTAAAATAGTTAAAATACTAAAATAGTAGTTATTTTTTAATTTTATTTATTGACGATTGTGTGCATGTGCAGGTGGTCAAAATTTTTCCGAAAATTTGTGTGGTTTTCCGCAGTCCGATCTTTCAATTATTTAATTTTATATGGTATATGGTCTATTTTTTAATGGGAAATTTTGAGAAGTAGCAATTTTTAAGAGAGATGAGATGAACTTACAATTAATTTTAAAAATACATATTTGTATTTTAGGTGTTTTAATAATATGAATTAGTTGAACTTAATAATCATATTTAAGTAATGTGGTTGTATAATCATATTTAAGTAAATGGTTATCGAACTGAAACTATGGGGTGAGAAAATTAAAATGAAAGTTTTACATGTGCCAATTTAAAAAAAAAGTTAACGATGTTTGTATTTTGTTTATGCTAATTCTCTTACATGTAGTTTTTTGCGAAGAAAAAATATTTCATTTATTTTTTAAAGTAAATGCCAGTAAAAGTAAATATAATTTTTAAATAGTAATATAAAGCACCTAATATAAATAATTTTGATTTCTAATTTTTTATTTATATTTTCCTTCCATTACACTGCATGCTTAGAAAACTAATAAATGTTTATATTTCATGATTTTAAAATTTGTTGTTAATATAACAAATTAGTTCTGTAATTATTATTATTTAATAAACCAACGTTGCCAAAAAATTTAGAGACTATATTATTTTTAAATAGGATCTAATATAAATAATTTTGACATCTAATTTGTTGTTTATATTTTGCTACTACTTAAAAGAAAATATTTATATTAAATGATTTAAAATTTTGTTGTTAATAGGTATAACAAATTATTACTGTTATTATTATTTATTAAACCAGTCTTTGCTAAAAAACATTAAAAATAATTTTCCTACATCCAAAATAACAAGTATTATTGCAGTGTAACAACAGAATATTAATTAAAAAAAATGCAGAATATATAGATATACTATCCCTAATTAACTAAAGCCAAACAATAATATTCTTTGCTAATATCAACTAATACCAAAATATGGCAACAGCGCCTTTCATAATGTATTTTCTGTGTAAATACTAGCACCCTATGCTAGCACCTCAATAAAAAAATAATGTGTCCTTATCTATATCTGACTCCGCAAAAAATCAAAGATGCCGGCTTCTTTCAAAGCATTGCCACCGACCGCTGTCGGGTTTCTCGGAAAGAAACCTACGTCGCCGGGCCACAACTAAAATTCAGTTAATATTTTATTATAATCGATCCTGACGAATGAATGAATTTCATAAATGAATGAATTTTTTAAATGAATGGTTTTTGCTGCAGAATTATTAGAATACAATATTTCAAGGCAGATGACGGATCTATTCGATAATTTTTATTCGAATAGTTTTCAACGAATGTTTTCTTACTAACTATCGAATTATTCGAATGAATTGTAACTATCGAATGTTTCGATAGTATTCATTCGATAGTTCCCACTACTATACAAGATAGCTTAACAGCCGTAAAAAATTCATCGCAAATTTATTAGAATATCTTCGACCAGGGAAAGCGGAAGTAATGACCCTTTATGTCCCTTAAGAGTTGTTAAGAAGTGAGTTTTGTTGGTGTAAATAATAACTGTTTATATATTTATATTTAATTTTTTATTTGTTTTCTAAAATATTTTAATTAAAAGAAAATATGTAAAAGTGGACAACGCTGTGCGGGCCAAGCTTAATCACGTAACTAAAAGTTTATTTGATATGAACTATATGTACTACTATAAATATACCCAAAATATTAAGAAAAACTTAAGTATTCTTCAAATACCTACATTGTATTTCATAGTAAACCATCCATCCTTACTTCAGTTCTTATCCTTTTAGTAGCAAGTAGAATGGCGTGTTTAAAAATTAAATTATGTTATGGCTGGGTGAATTTTCCCAAGAGATATCGGTAGTTATACCAAAGTTATGCTCTGTTAGGTTTTATCGCAAATGTCAGGGTGAGATAACAAAGTACTAATTAAGATTTTTTTTACAAACTTCCATGCTCAGTCCGCTAAAAACTTCAATAAATAATATATTTACAACAAAATTACTTTTCACAGTTATTTACTTCGTTACCATCACAATTTTGGAAATTGAACAAGTTTATTGGAAATTGAACAGAACACATTTTATATCAATGCAACAGCCTGGCAAATGAGCCGTTCTTTGTTTTATGCAGTGATAAGTCATTGGCATGGAACTACATGAATGTTTTAGTCTCCAAGTTGTTAGATCTTTTGAAAAGGGTAGGAATGGAGAATGTAACTGAGAGATCCGAAGAGGACCACAATAGATCTAAAAAGATCATAGCAGAACAGGCAACTCAAAATCTATTGTAACGATCTGTTAATTAAGCTAGTAATTTCCTAGTGCGCTGGATGGCGTAGCAAGTTTTTATAGTGGTCTAAAAAATGACAAGAAGGGAGATATTTTGTTTCTTTTTCTACTGATCTAAACCACACTTTTCCAAATTTGATACCGGTAAATCATCAGCTGTTTATTATTATTTCTCTTTGAATAAGAAGACACTCATGCATGGTGGGCGGAAAAAGCACTCTAGGGTGGGGATCATTGACAGTTCTTTGACGATTCATTTGACACATTTGAATTTGATTTGAAATTTTGTGGATTTGTCAGACTTTACGGAGCTTATTTTATGTTATCTATTTATTATTTATTCTACTACTGATAGATGTATAAAGGTAGTAAATCTAGATGGAAATTGTGGCAGAACTTAAATTAACAGTGATATTATCGCGATTTATCGAAAAAGACTCTAAAATAGTTGGTTGTGTAGCGTGCGGTAAATCTCGGCAAAAATTGAATGAAATAATGGAACAACTTTTCGCTAATAAGTGACTATATACCGTATGATCGAATAAAAACGGCGTCCAGTTGGCTTGGAAATGACGATCGATGGCATTTCCTATATAAATTTACATATAAAATGACAGTGATCTTCATTTCATAGCCATCGCTGACGCCGTTTTTATTCGATCATACGGTACTATATAATATACATACGTCTAGTAAACCGATCATTTATGAAGTTTTTCTTGCATTTTAGCTTTTATTTATTACTTGTCAAATATTAGATGTCAAAGAATTTAGATACGTTAATTTGACTTACCTGCTTCAGTAGCGTATCGGATGTTTATGTTAATAAATACTTATTATAACTTATCTATTTTTATTAGAATTATATATTTTTATAACAATTTTAATAACTACCAACATTTATTCACAACGTAAAATAAAATAACAAATTATTGAGTCTACCCCACGTCTACCCTACATCATAGTTTTACATTTTTTAAATAAAATTAGAACGAGACTGATAAACCGGAATTTAAGTCAGCCATATTTGAGGCCTATCTCGGTGTACCTAAGATTTTTGATATGCTCCTTCCTTAATCTTCTTATTCAAAGTAATTTATTACAAGATTCGCCCAGTTTTGTATTACAATAATTTTTGTAACTACTTCTATTTTTATGAATATTTAAGTTAAAAAAAAGTAAGTTAACTTTTACTCTTAATTTTTTGGAAAAAAATAATGTACCTATAAAACTATTTCGAGGAAGTTTTTTTCCAAGAAACTATTTCAAAGTAGGTTATTTATATTAGCTTTATTAATAAATGCCTATCTTATATTATTTGTATTCTAGTATATGTGGTGATGGAGCCATTTGACACTACAATATTTTAACTCCTTTTTATATAACATCTTTTTTTTATTGATTGTTTTCTTTGTTCCTAGAGTAGTTACCAACCAGTCAGCGATAATCAGATGTAAGAAAATAAGTTTTTAAACCGATTTCTGAAGATCTGATTGTTTTGTATCTACATTTAAATAATTTACATAAGCATAATAAAATATGATATATTCAACTTTTCCGCCAGGTTTAGTTCATTATTGGCACATTAGATGGCGCCACTTTAAATTTGAAACTAAAAAATACACGGGAGTTACCGTTCTTCTTTAGTGTGTTCTATGAGAATAGTGTAATAGGTACCAAAAATAATTTAGATCGATGGAGCAAATGCGTTTATGTACTACTCCAAAACAAAATAATCAAACATCAAACATTTTATTACACCAAAAATATCTAATCTATAATCGACTACCAAATCGCTCTGTATACAGATATGTGAAAAATAATGTATTTGTACATGAAAATATTGAAACTGCATCCAATATTCTTATGAATAACACTTAAAATAGTTAAACTTGTTGACTGGTGCAATTTCCGGTCCACTTGACTCGAGATATCATACTCGTGTTTCGGTAGAGCGTAAATTAATATACCTACGTTGTTAATTAAATTATCGAAAGGAGATCGGTAACCAAACCAAACCCGAGCAGCGGTTACGCTGTGCTCTTTACGCTAAGCCGAGCGCGAGTATCCGTTTGACGTAGTTGCGCATATGTTTTCGACCGTCGAGAGCACCCATCATCAGTTATGGTATGACAGACGTTCTTTTTCCTCTTTTTTATATGTCTTATCACGTAATGCGTGTTTGAAAAGTAGGTATACATTTTCAATGTGACAAAAAAAAAGATTGAAGAAAAGTTTATGAGAGAAATCAAATATTAATCATTCGTCTAAAAGTAATTTATTTTTGTATTTAGTAATACCGTATGATCGAAAAAAAATGGCGTCCAGTTGGCTTGGCAATGAACATCAATTACATTTCCCATATAATCTTACATATAAAATGACATCGATCTTCATTTCATAGCCATCGCTGATTTTATACCCACCATTTTTTTTTTCGATCATACGGTAGTTAGTTGTGTAACTAGTGCAGAAAGGACGTATTTGTTGCACGACGCATGAGTTTTGCAGTTTTGCAGCTCGAGACGAAGTCGAGAGCTGCAATCATGCTGAGTGCAACAAATAATATGCTTTTTATATATGTCGCGATGTCGCACACATTTTTTTCTACGATCGAATTGAAATTCTTATTTAAATATTTATTAAAAGTTTTTACAGTAATTCACAGAATAATATTACCATTAACAATGACGTTTTTATTTTTTTAATAACTTTTTTTGAGTTCATTTTAATTTTAATGTCGCAGTTTGAAAAATTTACTAAGGTAATTAATGGACACACTTCATTACCAGTAGTTTTTTGGAATGTATTTCCATTTCTGCTCGTGGAGGTCTTCGCACTACTGTAAAAAATTTAATTTTTAATACAGTAGATAGTGTAAAAAATACTTTTTGCACGATTGTAGAAAAAAATAGTTTTAAATTGTGTAGTTTAAATTCGAGAAAAAAATTAGTTATTTTGGAAATAGGTTTGTGTGTCTGGAAACGTTCTATCCTTCTTTAATCTTTCCATAATTAATCATAGTTTTGACAAGTTTTATTTCAATTTTTAGCAAATAACGTCTAGAGTCTAGTCTCTTGAGTTTAGTCTCCTTGCCAAAATTACTATCGATTGTCACACCCCAGCCGTCCTTGACGCTGTTTTTTTTCGATCATACGGTAGTAGATATGAATTATGAAAGATTCATTGGTGCGTTAGCCCGAGGAAGATGCTCTCTCTCCCTAGACCAGCTATTTCCAAACCACCGCGGAACTGTACTTACAAATGCAATTTTTCAGTGTGTATTTTTAGAATTTTCCAATGAATATTTCCCAGAGAAATGTGTCCACATTATGTGCACACGAGCATTTGGGAACGAATAGAATTAAAGAAAGAATTGTAAAATTTAAATTAGCTTTTTTCTTAGGACGAGGCGTTCCATTTGAGGGTTTACGTGTACATGTATACTTCGTATATTGGGGAAACAAAAAGACCCACAGACCCACAGTCTTTAGAGTGATGTTCTTTCACATCAAAAGAATACAGAAGGAGGAAAAGCTACAAAATCGGACACAGCCGAACACTGCATGATTTGGTCGAATATAGAAAGTAAAAGTATAAGAAACAGAAATAAATTGAACAAAATATTCCATATTGGAACCTGATAACATACAGACACTTTATTCGAACACGTGGATACAGTTTAGTCTTCCTCTCGCCGAATAAAGATATTAATCTTCATAAAACCATTACGGTGTGTCATAAAGATCGTTGGCTATACAACGAAGAGATAAAAAAGGAACGTTCGATGCGGATATGGTCCGAACTGGAGGGTCAGTTTGTCCAAAATACGGCCGGGGGAGCGGAGAGGCGAGGGGACGGGAACCCTTGTTCGCGTATTTCTGGCGAAAAACCCGTTTCGCTGGCCGCCGAGACAAATCGCGAAATTAGCTGGGCCTTAGGAACAAGACTCACCGCGGAAACGATACGAGGCTCGTGCTGATACACGGCCACAACCCTCAGCGTTTCGCGATCTCAAACTTTGATAAGATCGCGACGGCGAAAAAATGTACTAAATCGAGTACATATTACATTAACCTTTAAGTATTCTAAGTTGTCATTGAATGATTGTCTTTTAGGACAGAACATCTTATGCCGAGATTGAATTGAGCTTGAGAAGAGCGCTGTAATGTAACTGTATATTTGTTAGTTACGTAATCGCTGGTTTTGGAAAATGCTCTCAACACGAACAGCAGAAGCTGAGATAGGTACCAAAACTGTAGTTGTTAAAACAACGCAAGGAACTCCACAAGGTGGAGTGACCTCCCCCCTACTGTGGAGCTTGATAGTGGATGAACTACTGGAAGAATTAACTCTAGCGGCAATACACTGCATAGGGTATGCAGATGACATAGTCATGATTGCACGGGGGAGACATGAAGGCACCCTGTGTGATATTATCCAAAGAGGACTCCGCATCACTGAGAGATGGTGCAGGACTGCCGGGCTGAGTGTCAACTCAGATAAAACCGCGGTAGTGCCATTCACCAGAAAGCGAAGTTTGAAAAACTTGAAAAGAATCCATCTAGATGGAAAGGAAATACTGCCATCACAGGAAGTGAAATATCTAGGAATAACCCTGGATAGTAAACTTCTCTGGAACAGGCATATTAAGAAGATTATCAGCAAAGCCACAAAGGCTCTCATGATACGCAGAAGACTGGCGGGAAATAGGTGGGGTTGCGCCCCTAAAATTTTGCGCTGGATGTATACCATGATAGTAAGACCCATTATTACATATGGAGCAGTTGCTTGGTATACAAAACTAGAGCAACGTACAGCAAGTACCTGTGCAAAGTACAGAGACTGGCATGTATCTGTATCACAGGTGCCATGAGAACATGTCCAACAGCAGCAATGGAGGTCATTTTAGACCTAACACCACTGCACATTGTCGTCGGTAGTTATGCCAATGCGACAATGATTAAAATGGTCATTGACGGAAACAGTACTGGGAGAATTTTTAGGTCAGGGGCTTGGAACACCCTTAAAAAGAAAATTCCACTTCTCCAACTCCCAGTGGATGATATACCAAGAATTTACAACTTTGAGAAACTCCTCACTGTAGTATTGAGTAATAAAAAGGATTGGAAGGAAGAAACGCTTACTCAGCATATAAAAGACCATACCATAACGTGGTATACTGATGGTTCCAAAACCAAAGCAGTGACAGGGATAGGAGTATTTGGGTCGAAAACCAAATACTCCGAACTAATGGGCACCTACCCCAGTATCCTTCAGGCAAAAATTTACGCTATTGAAAGATGTGTACAATTTATCTTAGATAAGGAACTATCGAAAACAGGAAATTGCCATCCTATCCGATAGTCATGCAGCACTAAACGCGATCAACTCAGTAACCATCAATTCGAGGTTGGTCAAAGAATGCCTAGAGAAGCTCAACGAGTTGGGCAAAGAAAATAAAGTCCTCTTACTCTGGGTGCCTGCTCACCAAGGGATAGAAGGCAATGAAAAAGCAAATGATCTAGCTAGGAAAGGAGCGAACACTCTACTAACTGGACCAGAACCGTTGTGTTTTCCAAGCGGAAACCAACTGAAAGCGAAACTGAAGAATCTGGAAGACTCCAACTGTAACTTGGAATGGGTGCCCTCCAACGGTCTAAGACACTCGAAAAAGTTCCTCAGAACCTACGACCGAGAAAAATCAAAGGTTTTCCTTGATTTAAGTAAAAGCAATCTTCGGATTGTCACGGGGTTTCTAACAGGACACTGTCTCCTCAACGAACACCTCAGTTGGCTGAAGCTGAGAAACAAAGGCGAATGCATATATAAATATGCTAATAAGCCACCCTCGTTCCATTTGAAAAAATTGAGATATAAATAAAAATACGATTTCGGCATCTTTTAACCGGCCAGGACAAGACACTAAAAACATTAGACGATCAAATCTATTTTTCCAAGGCTTCTTGATTAAAAATTAATGTTTTTAACACAGCCATGGCACTCTAGATTGAAATTTAAAATAGAATTTGTTTTTGAGTGACTATGTCAAAAATTGACATAAGATATGTCATTCGATTCAGAATGTCATTTTCTATCGAATAAAGTAAAAAAATACAGAGGGTACCATTTAAAAATCAAAAGTTGTAGTCATTTCCGGTGAAACCGGAAGCAATTGAATACGTCAATCAATCCCAATTTATGTCATATACTAGCATACCAAATTTCGTTGTTTTATCTGAAAAAATAAAAAAGTTATAGGGGGTGAGCCACTTTTGAGACGCATCCGGTATATAGGTATAAAGTTTTCAGAATAAATATTATTATTATATATTCTGTAAACTTTGTCTACATACACGATGGGCTCATTATGCTAAATTCAACTTACCTTTAAACACGGATTAGATGTGATATATCCCACGATTCTAATAAAGCGTCCTTTGATTCTTCCGTCCAAAAGATTGTCATTTGTCATTTCAATCTTCAAAACAATACAACTAAAAAAAATAAGTAAAATATTTTTTCGGAAGGTGTCCTGCCATTACGCAATCAGCAAACATGTGATTCTCTCACTCCATCCAAAAAGCACCACAAATATAGTATAGTCTATAAACAATACAAATCGTTGGGCGAACGATGACATATCATTCAACAAATTTTATTGCGTTTGATGCAAACCTATGTTATATTTTACATGACAGTTAAATAATTGACTTGTTGCAAGGTAAAATGTGCTAAACTATAATATGTCTAATCATTCAAAGGTCTAATCGTTGTGATGTCAGCAACGCTTTGATGAAAAAAGAGCCTTTCTACTTGCAACAATGATATTAAAATGTCCCTGCAACATATGTAATTATATTAGCGTTAACTATTAGTTACATTATAATTAATTAGAGGGATCAGTTTACCATAAATAAATGCTTTTATTCGCTGAATATGTTTTTTTTTCTGAAATATTATCTTATTTTGTCTCCAAAAAATACGTCCTCTAATCTGAGACGAGTTTCAAACAGTTATTTTTTAGGTATATTACGGTACAACAAAATAAAACACTAAATCAACACAATACACCAAAACATTTTTACTTTTATACTGGACGCGCTTTTCGTTAACCATGTTAGCATCATCTGCTGATGATGTGTAACACCAAAGGTTCCCACCCCCAACTGTAATATACGGTACAAATTAACAAACCGTTCTTGTACATTTTCTCCTGTTTCTAACAACCCTACACTACTTTTTTCTTTTCTGCTTAGTACATTCGAACGAAGAGGTGAAATGGGGGGAGGAGGGAAAGTCGAAGGGCATTTCTTTTTTAGACGGTCGCGAACGGGAATCATAAAAAAGGATTCGTCGCTTTCAAGGTCAAGGCTCGCAAACAGACGCATCCACGGGGTGGATGCACACATACACATATACACTCACGCTGCGCGATGCAAGAGAGATCGGTTTCATCTTAAACGAATTTTTATTGTACTCGACAGCGGTACCGTTTTCTCGAGGGTTATGGCAGCCTCGATCGAAAACAGTCATTATAGATTCATGACTGAACGATGACAATAACAAAGATTTAAAAAAAGTTTTAGTACATTATATTTGAGAGAGTAATACCAAACAAAATAAATAAATTATTTAAGTTAACGTCTCTTTTTTGCTGCTATGGCTAAGTTGGATGGAGCCCACTTTGTTTACGCGGGATCCGAACCGCGGTCCTCGACCATATCATTGTCAATGGCCTAATGACTTGGGAGACGATCCCATTCTGGCTCGAACCGCCGCGAATGAGCAGTTTCAATAGATTTACACTCTTGCCATGGAACAACACTTCGACAGAGTTTCCAGACGGTCACCCGTCCATACAATCGCATCGCCTAACGTCGCTTAACTTCGGCGAAACTCGTATTTCGCCGTAGCTGGGCGATCGTTTTATTGAAGCGTTGAGCACATAATATTGGCAGCATCGCAATTTCTCAGGTATCTAACAATCAAATGTGAATAAAACTTTTTATTCAAAGGGATAAAACTATGAAAATGTCAATGTTGCATGATTTTCATAACCTATCATTGAGTTATGTCCTATTTTTCTATGGATATGTATATGTCATTATTCTTATTATACGAAGGAAATGTTGAAGACGCTTCTCAGCATTTTCGATACTTTGAGCAATATTTATAGCTGCCAAGTAGTAAATTATCAATTACTTATTGAGGAATTTATAGAAGAAGTAGTTTTCATTAAAGAGCAAGAGAACGCACAAAATCACAATTTTTTATATTTTTACTGACAGTTCAACAAACAACACGATCCTTTAAGGTAGCCGTTTTCAAATCGCTTAGCGCAATCGGTAAAAACGCTAGGCGCGTCAGATGAGAATACCCAAATCGGTAGTCAAGTGCGAACTAAGCGAAAATTAACGTCATATACGCTGAGCGTCTAAAAGTGCTTAGCGTTTTCTAAGTTACTGAATTCGGGCTCTGGACTGTTACCCCATTGGATAGTTTATGAAAAACTAATATAGGAACATGCATACATATGATATTATATACTCGAAGAATGTTCTGCCATCGTTCAACGTCATATATTGTCGATTACTTGCCAACCAGATGGAAGATATTGATGACGTCATTTCGTAAATTACTGCATATTCTTTCTAGTAATTGTCATTGTCATTTGACTTGAGCTTTTAATTTTATTGACGGACATCGATTAATGTCAAAATTAAAATTTGATTGTTAGTGTAAAACAAAATTCAATTTTTTTTTATTGCAATAATAATTTATAATAAAGATTTAACCAAAATGAAGAAGAGCTCATTGCTAAGCTTATAAAAAACGAAACTCGCTCAATAGATAATATAGGAACTTACTTAAAATTTTCTAAACAAAAAACTTCTTTAAAACTTTAAAAACTTAACCTGGTACAAAATAAGACAACAACTAATCTGGATAACAACAGATCTGTATCATCTTTATTACTAGTTTCTTGCTAGGTGGTCTGTTCCATTACAGGGGATCTTAAAATTATCCGTTAGTAGACACTAAAGTGTGCGAAATACTAGATAAGAGAGGACTGTTAATGGCTCATAAAATCGCGTTTTTCTGTCGTAAAACCACCAGAATCCAATCGAACCCTAGCATCTGTTCTTCAACAGACAATAAAGATACCAACGAATGAACAATGAAAGGGGGCAAAGCTCAGAATTTGACACGCCAAGGATTCGACATATTTCGTCACTTGGAAAATATCATTATCACAGTCATGAAACTGCAGCTCAAGTAGATTTACTTGTTTTTTTTTTTATAATTACGGTGCTTTATCAGCAATCTGCTTTATCAGCTTTATGAGCAAATATGCATCATAAATGGCTTGTAAATGAAGATCGTTGATATTTTGTATTTTGTATGTAAAATTATATGGCGAATGTCATCTCGCCATTACAGAGACAACTTTAAATAAAAACTATTGTATTTAGGCCTAAATAACTATACAGAATGTCCCCGGATTGTCTTTACAAGAGGAAAAACTTTTTTATTATTGACATTTTGAGAAAAATTGATTCTTCATAAAATTTTTTGCTCGTTCTAATAAAAGGTTAATAATCACTTTTATACTATTTGAATTTTATTTAGAGAAAATTAAAAGAACATGAACATATATATTGGATACTAATTGAACTTTTAGTTACATAGTCGAGGGCGCGATTTTTAGATTCATTGTCGCCAACCATGGACATATTCGCCGCCGTGCTGACTAACTGGTATTTAAATTTCCGGCTGGAGATTCAGGTGGTAGCTCTGCTGTGAAAACATGTCAAGTTGCCACGTTTATTTATTTATTTCCTGACATTGTCACTCGTTTTGATATTTTAGTTTTGTATTACGAGTTTTTGGTTTAAATGAACTGTTTTGTGATATTTTAAGCTTACATTTTTTTACTAACAGACCTTGCAGTCGAACTTTGTTCTTTTTAAAACTTCTTTTAGTGCGAAGTGTATAAGATAGTTTAATAGCCGTAAAAAAACTCATTGCAACTTTATTAGAATATTTTAAACGAGAAAGCGGTAGTAATCACCCCTTTATATCCCATAAGTACTGTTAAGGAGGTGAATTTTGTTGATAATAAATAATGATTGTGTATATATTTATAATTAATTTATTTTTGTTTCAAATATTTTGATTAAAAGAAAATATGTAAAAGTGAGCCAACGCTGTGCCGGTCAAGCTTAATCACGTGATTAAAAGTTTATTTGATATGAACTTTAATTGCTTCTAAAAAGTCCTAAAAATCAAAACGCGTTTCTATGGTAATATAATTCCGTTTTCATCCTTTGATAAACTGTTATTGATAGAGTTTTAATTAGCGTCATATTTTTTGCTGTTCATAACAATCATAATCACACCAATAACATTCTATCAAAGGATAAAATCGAAATTATGTTATCATAGAAATGTTTTTTGATTTTTAGGAAAAAAAATTAACCATATTTTCATTTTTTTTTTAATTTTCTCTAAAACGGTATTGATATTTGAAAAAAATATAGCGAGGTTAAACATTTTAGAACAAGCAAAATTTTTATGAAGAATGCTTTTTTCTGAAAATGTCAATAATAAAAAAGTTTTTCCTCTTGATAAAAAGACAATGCTGTATATTTTTGTACGTTAACAGATTTTGGCATTTAATCACTTTCGTATATCATTTGGTTTACAAACCCCCTGTAGCGTGCATTCTTATACGGGACTACATACATCTAAATATACAAAATTTTAAGCATATTACTTTTTATTAGTTGATTTTTCACAATAAGCATCAGTCCATTCAAACCATATTAAAATGTCCGAAACCTATAAAATCGAAGCCGTTGATACATCGTAAAATGACGTTTATAGCGCCTTAACCGCAAGAGAATCCAATCAAACTCGACCATCTGCTTCCCATGCACAATACCAACAACGGAGAAAAGATAATTCGGTCGAAAAGCCATAAAAAAGGGAGCAAACTCTCAAAGTTTGAGGATTTTACACGCTTCCCTATTAGTCTCGATCACCTATTCACCTTTGCTTACGTATTTTTAGGTAGAAATCGCAAATAAGGAAGTCCCGGTGCTTTTGTTATGCGCTAACGACTTCTGTTCGGATGTCTTTTGTCCGAGACCGGGACACGTCGGCCTCGATATGATGACTCCCTTCGGATTTAACAAGAAGTTCGGTGAGAAATGACGGGAGATTTCGGTAAAATATGGCTGAATTTAAATTAGGTTTAGAAATATAATTACCAAAAAAAAAACATACGGTAATCGCAAAACATTTTCCGATGCACGTCATCAATCATAGAGAAGTTCACACTAAAGCCTATAAACCTGACTAAATAAAATTTTGCCCAAAAATGTTGAAATTTTTTGTATAATTTTAGATATTCATTTTACTTTGTAGAGCAAATGATTGTAGCAGATATTTTATTTAGATTAAAGCTGCAAAAATTAGTTTAAAGTGACTTTTATTATCGCCATGTTGGTCACATTGCGCCGCGAGCAGCAACGTTGTCGTTTATATATATATAAGTCGGTTCAGAACGTTCTACGACGTTTTCCGACACCTAACCTCCACTCTTCTCTATTTAGCCAGAGATCATCAGGTATTTCTCTATTTTCTAGTTCTTTATCCACACCCTCCCTCCAGCTTCGTCGCGGCCTTCCTCTTTTATTTCTGCCTCGAGGTGTCCACATCAGTAAAATTTGTTTTGGTATTCTGTAATCGGGCATGTCAAGGACTCGGGCAAACCATATGAGTTGTTTTGTTCTTATGTCGTCCACAATTGTGTGTTCTGCTCCCATAATCTCTCTTACTCTGTCGTTGGTTATTTGCTCTCTTTTCGATTTTCCAGCAGATTTCCTCCAGTAATCCATTTCTGTTCTGCTTTTCAACTGCCATACTTCGCTTCCAAGTTATTATGCTTTTCACTAACGTATTATATATGTTCTTCTTATTAGCTTTAGAGATTCCTTGATCCCACAGTACACCATTCAACATAGATATTGCCCTTCTGCCTTGCATTATTCGATTTTTTATACCCTCGTCGAGTTTTCCATCGTTAGTTATTTTTAATCCGAGATATTTATATTTGTCACAGTTTTTTATCACGCTTCCATCCTCTAAGACTATGTTCTCTTGTTCCCCTACAGTCATACATTCAGTTTTGGTGATATTTACCTCCAACACCCATTTCTTATACTCCTCTATCAGCTTCCTTGCCATATATTCAAGGTCGTCGTGATCTTGGGCTAGGGCTATCTGGTCGTCCGCAAAAAATAGGGTGTATAGGGTGTCCTCATTTATTAGGGGGATTCCCAGAGCATCCATTTTTTTAGTGCTTGTTGCAGGTATATTTTGAATAGTATAGGAGATAGGCAACATCCCTGCTTGTGGCCTTTTGTAATGTATAACTAATATACTAATGTATGTAAATAATATATGTAAATAATATATAACCGATATATTCCAGATAATCTTTTGGGACTACTAGATATACTAGCGGCAGGGTTGGCGTTCTGTCCCCATGTCTTTTTAGTATCCACTTAGATGATATTCTAAAGAAAACAGTGCCCAAGAATCATCGTGGAATATGGTGGAATACCTCGCAATTAGTGGAATAAATTAACGGTTTCAATTAGCATAGAACTTAGTTCCTTTAATTTCAGTGTAATTATTCAGAACGCCAAAATTGGTTTGGACATTTTCAATTAGTTGAAAAAGTCATCAAACTTTTGACTTTTCCACTAATTATTCTTCAAAATTTGCGACAAATACCATTTTGGCCTTTGGTTATCTTCCGTCAAGAGAAATTGTGGTTAGAAATCAGAATCTTCTCATGGATCCATGAGAGCCTTCCATGGAGCCTTCTCATGGATACAACTGACTAACGTAAGCTGTTGCTAGGATATTCTATTAATTTTAATTACTGTGTTTTTTAAACATTGTGAATGATCGTAAACTAAAAAGTGTAAAGTGTAATTGAAACCACTAATTGCGAGGTTCTGAATGAAGCTTTAGTCTTGAGAAATTTCTTCGAGTGTCTTAGATTGTTGGAATATTCCCTTTCCAGGTTACGGATGGAAATTTCCAGGTTTTTGAGTTCCGCTTTATCAAGTGGATAATTTAAGGAAACATTTTGATGTTGATATTTTGATTCAATTTGCTTAAATAACATGTTTTTTTATGATAAAGAAAGCAACCAAAAAAATAATCTTTGTATAAAACCAAGACCAATATCGACCACAAATCAGACGAAGAACACCATATACCCAGCCACCACGTGTTGAAGAAAAAGACCCCGATATCAACGTGTCGAACAGAGAAAGACAGGTCTACCGAAGAACAACAATGCTTTAAAGGGAGAAAGGCGAATTCAGGGAGCTACCTGGCCAGGTAGTACGCTATCAACTGGTCTGACGGCACACCACCGGCAATCGCATAGTGGATTTCGCGCCGAAAACAGCTCCCAAGGGCCTTGTAGTGGCCGGCCAGTGTGAATCGGACTTTAGCCCGCCATGCGCGCGAGTTTTTGGCAACTGGTGAACGATTTTAGACTGATTTTTTGCGAAAAAACTGGTGATTTGAGTTGTTGATGGTGTCCTAGTTTTTTGGAATCTGTTTTGGAGGCGTTGGATAACTGTAAGTAGTTAAAGCTAGATTCGTAGATGGTAGAAGTTCGATCATTTGAGATCACGTGTGACTTATTTTATTAGGAATTTAACAAAGTTTCTGATTTGTCAGTGTCATGAGTCAACTCAATATAAAAAGTATTTAACACAGTATTTTGAATTGAGGACATCATTGGAAAGAACTCTTTAACTGATGAATTATATTGCATTGTGGCATACGGGGTAAGTCTTAAATAAGCGCAAACATTCTCAGGGCTGGTAGATCTCGATAAAAGAAACATATTTCTCCTTTACCGGTTTTCAAATAAGTTCAAAATAACCGAGTTATTTTACTTTGAAAATTTTAAAAAATAAATTTTTTGTTTACATTTTGAGAATCACTGTATTTTTTTTCTAGGTTTTATTTCTTCTAAATTGGATCTAAAACCTATGTTGCCATAGAATCAAGATATGCTTTATAATTAAAAATCGCAAAAAAAAATCCAAAAATACAAAATTTTCATTTTTTTTTGAAAATAAACTCATAGTCGTGTTTCTGGGGTCGAAATAGACAACCCTTAAAAATAGTTGCACTTCTTTAAGACCACTCTGTATATATAACTGATCTATCCTAATGTATATTTAATGTTGTTTATGTATTTTTTTATGTATTGTAGTAAAATGTCAATATTCCATGAGTATATTGATAAATGAGGTCTAAATTATAAGTACCTAAATACATTTTCTACGAAAACTTGAAGAAATTGGTAAAAAATGGTATAATACAAATTGATAGACAATATACAACATTTTAATGAACAGTGCTTTCCATAAAATCAATAAAATGAAAAATATACGAAATAATATACATGTAAGACTGATTTCTTTCGAAAATCGACATCTATGAAACTATGAACCCTTCCTGGACATAAACGGTACATTGTGAGGCAGGAAATTGTAGAGAGAAACAAGCCCTATAACATAGGATACAACATTTTAATGAACAGTGCTTTCCATAAAATCAATAAAATGAAAAATAGACGAAATAATATACACGTACTGATTTCTTTCGAAAATCGGCATCTATGAAACTATGAACCCTTCCTGGACATAAACGGTACATTGTGAGATAGGAAATTGTAGAAAAAAAACAAGCCCTATAACATAGGATACAACATTTTAATGAACAGTGCTTTCCATAAAATCAATAAAATGAAAAATATACGAAATAATATACATGTACTGATTTCTTTCGAAAATCGACAACTATGAAACTATGATCCCTTCCCCGAGACAAACAGTACATTGTGAGACAGGAATTTGTATAGAGAAACAAGCCCTATAACATAGGATACAACATTTTAATGAACAGTGCTTTCCATAAAATCAATAAAATGAAAAATACACCAAATAATATACACGTACTGATTTCTTTCGAAAATCGACATCTATGAAACTATGAACCCTTCCTGGACACAAACGGTACATTGTGAGACAGGAAATTGTAGAAAAAAAAAACAAGCCCTAGACATAGGATACAACATTTTAATGAACAGTGCTTTCCATAAAATCAATAAAATGAAAAATATACGAAATAATATACATGTACTGATTCCTTTCGAAAACACACAACAAAAACGGCAACGTTTAAGTGTGATATATCTTAATCAAATTTATCTTTATTTCAATCGTAGAATCTCAAAATAAAATAATATACAGGGTGTTCCATTTAAAAAAATACAACTATATTATTTTTTATTTATTTGGGACACTCTGTATCTTGTAGACATATTTTTAAATTGTAGCTCTAATAATAGTCCTTGAACGAACCCAAATTTTATAATTTGTAAAAATCCGTGTCGTATGTGGTGAATAACCCTGTATACATATTCTAAATTCAAAACTCTTATTAAAATTGAAAATATTTGGGAAAATTATACTTCCACTCATTTTCGAATTTCATTAGAAATTCCTTCGGATATACCAAAAAACACCCACCCTAAGTGGGTACAGGTGACCACAGCTCGGACCCAAACATCTGTCCCGCATGATAAGATCACCGCGTATACGTAGTATGTATTTATATACATATGTAAATTCAGCTGATGAATTACCAGATATATAAATACTGGTTACTTGTAAGACTGTTTGATGTACGTTACTGGTGTTCGGAATTTGTTCAGATGGGCAAACTGCTTCTTTTAATCTGAAATTAAATGGTATGTGTGTGTATTTTTAAGAAAAACATACCCGCATCGTTTAAGAAAGTGGCACGCTATCAGCTGCAGATTGGGAATTTGGTTTTGGGGAGGGTTATTATTGTCACGTAATAAGAAATATGTAAAATAACGATATAATTGTAATTTCGTGTTGTTATTACGCAATATCACTACTTATTCGGTACCAGCTGGTCATCAGTGCATGTTTTTGAGTATCCGCGTGTCATCTGCTACGCCTAATCTCGTACACATACCAGTAGGAGTTTCAATGGAACTCAGAACCCGACTTGTTGTGAATAGGCTTTGGTTTTCTTAACATTTTCCAAATCATAAAGCATATCAAAATTACAGAGCAAATGAGAATTAAAAGTAAATGTAATAGTTTGAGATAAAGTACTGAAAATAGAGATACTGATATGTACGAGATATCATCCTATATAATGGATTGTTGGTGTAGTTATACAAGCTGAAATCAAGCAAAATTTTATAATAATTTATATTTCAATTTTTTTTTAAAAATGTTGAAACAACGAGTTGAAACAAGATCTTGTTAGGAAGAAAATATTTTTCTTTTTAATGAAAATATTTAATTAATTTTAACAAATCCATTAATCACGTCGGGAAAAAATGTTGATGATCATTTTCCAGCAAAGTATTTTAACAAAAAAATAATAGAATTTCAAAACAGCTTATAATTTCACTAACCTAATGGTGGAACTGTTGTCGCATTTCGACTGGGCATTGATTAATTGTTTTTATATTTTCGAAATTAATTACTTATTTATCCTTCAAGCCATTTTTTAAAAATGAAAATAACAGTTAATGTAAAACAAACTATATTCGCTATGTTAGGAATATTTTTGTATTTTAATATCCTTAAATAATATTTTTTATCCACAATCATACGTAAATATGAGTTTTATTCACTCATATGACGTTTAAATTGATCCACTAGTGGCATAAAAAATCTTACACAAGTCTTCTGCTCTTATTTCTCTTGCATCTTCCAACACCAGGAGGCATTAGACATGGAGACAGCCTTAGCCTTCTTATTCAATCTTTTAATGGACATCATCATAGAAAAAGTGACCTCTATTATATATAGACTACTCCTCTACTATATATAGAAGACGATATGCAGAGACAGCTTCATAAATTCTATCAAGTAAGCCGATAATTAAATATGAAATATGATTATCTCTACAGAAAAAAACTAAATACTTAACTTTTTTTAAAGAGCCGGTAAGATGCAAACTGGTAGTAGAAAACAAAATTATTGAGCATGTATCACAGTTTAGATACCTTGGAATAGATATGTTGTACTACCATGATCCAGAGAAAGACTTGAGAAGCCAAATAAACAGAGTGACGGCCATATCAGGATGTCTGAGGCAAATAGTGTGGACAAACCCCTTCATGCGAACAGACAGCAAAATTAAAATTTATAAGACCTGCATCTGACCAATAATAACATATGGCATAGAAATCCGACAGGAAATAAACAAAACCCAATCAAATGTTAAGAGTCGCTGAAATGAAGAACTTTAAGAACCATAATGGAGAAGACTAGAAGAGACAGAATTAGAAACACAAATATCAGACAAGAATGTGGAATACAGGACGTAGTGAGATGGGGTAGGCAAAGAAAAAGACAATGGTTTGCACACGTAAAACGCACTGAAGAAAACAGGCTACCACGCATATATAGCTCTTGAAGGAAAGCCCATGGGTAAGAAACAGCCGGAAAGACCTCCAAACAGATGGAAAGATAGTTGGCAGTTTATCTCCCAAGAAGTCCTACAGAGGCAAACTTAAAACTAACAGATCGAATAGATCTGAAATAAGTACAAGAAGAAGATATTTCCTTTCTCCAGATTCTTTAAGGTCTGGTATAGTACCAATGTCGAAATTGATTCTATATCATCATTCCTTGATAACCTCTTTGATAACAATTTGGCTTTCTTTTTCATAAAATTTCCAAGGAACGAACGAGAAATTTATATATGTTTTACTGATTTTGAAGGTTAGTGCGTCAAAACAAAAAATGTCAAAAAGAAGCTATAGGGCAGTTGACATCAAAAAATCATCAGGACAGTATGAAAAAAGAATTTTTGTTTAGAAAACAAGTATGTAGAGGTGTGTATTTTACCGATTACGATACAGTATGAACTAAAATAGTATGCAAACTTCTTAGGAAAAGCTTTAAGCTTCTCCAGCAAGTCGTCTTTTGCGGGATATATCTTCGAAACAATAGTTTAAGAGAAAAAAATTGGTAGAGTTTTTTAAAAATTCGTACATACAAACAAGCAAATGTTCTTGTATGTAAAGCTGCACAATAATAACTTCTGCTTTGAAGAAAAGTAAACAGTCCTAACGGATATGCTAAAAATATTAACACCTTTACCTGAAACCGTCCCACGATTTGCTTTAAGATGGCAAAGGTCTTTTCCCATTTTCGAATCAATATTTATTTAGGGCTTCCCAGCTGATCCTCTCACACTAAATCTCTAACCGTTTCAATTGTGTTTTACCAATTCCGTCATTTTTGTGTGTAAGCAGATCATGGTCTTTTAAACGCCCGGTTAGCTTCGGTTTAAAGGTGAAATATTTTGCATTTCGTTTGCCAGTGGTGGAATTTATGTTAACTCTTTATTTGTTATGTTCACAGTTTGATTATTGAGAATTCGGATCACATTACCCATTGGTAAAGATTACATAATAGTTGCTCTAGTGTGATTATCAATAAACAGATTTAAGGAAACCATAATAAACATTTTGATTTCAACTCAACTTCTAATAGAAACTTTGTGAATAAACATCGATTTTGAATATAAAAATGTGTTATCAGAACATAAAGTTTGATAAAAACTACGTTAATTTATGTCCTAAAATACAAGGTGTTTTATTTGTGATAGTAGAGAAGAATATAACAACTACTTTGAGTCCACCCTGTGTATACAATTTGGGTATTTCAGTACATGCCATATGCCATTCGAGTTTCGAGAATTTGAGTATAATTAGTTTTGAAAAAGACGAAATCTTTTTAATTAAAAAAAATAATTGGCGATTTTATATTATTGAGATAGCTTTATTTGCATAGAATTTACTCTAAAATGATTATATCTTAAAATCCACTCAGTGTTGTGTTGTCATGTTGTTGCTTTTACCCCCTAAATTGTTGATGGGTTCATGATAATGCTCTTCCATGCGTGCCTATGTTTATTGGCCAGTACCTTGATAACGTAAAAAGTCTAGTTCTTGAAAGGCCTCATGTAGTGATGACCTAAATCAAATGGAGCATGTATTATGTGAAGCGGTGCCAGTAGATCTTCAAGGACTGGAAAACGGGAAAAAAAATCAGAGCAGGACTACATCCGCAGCTTAGTTGAATATCTAGCCAACACAATACGTGCCAGTTATTAGAATTAGAGGCGCTAATGCACACTATTGATTTAGTTTCTTTTTGTTCTTATAAACGTAAATTCCATTTTGTCGAAATAATCTTTATAGCGCTTTCAGATGGAGCGGACCGTCCGTCGTGTTTTTTCAAGATAGCCGTCGGACGAATCATCCGGACGGAGCATACGTGACTCATTTGAAATTTTTCATATAAACTCATGGTACTTGCTCAAAGTCGCGGATGGTCCGTCGCGGACGATCCGCTCCATCTGAAAGCGCTGTTATTCCTAAAAGCGCACTCTCACGACTCGTGTACTTGGCAAGTATTTTTTATTGGCGTATAGGGTCCTGCGGGTGTATATAAAAACTTGATTCTGTATAGATGCTCGACGCACCGTGTATACCCTGTATACCAATTGCAAATGTTTGTCAAGTACAGTCAGGAGTCGTGAGAATGCGCCTTAACATACATAATGTTACATACCATATTGTGAATCTTTTTGCACAATAAGACAAGTAAATCTAAACCAGAAAAAACTACTTATTTTTTTTAAATTCTGGTTTACAGGTAGGTAAAACAAATATACCGGGTGTTTCTTAAAAGTGGTTCACCCCTGTAAGTTGCGAAATTTGGCATGTTATTATATGACATAAATTAGGATTGATTGACGTATTCAATTGCTTTCGGTCAATCGACTACAAATTTTGATTTTGAAATGGCACCTTCGGTATTTTTTTATTCAATGGAATGACATATCATATGTCAACGTATTTGAAATTGTAACATGCGGTTATTATTAACAATTTGACTCGAAATACCAAGTATGTGGTACCATATTATTCATAAAAAAAATGCATTTTACAAATATGCTAACGAGCCACCTTGTTCTTTTGAAAAAATTGAGATACGATTAAAAATACGATTTGGGCATCTTTTAACCGGCCAGGACAAGACACGAAAAACAGACGATCGAATGTATTTTTCCAAGGCTCCATGATTAAAAATTAGTGTTTTTAACACAACCATAACTTTCTAGATTGAAATTAAAAATACGATTTTTTAAGCGAAAATGTCTAGAAGTTGACATATGATATGTCATCCTATTCAGTGTCATTTTCTATCGAAAATGTAAACAAATACCAGGGGGTGCCATTTAAGAATCAAAAGTTGTAGTCATTTCCGGTGAAACAAGAAGTGACCAAAAACAATTGAATACGTCAATCAAATCTAATTTATGTCATATACTAACATACCAAATCTCGTTTTTTTATCTGAAAAAATAAGAAAGTTATAGGGGTGAGCCACTTTTGAGACGCACCCGGTGTAGAAATTAAAATAGACAAAAATTTCTTTGAAAGTCAAATGTTGCCAAAGCTGGAGAATTTTTATTTTAATTGTCTTTATCGGAAATGAATAAAAATTCTTTTTTTTGAAACCTTTGAGCACACTTTCCTGATTAAATAAACGAATTGGCAGATTAAAAAAGCTTTATGTTGGTAGTCATGGCAAATATTACCGATTGCATTGAGATTTTTCTTTAAAAATCGGATATTTTATCACTTTCGACTGTAATATTTTTTTTCTATTTGACATATGACATTTTAAATTTTGCTCTGAGTTTTTAAAAAAAAATTAAATTAAATCTGCGTTTTGTGTACGTAAAACTGCGATTTTCATTGCAATAAAATATGAAAACCACTAAATAGTAGGAATCAGCGACTTGTCTCATTATACTAATCAATTAATTTGAACAGGTAAAAGGATTACAGGGAGCCCCTTTTGTCATTAAACCACGCTAGATCGAAAACATTGTTGCCTAAGTATTGTCGCTTTTATTGAAATACATAATATACCGTATGATCGAAAAAAAAACGGCGTCCAGTTGACTGGGAAATGACGATCAACAATATTTCCCATGCATATATAAATTTACATATAATAAAACAATAATTAATAATAACCGTCTATCAAAGAATATAATCGAAATTATATTACCATAGAAACGCCCCTTGATTTTTAAGACTGAAAAAATTCAACAATATACAAACGGTATGGAAATTTGGAAAAGTATAAACGGGATTAACCATTTTAGAACAAGCAAAATTTTTTATGAAGAATACATTTTTCTCAAAATGTCAATAATAAAAGTTTTCCACTTGTTTTTCCACAATCCGAGGGACATTCTGTAGAATTATATAGAATTATTTATGTAATGGAATTATATTATTATTATTATTTTTTTATATTTACGGTAAATAAGAATAATTAAAATTATTCTGGTTTATGACAAATTATTCAGCTCTATTGGCAAAAAAAAATACTGGCTATGGAATTTTAGCGATCATATCAATTTTATTATCAATGAATTTATTAAAAAATCTTATTAAAATAGGTTACAACATAAGATACCTGTTTGTCTAGATGTTAATTTGTGATGTTTGCCCTTTTTTCCTATTTTATCACATATCAAAAATATTATAATATCAAAACCGTTCTATTTATCTAGTTTTCTTTTTGTTAATATAATATATTAATAATTGTTAATATAATATATATACAATTATTAATTAATATATTAAGCATACATCATTTTGCCTTTTTCCGCAGCATTTATGATTATGATAGTTTTTAGGTTTCGTTATAATAGGATTTAAAAAGCCTATCATTTTTGTTTATAGTTTTTCTGCAAATTAAAGAGTCGATAACTAAATAATTTATAACGTACTGAATTAACTAAATTTCAAACTGCAGGTACAATAACAATAATCAGAAATAGGCCTACGGAACATCGCGTCCGCCGTGTCGCCATATAAAATCAAAGTCTCGGGCGGCGAGGCCCGAGTGGTCTCGCGCGCGGCCTATTCGTAAACTTAATTTAGGATAACAAGAAAAGTATTAGCATTAGAAAATTGTACCAAGTTTCAAAAACTTTTTCAATATTTTTACTTTATTTCATACGCAGATACTATGTAAAAATTCCTTCAAATAAAAAAGTTTCTCGCTTACCGAAAATCATGATACAATAAAGTTAATGTTTGAAGTTTAATCCATTTTCCAAAAAAAATACACTCACTATGGAATTTTAATTACCTCAGCTATCACCGCCTATGTGTTCTCAATCGATTAAAAAAAAGAGTTTGTGAATAAGTTGATTAGTTTAGGAGTTATCGCGTAGGAAAGATAAAAAAACATGGTTATACATTTTTGACATTTTGCTAGTTAAAAAATTTCTGACACCCCCAAAAAGGTCGTAATTAGTTATTTCACATGCACAAAGGCCTAACTGATAATCCTGTATAGATATCATGTAGTTATACCTCCAAAAAAATTTTGACACATTTTGATATCGTTTTTACTCCACTGAAATAATATGGGAAATATTCAGATGTGATTTACACTGAATGCGTCCGACCAAAAATCAGGCGGTGGGGGATCGTGAACGGACCGCCTTCCACAGCACACCCGCTCTACCCGACCCCTGAGACCGACCCGAGCGGTGTAGCGCAAATGGACTCTTAAGATGGCAAAGGTCTTTTCCCATTTTCGAATCAATATTTATTTAGGGCTTCCCAGCTGATCCTCTCACACTAAATCTCTAACCGTTTCAATTGTGTTTTACCAATTCCGTCATTTTTGTGTGTAAGCAGATCAGGATCTTTTAAACGCCTGGTTAGTTTCGGTTTAAAGGTGCAATATTTTGCATTTCGTTTGCCAGTGGTGGAATTTATGTTAACTCTTTATTTGTTATGTTCACAGTTTGATTATTGAGAATTCGGATCACATTACCCATTGGTAAAGATTACATAATAGTTGCTCTAGTGTGATTATCAATAAACAGATTTAAGGAAACCATAATAAACATTTTGATTTCAACTGAATTTCACTAATAGAAACTTTGTGAATAAACATCGATTTTGAATATAAAAATGTGTTATCAGAACATAAAGTTTGATAAAAACTACGTTAATTTATGTCCTAAAATACAAGGTGTTTTATTTGTAATAGTAGAGAAGAATATAAAAACAACTACTTTGAGTCAACCCTGTGTATACAATTCGGGTATTTCAGTACATGCCATATGCCATTCGAGTTTCGAGAATTTGAGTATAATTAGTTTTGAAAAAGACGAAATCTTTTTAATTAAAAAAAATAATTGGCGATTTTATATTATTGAGATAGCTTTATTTGCATAGAATTTACTCTAAAACGATTATATCTTAAAATCCACTCAGTGTTGTGGTGTCATGTTGTTGCTTTTGCCCCCTAAATTGTTGATGGGTTCATGATAATGCCCTTCCATGCGTGCCTATGTTTGTTGGCCAGTACCTTGATAACGTAAAAATTCTAGTTCTTGAAAGGCCTCATGTAGTGATGACTTAATCAAATGGAGCATATATTATGTGAAGCGGTGCCAGTAGATCTTCAAGGACTAGAAAACGGGAAAAAATCAGAGCAGGACTACATCCGCAGCTTAGTTGAATATCTAGCCAACACAATACGTGCCAGTTATTAGAATTAGAGGCGTTAATACACACTATTGATTTAGTTTCTTTTTGTTTTTATAAACGTAAATTCCATTTTGTCGAAATAATCTTTATAGCGCTTTCAGATGGAGCGGACCGTCCGTCGTGTTTCTTCAAGAGAGCCGTCGGACCAATCATCCGGACGGAGCATACGCGACTCATTTGAAATTTTTCATATAAACTCATGGTACTTGCTCGAAGTCGCGGATGGTCCGTCGCGGACGATCCGCTCCATCTGAAAGCGCTGTTATTCCTAAAAGCGCACTCTCACGACTCGTGTACTTGGCAAGTATTTTTTATTGGCGTATGACATATTATATGTCAACGTATTTGAAATTGTAACATGCGGTTATTATTAACAATTTGACTCGAAATACCAAGTATGTGGTACCATATTATTCATAAAAAAATGCATTTTACAAATATGCTAACGAGCCACCTTGTTCTTTTGAAAAAATTGAGATATGATTAAAAATACGATTTGGGCATCTTTTAACCGGCCAGGACAAGACACGAAAAATAGACGATCGAATGTATTTTTCCAAGGCTCCATGATTAAAAATTAGTGTTTTTAACACAACCATAACTTTCTAGATTGAAATTAAAAATACGATTTTTTAAGCGAAAATGTCTAGAAGTTGACATATGATATGTCATCCTATTCAGTGTCATTTTCTATCGAAAATTTGTAGTCATTTTCGGTGAAACAGGAAGTGACCGAAAACAATCGACCACGTCAATCAATCCTAATTTATGTCATATACCTACTAACATACCAAATCTCGTTTTTTTATCTGAAAAAAAAATAAAAAAGTTATAGGGGTGAGCCACTTTTGAGAAACACCCAGTATAAAAACAAACCTTCACACCAAAACAATAACACAAAACTACCATTCTAAATTCGTTTTTATTTGCAACATACCCGAAAAAAATTACCCGAACCAAAAAAAAAATAGGAAGAGATACATACTTCCTTTTTAACTAACTTCCTAACTCCATAATGCAACAGCGAGCAGCATCTTCCTTTCGAAATTAATTTACGACGGACGTGCCGGTCCCACCCATTACTCTCTTAAAACGAATTAAAATAATTTCCTACTGTCTCAACAGTGATGAGGGTGAAATTTATGCGCCGAACGAACGGTCTTTTCCCATAGAACGGACCGGTTTTTCCTACAGGAACGTTTCTTTTCTGATGGGGTCGCAAGGTATTATTCAAAACGTACCTACGAAGGTCCCGTTTCGGGATATCTTACTATCTGTCACGGGTAGAGGTAGAAAGGTGCGGGCTTCTTTCGAACTAGATTCGTTGGGAATATATGGTAGTGTACAGATATATTGCCCAGAAAAATGTTAATTAAGCTTTAAAAAATAATATAGATAATTGAATAAACATATTTATATTTATATTTTTATTACTGACTTTTAAAAAATTTGAAAGTGTTAAAAGTTAATCTACATTTCTTCCCTATTCCATTTCCCTGACCCATTTCCCTCATCCATTTCACTCACCTAATCATTCGGTTTTTCTTATTTCTCGCCTCATTTAATTAAGCAAAATATTCTTGTAATATCTTTATTAAATACTGATCTCAACAAAAATAAACAAGAAGATTAACAATAATAATTGAAGATTTTAATACATTTATTTGTTGAAGGTAAAAATGCTAGACTTCTTTGGCCTTTTCTCTTAATTCTAGCATTGTCCGTATCAAGCTGTACGTAGCCCAAAGAGTAGATGGCTTTTTCTGCCTTGCCAAGTCGCTAAAATATGCCATCAAGACTGTCTCCGAAGCAATATTCTTAGCATTTCTTTCGGCACACCATTTTTCGCATACTTTCAATGCTATTTCATATCGCCCCCTACTTTTCTCTGGAAGTAAACTGGCTTCTACTCTTTTTGCAGCTTCTGTAAGTACCGATTTCTTTCGAAAATTGACATATATGAAACTGTGAACCCTTCGTGAGACAGGAAATTGTAGAGAGAAACAAGCCCTATAACATAGGATACAACATTTTAATGAACAGTGCTTTCCATAAAATCAATAAAATGAAAAATATACGAAATAATATTGGGACACTCTGTATACAAATATTTTTTTTTTATATCTACATCAACATTATTGCTTTGTCTATGA
The DNA here is from genome assembly GCF_002938485.1 of Sitophilus oryzae. NCBI lineage: Eukaryota > Metazoa > Arthropoda > Insecta > Coleoptera > Curculionidae > Sitophilus > Sitophilus oryzae. Next base: position 3,242,709 of record NW_022146501.1, read on the forward strand.
TTATTACACAAAATTCTAATTAAATGAAGTTATTAGCAAGTTTTCTGAATCAAACTGGAAAATGTAAAGTTCTAACTGCTTAATATTACCAAATAAAACACTAACTCAAAACACTTTAGGTTTGTTCCAACCCCAAGTTTTAGAACGGTTCTGGAACCGTTCTGAAATCATTGGGACTAGTCTTATCCGCATGCGTTAACTCGGTACTGTTTTTGAACGATTCTAGATTGACAATCGGTTGGAACAGTTTTGGAACAGTCTTGTCAACTCTGTCCTGTCAAAACACCGGTTAAAATAACCTCCCTTTTTGTTTGATATAAGATGTAAACAAACAAACCTTAATAATATTCTTCACAAATTTCTAAGTATAGAAAGAATTCTAAACACTAAAACCCATTAAACTGCAAACAAATCCACAAAACAAAACAAGCAAACGCCCCGGCTGATAAAATTTACTAACTGCGCATGTCAATACAAACAGTTCTCATTTACTGGCAAGTATCGAAATTACGGTTCCGAAACCGTTCTAATACCGATCAGAAAATTGGTTGGAACGCAAAGAGAATCGTTCGAGAACGATATCCATCAAGGTTGGAACGCTTCTAGCCCTATGCGCATGAACGGAACCGTTCCTGAACGGTTCTCAGTGGGGTTGGAACAATCCTTTTATTTTTGCACTGTATGCGCGCTTCGCTAACCATGTTACCATTATCAGCAAAAGATTCATCATCATCGTCATACATCTGACTGTATCATATCTATATCAATCTATCAACATTAATATGTTGTAAATAAAAGTCTTAATTAACGCTTTTAATGCCTTTCTACGCTTTTGGTATTCTTATTCTAGTTTTTCTTCTATTCAATTTCATAAATATAAATTCATAGCCACCATATCTGTGCAGTTAGCTTTGGCGCCCCACCTAGACTAATTCTTTTGTATTCCGTTGTGGCTCATAACTTATCTTCGCCCATCCTTACGGCTGTTTTAATGTCGTTACACTGGCGACCTATTTTTTTATAGGGTTGTAAAAAGTGTTTCTTCTAGGGGACTGGTTATACCCTCTACTCGATTTTAACTATTTTTTTAGTTGAATTGTTGTTTGGATGCATTTTGTTACTGGAAAAAGTCAAGGAGATATATAAAATATGAATATAACTTATTATAATATATCGTAGGGGGCAATCAAAAAAAGAAATAGTGGTACTCTATAATATAAAATGGCAATCAAAAAAGGTAGAACAAGTATCGTCCACAAAGTATTTTTTAAGAACTTAACTTTTTAGCGAAGATCGAACAGGCCAGACGTACTTCTATGAAAACCCTCTTCTCCAGCCGAGATTTAAGTCTCGAACTGCGCATACGTATGCTGCGTTGCTACATCTTTCCAGTATTTCTCGGCTTTGAGAGTTGGACACTCAATCAGACATTGGAAAACGGCATTAACGTTTTTGAGATGTACTTGTATCGTCGTACGCTGCGTATATACTGGATGGATAGAGTGGCACATGAGGAGGTACTCAGGCGGATGGGCAAAGATAAAGAGCTCCTATCAACAGTGAAGGAAAGGAAGTTACAGTACGTCAGTCACATCATGAGGGGTGATCGATACAAGGTGCTCAGACTGGTCATCGAAGGCAGAATTGGGCAGGAGATCAGTAGAAAAAAGGCAAAACTCCTGGCTTAAGGATCTGCGCCGTTGGTTCGGAAGAACATCCATCGAAATTTTCAGAGGTGCGATTTCAAGCACCATCATAGCCATTGGATTGCCAACCTTCGAAGGGAGACGGCGGCCTAAGAAGAAGAAGAAGAATCAAAAAAAGAAATTGTGGTACTCTAGAGGCGTGAAAAGACCAAAAGATGATGCAACCACATTACAAAATAATCATGAATATGATGAATAACTATCATATTGCAAGAAAAATAATTATATCTATGTAGTATATAATCTATAACCACTCTAATCTAGTATTGTCAACTGAACAACTTTATTATTCAATTTTGTTAGCATGCAAACCTGTTTCTTCCTAACTTCTATCAATCATATGTCGGACCTTGTTAGAGTTTTTATTTAAATAGAACTAGTTCCGTGTTATTATCTTGAAGGGTGTTGATGTGGGAAACAAAACCCTTTATTTCCTTTTTAAAAAATTAGATTAATATGCAGTCAGTTAATTTATTAAATAAAAACCGGTGGATACAGTATACACTACTGCCGGACCCTGTAGATATTATTGAACTATAATCAGCTAGTTAAATAAAAAACGAATAATGAACCATATTTTGTCGCTACTATGAAATAAGACCATTGCAAAGAACGGATAACAAAAGTAAAGTAACGTATGAATGAAAATGTAATTTTATCCTAGATCATATATACTTACAGTACGTCTGTCCGTTCTGTAGCTACGGGGTATCCGTGAGAGGGGAAACGATATTCTCTCGATGTTTTTCGTAAAAAATTAGACGACGCGTCCCATCAGTAAAAATTCGACAAATTTGCAAGTAGCCAATAAAATGAGTGGGCGGAGCGATTTGCGGTGACGTACTCGTCAAGTCGACGTATAAAATATATTGCTGTTTATTTAAATGTTTTTTGTCCGCATTCCTTTCATAGATACAGATCCAGCAGACGAACTTTACGTGGAAAAATCAACGCCATAAATTTAGCATTAAAAAATATGTTTCCATCATCACGACATGCCATTTTCAAACTTTCTTTATTGCACTTATGAAAGGTTCAGTAGATTTGTGTTTCTCGAGGACCTTACTTTGCGCATGCGCATTAAAAGTTGCACGTATTTCCAAAATAATCACAATTTTATACGGTTTAAAAAGTACAAATTATACAATGTTAGGGAAACCAACTTTTTATTGTCATGATATTGTTATAATCTTGTCATAATCATAAGTCATAATCTTATTTTTGTTGTGTAACGATTCTTGTTTTTTGCGTTTTTTTATTTTAAAAATTGTTACTCTTTTATCTACCGCTTTTATATAGCCAAGGATGCTAGTGTGTTCAGTGAGAAGTTAATTTTAAGTTTGTGCAACTGTATTTCTATTTTTTTTTTCGTTGGACATTCTAAATACTCGTAAAAATGACTAGAAAGTGTTTAGTGTGTGAAAGTTCTAATATAAAGGTCCCCGATTATCTTTTCATAGGCAAGTAAAGTATTCAGTTGTTCTTTTATTTATAGTAAGCCAGAAGCATACTTTCTGGTTAGATTTCCTAATATTGATATTCGTACGGAGTGGCTAAATGTATTTTTTATATAATATAATTTTTGTGACAGTAAACATTCAATTTATTGTTCAAATATAAGCATTTTACAAATTAACACCGCGTGTGCAACAAAAAAGAAGATAAATGGAAGTCGTTTATATGTTTGCGACAGTTTTCATAATGATTTACTTATCCACGTACGTACGTCCATATATGATCTAGGAATTTTAATGTCGATTCTCGATCGATATAACGTTACAAATAAAATTATTCAACGTCAACACGCTTTTATGATTGCCCCTTTTATTAACTCTCTACTACAATGTCGACAAAATAAATTAATATACTGCCGTCAACAGAAACTGCATCACAAAATAAAACCGATCTATAGCGAAGTGGAGGACTACGGGGCGCCAGCACAATACTTTCTGCAAATCATGGCTATCGCATGACTAGAATGCATCGGGACTTAAATAAATGGACGACTTTAAGTGAGAATCATCATTGCAGCTTTCGGACGGACAATGGGACGTGGTTGGTGAATAATGGAGATCATACGGCTTGTTTGGTACACGGGTTCAAACATGGACGATGATTAGTTTTGTTCCTTTTTGTGTGGCCGTCCACACGAAGCTCTTAGTCGGTTTTTGATGTAATGGTTTAACCCCGTTGGTCTTAAAAATACAAAAGGTCTTAAAAAAAGTAAGGTAAATATAAGGTCTTAAGGGTCTATTACGCTGTACTGTTCGGGTCGCTCTCAGGGATCGGGTAAAGCGGGCGTATGGCTAAAGGAAATATATATTATATTTCAGAAATCTGCCAAGGCTTAGCCCGATCCTGTCGCGTTAAGTCACACCCAAAATTCCAAACAGACGTGCTTTGATTTATTTTTTGATTTTTGAAATTTAGTCCAAACATAAGGAATATTTTGTTGATGTTTGACCATCAAAATCTTAAAAATAAAGAAGTTGTCTAAAAATGTGCTACAATACGGATATAGTATAATCCTTTATCTTTAATTTCCTTTTTCATATATATAAATTCGGGTCAGAACGTCCTACGACGTTGTCCGATGCCTAACTTCCACCCTGTGCGATTTTCCCATCGATCTTCGGTCAGATTTTTCTCGCTCATCGACCTTCTTATTCCTTCCATCCATGTTTTCTTGGGACGTCCTCTCTTTCGTTTACCAGGTATCCAATGAATGACTTGTTTTGGAATTCTTTCATTGTGCATTCTCTGAACGTGGCCGTACCATATTAATTGTTTTTGTTCTATATCATTTACTATTATTCCCTCTATTCCCATCTGTTGTCTAATGTCTTCATTTCTGATCTTATCCCTCCGTGAAATTCTCATTGCTCTTCTAATCGCGTCCATTTCTGTTGTCTCTAATTTCCTTTTATTCCTTTCAGTGAGTCGCCATGTTTCACATCCATAGAGTAATATGCTATTAACTAGTGTCTCGTATATATTATATTTCCTGTTTTTTGTAATTTCAGTACTCCATAGAATGCCATTTATGCATCTGATAACTCTTCGTGCCTCTATTACTCTGTTGTTTATTTCTCTATCGTCCGTTCCATCTCCTGTAAATATCGATCCCAGGTACCTGTAATCTTCACATGCCCTAATTTCCGTATTATTGTCCAAAATAAGATTTTCTGTATTGGATCCAATTGGAAGGTGTTTTGTTTTTTCTGTATTTACTGTGAGACCCCATTTAGCGTATTCTTCAATTATTTTCTGCACCATATATTCCATGTCATCTTTGTCGTTTGCAATTATGGCCTGGTCGTCTGCAAATTGCAAGGTGTATAGGCATATGTCATTTAGTTCTATACCCATTCCGTTACATTTTCTTTTCCATAGATATAAGGCCTTGGTAATATAAATTTTAAATAGTGTTGGGGATATACAGCAACACTGTCGGAGCCCTTTAGTGATAGAAATTTCCTCTGAGAGACCGTTGACCGTTTTTATTTGTGATTTTCCTCCATGGTAAAGATTTTGTACAGCTTTTATCAGAGCTGCGTTAATTCTTGGTTCGTGCAATACTTCCCATAATTTTATTATTGGTACTGTATCATATGCTTTTTGTAGATCGATGAATGTTATATGAGCTTCCTGGTTCATTGCAGATTTCTTCTCGATGATCTGTTTCAATGCAAAGATATTATCTGTACATGATCTTCCGCTTCTGAAACCATTCTGCTCTTCTTCTTCGTAGCTGGAGTATTCCTCTTCAATTAAGTTCCTCAGTATCCTTTTCATTCAATTCACTTTTTTATTTCCTTTTTCATTTGTGTAAAAATACCTAGCCAGTTTTACATAAAACGTTAAATGCCGAACGCTTATTTTGCTACTTTTTCGGACTAGTGAAATGGACTCTTAAAATACTTTTACTTTTATTATAATGAGGAGCCCCGTGCGTGCCCGTGCATTATCGCTATCCAGCCCATATATTATTGTGTCTGGACCCGTATATTTTTTATCACTATAAACATCGACATCTTCATACTCTCTTTAAACTAGTTAGTGTGACGGGAACAAAATGGCTGAACTTGACTAAGATCACAGCCGTTTTGTGTAATCGATTCCTATCTACAAGGGTCACGCACTTTACCGAATTTTGATTCATTCTGTTGAATATTCAGCGCACGTCAATCAACGAGCCAAAGGGTACAGCGCGACCATATGGTTTCCTGGGCAAGTGGGCCTGTCAGACCGTGAACGTTATACAGTTAGCACATTTTGGTTAGCTTTTTTGTTAACCGTTTAAAACGTCTATTTTATTATAATACGATCAATTGCCCGTGTAAAATGTTACCAGACTAAAAACAGTTTATGGTGATCACTGATCGGATTTTTTATATACCGTGTGTTGGCATCTTCGACCTGACCATAGGAAATCTTTCCCCGTTTTGTTTTCCAGGAAAAAAAAATATTTGCAACTTTTCAAAGAACTTATTAAAATGAAAAAAATTGTTCATTTTGAATAATTTATACGAATGTGTTTTTGAGTTATGAGGGATACAAAAATACTAAATTTGATGAAAATTTAAATTAATCCAGTCCTGGTCAAACAAACAAAACAATCACAAGTTATGTCACAATATGACAAATCTATTATGATTTTCATCAAAGAATATATCTAGCTAGAAAAAGAATAGACTCTGCCATACTGAAAAATGGTTCTACAGAAGTGGCGCCATCTATTGAGTAGGGCTTGTTTTAAATGGATCGAAGCGCGGGCTTTTTAAATGAGCGTATTTATTGAATTTTGCTCTAAAATAATTAAATTTGATTATTAAATCTTATTTTTTACATAAATTCAACAATACTAATAACAAGTATCTTTGTGATGTGTAAAATATAAGATTTAACAGTATAATTTATACAATTATTAAATAAAATTAAAGCCAAACATGTGTAAATATTATTTATTATTTAAAGTTTTTATTTATATGTCAAATATTTAAACATCGTTTATTATAATGAAACAAGACCAACGTAATACGCCCAAAGTTTTGTAAATGGAGTAAATATAAATAGGTACTTAAATGATGGCAAAAATAAAAGACTTACATTATATTTTTAGGGCCACAAACAAAAGAATTGTCTAATAAAAACACATATAACAAATTATAGTTTGAAAACGTTTTGATAATCATTTTTGATAATATTATGACTATGGCGCTATGACAACGACAATATTTTTTGAGAATTTGACAATAGTATGACAATGGCCGTTGGAAACTATGGAAACTACAAAAAAAATCTGATTGAACGCCATCTGGCAATAACTAGTAGCAACTTCTTAACCTAAAAATTAATTGCACTACCACCTAGCGCCCGAGGCTGGAACTATTTTATTTGAAATTTCCGTGGAAACGGTGGAACAGCTTTTGCTATTTCACTTTCCGGCCCCTGATTTTCATCTATACTCGATACCATTTGAACTTTTAGTTACGGAAACGAAGGCGCGATTTTTAAATTCATTGTTGTTCCCGCTGGGGATTCAGTTGGTAGCTCTGCTGTAAAAAATTACTTGCGTTGCCATATTTATTTATTTATTTCCTGACATTGCCATTCGTTTTGACATTTTAGTTTTGTATTACGAATTTTTGGTTTAAATGAATTATGTTTTGATACTTTTTTGTTTCTTAAAATGTTTTGATTAAAAGAAAATATATGTAAAAGAGGGCAACGCTGTGCCGGTGAAGGTTAATCACGTGACTAAAAGTTTATTTGATGTGAACTATATCTGGGCAGCATAATAAACAAAGGCGGTGGAGCCAGCGAAGATATACAAAACCGCATCAAAAAAACATTGAACATCATGGCCAGAAGCTAAGAAAATTGCGGAAAGCAGAACAAGATGAAAGGTTTTCGCTGAAGCCCTATGCTCCACTTAGCTAACTGCGAGAGTATTGAAGTCATGATTACAAAGTCCCGCTTAAGATGGGCTGGTCACGTATGCAGAATGCAAGAAAACCGCATAGGAAAATCTCTGCTTTACGGTGAGCTTGTAGAAGGTAAGAGGAGGCTGGGGGACAACTCAAAAGGTACAAGGATATTTTCCACGAAAACTTAAAGGGAATTAACAAGCAGAATGAGTGGGAAGAAGCAGCTCACAATAGAACGGAATGGAGAAGAATTGTAAAGTCAGTTAACAGCGACAACCAAAAAGTGAAGGGGCGACAAAGCAATGAGATTTTTGAATGTCTGGAGTGCGGTAGACAGATAACATCACGTATCGGGCTTTTCAGTCACAGAAAAGCTCATGAAAGAAAACGCCTTGCGTGACCATCTTCTGATGTGTGTCAAATACTCGTCAGCGAGTAATAGCAGTATGTATGTATGTATGTATATGCTCCACTTAGGAACTAAAGGAAAAATTTCTCCACCTGTTTAACTTGGTCTCTACTGGTGTTGTCCTATATCAATAATATCCATCTTTCTCTATTGCCTCCTTTGATTTGAGGGTAATTCCTATTGTGAGGACCTGACTATGACCACAGAATATCTAGCTACGCAACAGAAAAATACTCGAAATGAAAGAGCTTAAATTGCACAAATAGAATACTAGATGGCGCGACAATGTCATAATCAGAATATAATTAGAAATTTTGAACTTTCGGTTTTGGATCGACGGCTCGTCGACTGCCTTGTAGCTCGGCTAAATATGCACAGTTGCCAGATTCAAAAAGACTTGAATTGGCATCCCATTCTTTTTACTGTGTATAATTAATGCAGTATGTGTTTCTTTCTATTCTTCTTTTCTTGTCAGATACACTTATATTAATTATTCCTTTGGCTATTAAAATAGTTTTAAGTATATTATTACAAAACGTATACATTTTTAATATACACTACCTTATAATGTTAACTAAGAAAATACCTTTAATTACCTTTAAAATTAATAATATACAGGGCGATTGATAGTGATATTTATTAATGCTGGAACGTTAGTAATGAAATATAAGTTTAATAATAATGGAAATAATTTATTAAAATGGAGTACAAAAAATGTTAACTGACTAAAAAATACTATAATAACAAATTTCTTCCGTTTGCCACGTTATTTATATAGACCTAGGTAGATTTTAAAAAGTGACACAGGTACAATTAATAATATATTAGTTCGGTATAAAAGTTGCTGTCACGACATCGAACAATAAATAAAAACTCGTAAAATAAATTAAAATTATTAATTGAACAAATCTTTATAAAGAAACGCAAGTATACCAAATTTGGCCCAATCGAACTCCAGAAAATGATATCATAATAGTGTACTATATTATGGTACCACTTGATATGCTTTAAGGTACCATAATATTGCAATGTCACCGAAGATCCGTAGTAGGTATACCAAATTTAAGAACAATCGAACGCCATGAAATGGTATCGTAATATGGTACTATATTACGGTACCACTTTATATACATCATAGTACAATCATATTACAATGTAACCGAAGATACGTAGTATACCAAGTTTAAGCCCAATTGAACACCAGGAAATGGTATCGTAATATGGTACTATATTAAGGTACCACTTTATATGCATCATAGTATCATCATATTGCAATGTTACCGAAAATACGTAGTATCCCAAGTTTAAGCCCAATCGAACGCCATGTACGTAATATAGTACTATATTATGGTACCAGTTGATATGCTTCATGGTACCATAATAATGCAATGTCATCAAAAATACGCAAGTATATATCAAATATGAGCTCAATCGAACGTCAGGAAATGGTATTGAAATATGGTACTATTTTAAGGTACCACTTTATATGCATCATAGTACCATCATATTACAATGTCACCGAAAATACGTAGTATACCAAGTTTAAGCCCTATTGCCGCCATGTACCTAATATTGCTATGTCATCAAATATGGTACTATAGAAAGTACCACTTTATATGCTCCATGGTACCATGATATTACAATGTCACTGAAGATATAGTATATCAAGTTTAAGCCCAATCGAACGCCATGTATCGTAATATGGTACTATATTATGGTATCACTTGATATGCTTCATGGTACCATAATATTGTAATGTCATGAAAAATAGTATATATCAAATACCGTATGATACCGAAAAAAACAGCGTTCAGTTGGCTGGAAAAGGACGATCGATGACATTTCCCATATAAATTTATATATAAAATGACAGCTATATTCATTTCATAGCCATCGCTAACGCCGTTTTTTCCTGATTATACGATATGAACTTGGTATGAACACAATCGAACGCCAGGAAGTGGTATCATAATAGTAGAACAATACTTAACATATTGTCGCCGAATTACAATGAAAATTCAGGATTCAATTATACAATCAAACGTCAGGAAGTGATTGTAATTTAGCTCATAAGATTTAATTCCAACTAAGATGGCAAATTGAAAAAAAAACAGCTCTGATCTATTTTAATATGTTTAAATGATGTGCAAATTTGAAGGTAGGCTTTATCAGGAAGTATTACGATATGAATTACACAATGGCAACACTGCACAAAATTCTTTTAAATTTTGTTTGTAGAAAACTGTTTTCTTTTAAATTTATTGCCCTCTATTATGTAGTAGCGAAACTACCGCATCAAAATATGTGGTTTGGAGACAGGCTTTAAAAGCCTGTCTCCTTTTGCTACCTACAATTTTATACATGTAACGAGGCTTCTGTTGCGTAGCTAGATATTCTGTGCTATGACCCTGCTCACTCGAGTTGATGAAGACAACTTAAATACAACGACATAGATAAATCATTCTTTAAATTTAGATAATTCAAAATAAATATAAAAAATAAAGACAAAAAAATAAAACGCAATGAAAGAAATCAATCAAAAACCAATAGTGCAACAGTTACAAAACCGTCAGTTTTTTGACGTCTCGTCCACCCAAACGTCAATTTCACAAATTCTTAGACAATTAACGAGGTACAGGTGCCTCAGTCATTAAACGCCCCGACACCTGTCTGGCCCATTACACACCTCCAATAGGGAATGGGCTAAGAGGCCGTAAAATTTCAATAAAAAACCTATTCCGAATTAAAGGAAATTATCGTTAAGGGCTCGTTTTGTAGGGTTTGTCCTAAAAAAGGTCTTCGAGGGCGGACGCGTGCCGATGCAAAGAAAACAATCGAGAAAGATGGCTTCCGGAACGCCCGTCAATGGTTTCAATGCGCAGGTGTAAATTTAAAAGCTATTTAACACCAGAAGAACTTCACTTTTGGTAGGCCAACAATGCTAACTTGTAAAATGTTATGTTTTCCAAAAAATGGAAAACATAACATTTTATAAGTTAGCATTTTGGACAGTATAACCGTTTGTATATTTTGTCCGGATCATATTATAACACTCAAAGATACATTTGATATTTATACAGACAGAAATTATATCACCGATTGTCATTTAATGACAAATGTAGTTAATTCTAAACAAAATTCGTAAAAAATATACCTATAAATGCTTCAAAAAGCTTTTTTAATTTGATATAAGAAAGAAAAATAGAATAATAATAATTACCAAAGAGGAAACAGGTGCAAAACATTTGGTTTTCGAAATTAATGTTAAACGAAAGGGTTGGCTACGATCTATGGGGCTGTTAAGCTGTTGAACGAATAATGGGTGATTTATAGCCATTGATTTATTAATGTCAAAGAGAACGAAAAAACTCACGAACAGATAATTTGATTTGTTCTGTTCGTAAGTACCTATACGCGTTTATAATCGAGGGTGATAATCATAGAGTGCTTTTGTATTTAAATGTCGGGAGTTATTATTACATACCAACCAACTGTCACCCTAGTATTGACCACATGTTAAATTAACTTCTTTTCTCTTGTGGTGATTGAGTTTTATATAGAATAAAACTTATTTCAAAAGAAAAGATGTTAAACTTTCTCGAATTATAGACAGGTGGAATAGTGATTATCCTTTTTGAAGGTTTCAAATTATAGGGGGTGGTAAAATACCTCTCATCTGTAGAAAATGGTATTATTAACGTCGCTAATGTAATATTAGGGATAAAAGGTTATGAGTTTATTTTTTTTGAATTTATTTACTAAATTTAGTGTTGGAAAGTATTGTACAGGGTGGCGCCTCTCATACGACACGGAGGTTCCAAGGAGAACGATTGTTTATATTGAAATCAAATTTTGCGAGCATATATAGGTTAGTTTAGAGTATTTTTTTAAAATCTAGTGAGTTCTACACGGTGTCTCCCAAAAAATTACATATCAAAGTGGGTTTTTTGTAATAGAACACCCTATATATTAATTGATTTTCGGATTCTACGAAAAAAATAAAGGTGAGTTTCATTAAAGAAGCATATGCCTAAAATGTAAGAATTTTGACATATTTCACATTTCGTGAAAATGAAGAATTTTTTCATGTTAAAAGGCATATGTGGAGTTTCATTTTGAAAAGCAGCTACAGCTTTCATGTTGTTAACAATAGTTGGTCGAGTTTTGTCTTTACCATATCGTCTTAAAAAATAGTCGAGACTAGATAAATCTGTGGCATTTAAGTATTCTGTTAATTGGTGAATGCATACTGCAGTCACCAGCTAATAGAATCATATCAATTCTCTCTGATGTAGGATAAGTTTCCATTTTCGGCAAATTTCTGAGATTTTTTGTTTTGTTTTAACTGACACAAAATGATAACTAATTGTGAACTAAGTTGAACTAATGTGACAGCTATGCTGAAGTAACGTCAGACATATCACAGCCACTTAGATTTTATCAAATAATAAAGATCTACTGACCACTAAAAAAATGCTGTACAACTGAAATTTTTAAAAATAATGACATATAAATAAATGGAAAATTAACATCATACTTTCATAATTTTTTTAAAATATGTAGTAATGAATTTCGAAACCTGTTAAATGTTGTAATTGATTATATGCAAGAACGGAATACGTTTTTATATTAACTGTAATTCAATAAATTGCTGAACAATAATAGTAATCGTTGTCTATTACAAAACGGGTGTCGATAATAAGTACTGCGTCCTTCACTTCCAAAATAGACACTTTATTCAAACTATATTATCCTCTAACCCCCTTTTTTCTTTTTAGTGTCCGTAAAATGGTCATTGTGAAGCTGAATAACCATTAAACTCAAACACTTAGCGATTTAGCGCGTACACCGACCCTCTGGCAACCCTTAATGAAACATAATCGATGCCTAGCGGATCGTGAGTAATTTGTGGACGGATCTGGCATTTTTTTTCTGGTAGGCGACGTTACGTCAAAAGGTGACAACTAAAAAAGTCAACGTCGCATTATAATTGTACAATTGAAATGTAGGGGGAGTTGGAATAAATGTCCGTTTTGTTAGTTTTTTGACGTATGTCGAGGTGTTGTGAATAGAATTACTGGAATGCAAATAATGGTTTAGAGTTAAATAGTTTTTAGACACCTTTTGAATAAAAAAATCACATGAGAATATTTCATTTTTTACCTTACATATTTTTTGTAAAATATCTGTGCTTCTCAAAAAGAATTTAGCTTCCCAAAATGAATTTAGCAAAAACTAAAGTAATATGCAACGAACTAGTGGAAAGAAAAGACATTGTAATGTATCGTATGATCGAATAAAAACGGCGTCAGCGATGGCTATGTAATGAAGATCGCTGTCATTTTATGGCGTAAAATTATATGGGAAATGTCATCGATCGTCATTTCATAACCATCGCTGACGCCGTTTTTTTCGGTCATGCGGTATAACACAACACTGGAAATAGTAGAAGAATATATATATTTGGGATAACTAATACCTAGCTCGGGATCTCTACTACCAGAAGAATAAAGTTAGCATGAAGTACTTATGGAAAAAACTCAATCATATTCAAGTCTAGAATGGCACTATATCTAAAGAAGAAAACATTCGACCAATGTGTACTACCAGTCATGACCTATGCTTGCGAAACTTGGACACTTAAAACGGACATCATGAGGAAACTGCAGGTCGCACAACGCTCCATGGAACGAAATATGCTGGGAATATCCAAGAGAGACCGTAAAAGTATACAGTGAATACGACAAAAACCCCAGGTAATAGATGTCTTCCACAGAGTCAAATCCCTCAAATGGCAATGGGCAGCACCTGACAAGAAGAACGGACAACAGATGGACCACAAAAATTATAGCATGGTAGCCACGAGGAATTAATGGGGATGATATTAGGAAATTAGCAGGGATAACTTGGACCCGCATAGCCAACAATAGACAAGAATGGGTCAAACTACAAAGAGAGTATGTTAGGGAGGCTACACCATAATTGGAAATGGTTGAATAAGCTGAAAATGACGTTTATGATGATGGCATGTTGTTACTGGACTATCTTTTTATTAAAATAAGGCAAACAATATGTGCTATAGAACGGATAAAATACATAATTGGTGTGAAATATACAACAAAAAAGAAAACATAATCATTCATAAGTTAGTATTTTGGTTCTAAAATTCACTGACTTCCAGAAAATTAACAAACTAACTCACTTTATCGTTCCATCGCATATAATTCTTGACTTAATTTGATGAACAGTTGGATGTCTTAACAGCCTCTGGTGGGACCGAAACTTATCTGCAACAACTAAAAAGAGACTTGGAAGAACATTGGTGGAGTCAGTTCTTTGCTATGGTTCAGAGCTGTGGACTCTGAGTGCAGACGCGAAGCGCAAAATCCAAGTTGTTGAAATGAACTACCTTAGAAGAAGTGCAGGTATATCTAGGATGGAAAAAAAGACAAACATCGAGGTCAGGCGTATCATGAATGCATCGGAGGAGACAGTACTGGATCGAATCGAAAAATCCAGCTTAAAATGGTTTGGACATGTTCTGCGTATGCCGGAGAACAGGTGGCCAAAAAGAGTTTTTCAATGGGCCCCCAGGGCAGAAGAAAGAGAGGTAGACCTAGAAAATCCTGGAACGGAACGGTTACGGAAGCAATGGAAGCTCGTAACCTAGAAGCTGATGACGCTCTAAATCGAGATGTGTGGCGTAGGGTAACGGGAAGGCAGCAATAGGCTGTAGTTGGAAATGAGTATTAAATACTTAAACCAAATCCCGTTTATATATATAATTTGATGAACAGTGAGTTTCCCAACGTCCAAGCACAGATTTTTTTACAAAAAAACTTGTAAGATGAAACTTAAAAATGTAAAAAGGCACACACTAGAAGGATTGTAAATAAAAACTTGTAAATAAAGGAAACTCTCCAAAATCTTAACTTACATATAAACAACTGTGGTGTTATCAAATTAAGGAAATTTTTTTTTATAAATTTTTAGGTATTTAAAAAACGGTAAAGAGAAAATATGTTCTTTTAAATTATCTCTGTTAAATCCTCAACTTCTTTCTTTGCAAGTCAACCGAAAACCGAAAATAGTTTGTCATCGTTCTCACCTTTGATCTGATAGGTTTAATAAAGGTGGCAGTCGTTCAACACGTCGTAAAACAATGAAAACGCGTCCTCCGTTTTAAAATGCCGGACATAAATATCAATTACCGAAGACTAGAGCTGCCGCTGAATAATTTTCCAGTTGGGAGTTTGGGCACGGGCCCTAACGTCTCCCACATGTCGTTTAACGACATCTTAAAGCGTTTCGCATCTTATTAAAGCGCCCCCCATCAACGTCGCTTACCAGGGACATGGAATTCAATATTACAACGGGCTGTGGTGTACTTTTATTTTGTGCTATAAGGGACTATATAATATGACATTGACAGTTGGCTTTTTAATTTAAAGTAGATTAATATTTTCTGGGAAATACTAATAATACATATCTTTAAACTTGATTTTCATGAATCCGTTGTCCGACAATACGATGATACGATATTGATTTTATTGGTTGAAGTTAAAGACTTCGATTGGTTAGAAAATTAGGCAGTTTTAAATTTATTGCATTTTTATGCGACCGTTCATTGGATAAACGATTTGCTTGTGATTGGTGTTATTTTATATTTTCATTTCTATAACGATTTCGCTGTTTTACTTATAGTCTAAGACTAGCAACGTTTTCAAGAGAGAATATTCTCGAAGAATTCTAGCTGCCTGTAGACGTTGCGTTCATTAATGCGCCTTATATCTGTATTTAACATCTGTTCACTACTCATAAACGAAAAATCCCATAAAACACACGAAAATGGGATACCCTTTACAGATGTGATGCGCAGTAGTGAACCGCAGTAGTCTACCGGCAGCCGGACGGCCCGCACTTTGGTCAGGAGAGCATAGCAAAAGATATATTAAAGAACCAGCTATCTGAAAATTCCCCTTTTCCCGACGGTGCTAGCTCTTGTACTATTATATTTTTATGAAGGTTAGATTAAATTTGTCAAATAAGTATCAAAAGGTCCGTTATCGTACGATCTTTCTATGTTGAAAAGTGGCGCGAAAACGCTATGGCCAATCAGAGCGCCGTCGGACCATCATATGAACGGATAACGGACGCATGACAATCAAGCTTTATTCTACCGTTAGCGTGCTAGCATATTATTTATTCATTTATTTATCGTTTTTGTGTTGTTTTATATCATGTTTTCCTGCTTGTTTTCTAATAATCTAATTCCATTTTAAATGGAGTGGACATATTTTTTCGAAACGTTTTTCTTACAGTTTTACTTTGCCATTTTTATCACTTAAGTACATGTTTTCTTACATACTAGCCTAACGGATCCAATAAACCGACCCTATTTCTCAGAATGACACATTGAATTTATTCCTGGTCTATGACCCTCAAGATTCAAAAATGTTATACAATTACGGTTATATTTATGTCTTTAAATACAACCACCCTAGGAAACTAGACCAAAATACTAGTATAGTATTACCATCAGACTTATAGAAAAGTCATTCTCTATTTACAATAGCCTTTAATGAAGGCTTTTGGAATTTTAGAACTTGATATTATAAATAAACGCATACCTGGATGTATCCAAGGCAAATTACTTTACTAATGCGTTTTGTTTTGTGTTGTAAAAAATGTCTATGCTTATGTGGCGGATTCATCTCTCCAAAAAAATCCTTTATGGGTATTTCGCCACTGCACTGCAAGAAAAATCTACAAAATAAAATAGTTATTTTTTTTAAAACTATTTTATTTTGTAGATTTTCTTGCAGTGCAGTGGCCACTGCACTGCAAAAAAATCTAAACACCCATAAAAGATTTTTTTGGAGAGATGAATCCGCCACTCACCCATCTCCTAGGGGAAGGTCTATACCTAAGACCTTCCCCTAGGAGATGCAAGACGTTGTCGTTGGTGGGGAAGCTCCTGGTCAGGTGCTGGGGGAATCCCCCCTAGCACTTGGCTTGGTCTAAGAAGCATCTCACTCATCGTCTTGTCCCTGACTGTAGTGTCGTGGCCAGGGAATTGCACCAAGACATATAACGATACCGGGCGGGGCTAGGGACAGCCTCAACCTTGGGGCATCGGGGGGCACCCCATTGTATTTTACCCCTTACTTCTACATGCGGGACTCTGTAGAAGTGGACCGACTGTCCCTAGCGACTCATAGGAACACTATGAGATCTGGTAATAATAGTAATAAAAACATCACCGGTGAAGCTGTGGGGAAACCCCCTAGCGACACTGGGAACAGTAACAATGAAAGTTCCAAGGGGCCAAACCCAAAGAGAACTACAGGAGAGGTGGCTGACACTTGCGTGAGACCATCCTCCGCAAGTGGCATACAAGCTACCACCTCCTCCAAGGGTCGGGAGCCTACCTCCTACCTCTAAACCCAACAAGCGACACAATCTACCGTTTCGTCTACCCGGCCTGGGTCGTAGCTCCTCGACTGTGAGGGACACGGGTCTCCGTAGGAAGTCCTGGGACTGTATGATGAGTTATAACTCAAGAAAAGGGAACACAATAGATCTCTAAGGTCGCAGAGATTAACCCCCCTCCCACTTATTGTAAATTTTAAATTCTAAAATAGGTATAGACACTTTTTCTTTATTTATATTAATAAAATCGATAATTAATTTAGTTTATCAATAACATGCTACTGGGATGAGCAAATGTAAGACTAATAATATCAAGACTCGCTTGGTCTTGGTCTTGCTGTAAGACTCTTTTGCAAGTATTGCACTTTTTAATAGATTTTTACAAGAGGCACTTTTGAGTTAAGAAAATCTTTAAATAACTAGTATATAGACTGCAAGAATCTTGCTTGCTGGATCTTCGTTTTGGTCTTGAGTAAGTTTTGCATTGGTCGATCTTGTGTGCAACAGATATAGATTTTCTCGATCATCACTACTACTGGTACAGGTTTTGTAGCCGTATATGATTACAGGTCTTGTCACAATCTCGTAGATATTTTTGATTCCAAATATGTATAATTTTATGCTTTTCAGTTTTACCTCATCAGGTAATTGTTAAATTGAAGTTTAAATTTATACAGGATGAGTCTTAAATAAGTGCATATATTTTTAAGGGTAGTATATTTCGACCCAGAAACACGTCTATGAGTTTTTTTTTCGCCAAAAAAATTTAAAATTTTAAGTTTTTTAAATTTATTTTTGCAATTTTAAAAACCAGAAAAGATCCAGTGGTTCTCAAAATTTAAGAACAAAATGATTTTTAAAATTTTCAAGGTGAAATTACTCGGTTATTTTGGAAATGCTAAAGAAAAGATATGTTTATTTTATCGAGATCTATCAGCTATGAAAATATTTGCACTTATTTCAGACTCACCCTGCATAATGTTAGGTTTCTCAGAACACCAAACGGATTTAAAAAGAAGTTTCTGCGAAATAACAAAAGTGTTCTCTGGTTAGTTATATATAGACGTTTTAAATAGTTTTTCTTTATTTGTTTTACGATTAAAAAAGCCAGTGACAAGTAGCCGGTGGTATTTTACAAAAAGTACATTTTTTATTTCCTTCAGTCACGAAATACCCAGGACCTGTGACATAGAAAAATCCACAAGATTTTCCTTAATTTAAGTAAGAACAATTTTTGGTTTGTCATGTTATTTTTAACATTGTCTCCTCAATGAACAGCTCAGTAGATTGAAGCTAAGAAACAATGGCGAATGCAGATTCTATAGCAAAAATGGGGAAACACCACAACACCTCATCACTAAGTGCGCTAAAACGACAACCATTCGTGCCATAAAGTTTGATAAGACTGGTATCGGAGATGGAGAACTAACCTTTATAAAACCATCTCCGATACTTGCTTTTGTTAAAGCTCCGAGACTGTGTGATGAGTTATAACTCAAAATAGATCTATAAGGTCGCGGTGATTAACTTCCTCCCTTCCATACAATCTACAACCTTTTTATTTGTTAGATTTCCCTTTCAGTGAAGAAATACCCAGGGTTTTTCCAAGAGATAACTTTCACGGTTTGAATATTGCTAGACGATTCATACCAAAAGATTTTTCTTCTTCGCTTCCTTTGGTCCATCCATATTGCATTTCTTTTCGACCCCAGCGACAGTTGTTGCGAAAAGAGCGCGATTGTCGTGTGCCGATGCCGTTTTTTCCCTCCCTTATTCTTCGCGCAGATGCACGCAGCATCTCTCTTTTTCCTTCACTTCCGTAAGGAGACCAAACGATGCAAGGAAAAAAACGCACGAAGGGCACCAGGTGGAAGCCCGACCTTTCCTAAGGGCTACACGACAATACGCGATCTAATTTTTCGAGAAACCAGAGCACAATAATGTGCAAAGGGACCCCGAAATAAGTAGGAATCGGGACGATAGGCCCAAAGGATGGATATTCTCACGATTTTCGGTTGTGCGACCGTATAGGTCGGGATAATCAAGGGTTATTGTAACGGGCTCTATGACTAGGCGAAAGATTTGCGCTCTATTTTTCTAGGATCCCTACAATTAACCGCATAATTGTTACGAGGAACTAGAGTAGTTTATTGTTGGGCCACCGTGTCAATTATAGAAATTTAACTGCCGTATAGCGCAAAATATTATAGTGTGTGGGATAATTAAATCACATAAATTTTTTTAACAGATATTGTCTTTCATGGATATATGGGCGAATCTTTCAGACAAATAATATAGACAAACTTTACTGTGTGTACCAAATATATACAGAAAAATGCTACGTAATAGTATAGATTGTTTTATTAGGAGTAAAAATGAGTTTTCGTGGCGAGGCTGTACGTTTGACTTAAAAGTCACAGCTTGTACGAGTATATACAGGGTGCTACAAATTCGAGGTACGAGCATTGGTATCTCGGTAACCGTAATAGATACGAACTTGGTTAAACTGGGACGAAGTTGCGCTTTGGGATGTTCACCAAGATGCCATCAAAAAAGGTTTAAAAATTTCAAGGATTGCTGAGTTTTTTGGGAAAAACTGATTTTTTTGAAAACCAAAATTATTTTTTCCTGTCGTTACATTTTAGAAAATCAAAAAACTAATTGCATATTCCCACTTTATTAGGGCTATTTGATAGTATTTTTAGATTTTCAAATTAGCTGATAATTTTTGAGATACAGAGGCGAACTTAATTTTTTTAAATATAGACCTGTATTTTTTATTTCAGATTTTAAAAGAACTCGGTCTCCTGAGTCCAAATCATATGCCACACTTTTTTTTTGTTTTCACATTTGAACACAATTTATTTAAACTAATTTCAAGTCTGGCTCTGTTTAATCTATTCATCGTTACCATATTGATAAGCTTTCAAACTTAACAATGACGTGGGGTAAAACATTGAATACGGAAAATCAAATGCAATAAAATAATATAAAATATATATAATTAATATAAATTAATATAATATTATAATATAAACAATCAAATCATTTTCCCGGAAGTTGTATTGGAAATGGTAGAGCAGTATAATGTCCAACGAGGTTCCTGGACCTATCGCCAAGGAGCTACATTATTTGACATCATATGTAAAAGTGAAATCAATTCATCTCAACATTTACAATAAAGAGGACATAATGCATTCTATAAATAAAATTGAGCGAAAAATAAAATTGGTCCAATAGGGAGGGTGGTAACCATTTCGAACATGTAGAACATTAACAACTAGTTTGTAGAGGTTGATTTATTTATAATAACTATGATTAATATTATGCATATTATTAGATCGCACACTGAGAATTCAAATTCACAATAAAAAAATTAAAAATAATATTTTTAAATTTATGACCTGGATATTATTTTTTTAAATCTTTCAATTGGAATTCCAATTTAATTCTTCCGATTTTCCTTATTCAATGTTAGTTAGCGCTGATCAATATTGTTGCGATGAATATAATCAGATTAAATAATTTGAGAAACCAGAGTCGGACTTGAAATTATTTTAAATAATAATTAAATAGTTTTGTTGCTGTTAAGGTATCCAAAACAAAAAAAAAATATAAAGTGTGGCATATCATTATATTCAAGAGACCGAGTTCTTTCAAAACCTGAAATAAAAAATGCAGGTCCGTATTTAAAAAAATTAAGTTGGCCTCTGTATCTCACAAATTATCAGCTAATTTGAAAATCTAAAAATACTGTCAGATAGCCCTAATAAAGTTACTATAAGAATGTACAATGAGGTTTTTGATTTTCTAAAAACTAACGATAGGAAAAAATAAAATTGATTCTCAAAAAAATCCATTTTTTCCAAAAAATTCAGCAATCCTAGAAATTTTTAAAACTCTTTTGGTGGCATCTTAATGAACACCAAACCAAAGCGCAACTTTGCCCCAATTTAACCATGTCCGTATCTATTACGGTTACCGAAATACCAATGCTCGTACCTCGAATTTGTAGCACCCTGTATATCGAGAAACTATAGTGAATAGACTGATGCTCGTTGAATTTGACACTAAAAGTGCTTTGACGTAAAAGTGCTTTACTTTTAAGCCTAGACCAAGGCCTAGACGTTAAAATGACTTTTTATATTGTCAATCACGTCGCAAAAATTAATACTTTTGTGACGTTTGAAAAAAAAGATATTTATAGATTTTGATCTATTGATATATATATAATTTACTTTAGATTCTGTTATCTTTATCAATAATCCATAATACCATAATTCAAATTTGAAAAATAATATGATTCTGGTAATGTTGTTATGGAGATTGGACACAGATAGAGAAATAAATAAATCAATAGATAAAAATCAATAAATCTTTAAATCAGTTTTCGGCTTTCAAAATCCAAAATTTGAATTTGACAACACCGCATATTTGAAGATTTAAAGTAATAATTTAATTGGTTTTCGATCCTTCGATCCTTGTGTGTCTATCCACGATCTTCATAGTGTTTTGTAATTTCAGGAGTGTCATATCAGTCATGGTGTATAAACAAAAATATAATTTATATGAAACTTCGTTTTTTAAACTTAAAAAACAGAATAAAGCCTATAGAAAAAGTTTCCATAAATCACTTGACGACGATTTTTAGAAATTATATATGGTTGGAAAATCCCTTTCATATTCTTTTTATTTCTGTTAAAATCATAATATAGGGGTTGCGTTTTTTGCACTTTATGTATAGAATATATGAGGGGTGACAAATTTATATAAAATGGGAATCCTTGTCTGTTATTTTTTTATCTAAAATACTTTTTAAGTAGTTTTTAATAAAAAGGGATATATTTATGGTTTTTGGCAATATTTACTTATGTAGTAGTAACATTGTTAGGTTAAGGCATTTTGGAATTTATATTGTCTGTCTTTTTTTAGTTGAGCTTTATATAGTAATCGATTAAATATTATACAGGTTGACTATAAAAAAATTATACAGGGTGTTCAAAATAGTGTATCTAACTTTGGTGGGTAATTCTACAGATAAAAATAAAACAAACAGTTCCTATGAATATATGCCCTAAAATGCTTCCCGAAGAAGTTACAGCCCTCGCGAAAGGTTAAATAAAAATAAAATATTTTGTTTTTTTTTGAGAACATTGGTAAACCGTTTTTCTTGAAATTTGGTACTCTTACACACATTTTAATGCCAAAGCAGGCGATAGTGTAAAATTCCGTAACACCCTGAAAGGGTACCTCCTTATAGATACTAAGGTTTTATCCTTATAGATACACTAATTTTAATAAATGAAAATTAAAGCTAGGACTATCAACGGTTTATCAATGTTCTCAAAAATATACAAAATATATTACTAGAATTTAACATATAGTAATCGATTAAATATTAGGTTGACTATAAAAAAATATAAAAATAATTTTTTGATGATTTGTTTTATTAAGGGTCAGAAACAAAGGCAACCCTTAAGTTTCTAAACTCCTGTTTAGAATGTCTTTTTTTTGCTACTAAAATTCTATTTTCCATAATAGAGTACAGGGTGGGTCAAATTCGACGCTTTTAAATGGAAAGACCCTTTTCTATAGGAGATAGACGAAAAGTAATATCGGTGTCTGGAGCTCAATTTTCATCAAAAATATGATGGTGAAAACCGCATATCAATATCTGTTACCGTTTCGGAGTTACGGGGTGTTTTTCAAAAATGTGCATTTTTAACAAATCGCTGTAACTTTTTTGTTATGAAAAATTTTGTATTTCTATGAAAACATTTCCAAAGCACCTTTTTACGTAGAATTTAATGGTTTAAGTATAATTTTTTTAACATTAATAATTTAAGAGTTATCAACAGAAAAATTGATTTTTTTTTGGGCACACCCTCTATATTTTTAATTAACTGAAAAGAATTTAAAATTACCTTTCCAAAAATATAGCACACTTGATATTTTGTTATAATCCCCTTCGAAATACAGAATTTTTAAAAGTTCGCCACTTTAAATTAGTAGGCTTTGGACCCCTTATTGATGATATGTCCTTAATGGAACTCGAAAACATATTTTTCCAGCAAGACGACGCACCGCCTCTGAACGCTGAAGTTATTAGCAAATTTTTGCAGCCAATTTCAAGAATAATTGGATAGCTAACCAAGATCCCAGCCGTTGGCCGTCGAGGCCGCCTGACTTAGAGCCCATGGATCTAATCCTATGGATATATTTGCGAATAAAGGTTCCTTATTCTTCCGTATAATCTAGACAAGAATTAAAAATACTTAGCAGTTATGAAAGGGTATCTTTCACCCGTACTGAGTTAATGAATTCCGCGAGAAATGTTCAAAAACTGCCCCGTCTGTCCATAACAGATATAAGGTCGATATGTCGAACACCTGTAGCAAAATCTCATGTCTTGGTTTGCTATTTATTTTTATTGTTATTAGATATAGTTTAAATCTGTTGTTAAATATATTTTAAATTGTTATAAAATTCTGCATCTCTCATAGCAAATATTATTTTCGTTTTAATTGATGCTCACAGCTAGAATTTTTTTGCATTACAGCCGGTGCCGTTCAAAGCCTACTTATTTAAAGCGGGCGAATTTTATATACTCTATATCTCGAAGAGAAATGGAGCAAAATATCAAGTGTGTTATATTTTTGGAAAGGTAATTTTAAATCCTTTTCAATAAATTAAAAATATACAGGGTGTCCCAAAAATAAAATTTTCTGTTGATAATTCTTAAATTTTTAATTTAAAAAAAATTATACTTAAACCATTAAATTCTACGTAAAAAGGTGCTTTGGAAATGTTTTCATAAAAATACAAAATTTTCCATAGCAAAAAAGTTACAGTGATTTGTTAAAAATGCATATTTTTGAAAAACACCCCGTAACTCCGAAACGGTAACAGATATCCATATGCGGTTTTCACCATCATGTTTTTGACAAAAATTAAGCTACAGACACCGATATTAGTTTTTGTCTATCTCCTATAGAAAAGGATGTTTCCATTTAAAAGCGTCGAATTTGGTCCACCCTGTACATATTATAAGTTATGAATAGGTAATAATTGGCTATAAATACCAGTATCAAAAAAAAGTATGGTTTATCGACAATAATTTTAAATATTACTGCTACTCTCGTAGTTCAATCAAATCATTCACAGGCATTTCTGAAACTGCCTTTCCAAAAAAGTAATTAATTTTTTGGAAGGCAATAATTTTTTCCATCTCTAGAATATCATCTCCCATCCATCTCTAGAATAATTTTTATCGGTTTCAGTTTCGAATGGCTTGTGGTCAGTGCGGTAAGCCTACTTGACAGTTGATTGGTGTGATGTATTAACAGATAGATTCACTCCATTCCACTGATTTAGTTGCGGTTATAAGGAACACACCCTCTTTAAATCTGGCACAGGGCCACCTAGTTGATAAACACAGAAAAAATATACTGAAAGCAGGGAACTGACCCATTGCTTTTTTGTGTCACTGATAATTTAATTTAAAATTCTTCTTTATTTTGAAACTATTTAAGGAAAATTCTGGGTATTTTGATTCTGAACCAAAATCAGTGACATTGATATAGAATGTAGAATGGTTAGGAGGGGAGTTAATCACCGCGACCTTACAGATCTATTGTGTGTTCCCTTTTCTTGAGTTATAACGAGTTATAACTCATCATACAGTCTCAGGGCTTTAACAAAAGCCAGTATCTGAGACGGCTCCTCAGAGGCCAGCTCTCCATCCTCTACATCAGCCGTACCAAAGTTCATGGCACGAATGGTCGTCGTCTCGGCGCACTCAGTGATAAGGTGTTCTGGTGTTTCCCCATTTTCCATACAGAATCTGCATTCGTCGTTGTTTCTCAGCTTCAGTCTACTGAAGTGTTCGTTGAGGAGACAGTGTCCTGTTAGAAACCCCGTGACAATCCGAAGATTGTTCTTACTTAAATCAAGGAAAACCTTTGGTTTTTCCCGGTCGTAAGTTCTGAAGAACTTTTTCGAGTGTCTTAGACCGTTGGAGGACACCCATTCCAAGTTACGGATGGAGTCTTCCAGATTCTTCAGTTCCACCTTCAGACTATCGGATAGGATGGCAATTTGACATTGATATAATATTTTCTGAACATTTAAAGACATTTCTCCAATGATGAAAAAGAACATTAAGGAGCCTACTATTTATAAGTTATTCTATTTCAGTGGTTTTAATACCTAAATATTTTTATATAAAACTAGTCCAATTCATTTAGATCAATAAAATAATCCGATTTGCGATGAAGAGATTAAATAAACGCTGCGTATGCCAATAAAATCAGATTACAGTGTTTTATTAGTCCCTATTTTATTTGACAGTCTCGTGCCTTTCTGTCTAAACGACAATCCATACCGGCAAGAGGTGCCTTAAGCCTCCAAGATATCGGTTAATAAAACAGCGTGAAATTAAGGTTAGAGAAAAAAGGGGAGAGTTGATTTAAATGCGCTAATTTATGAGCAGAGATTTGCACGATATAGACGGCACCCTAGAGAGACAGACAGTTTGGTTAAATAGCGTATGATAAAAATTATTTAAATATGATTTGTGTGTAATGGAATTAATTATGTGATCTTAATTTTAGTTAAGATGAAATGGCGTTCTTTAGTTAAGGTGAAATTATGAAAGTAATCAAATAATTTATCTCTGCTGATTACTTCTGACAAAAGAACCTTTTAGCTGAAAATAACCTTGATAAAGACGAAAATACACGTCGAAACGTCGGTAATTAAAAAAAGATTGTTTAATTCCTGGTTTTAAACCTGCGAAAGTCATTTGAAGTGTGGAATTTCAGAAGGCATTTTGTCCAAAATCTAAAAATTTCACAAATCGCAAAAGTTTACTACACAAATCTGACAAAAGTTGAATATGTATAACACGTACTAAAAATTGGATAAAAATGCCCCGTTTAATTTAAGAAACAGAAAGTTTTATTTGCTTTTATATTTTTTTGGTGAATTAAGGAAAAAAAAACAAAACTTAAACGCATTTTGATTGTCCAAGGTGGACAAAAGCCTTTTTGTTTGGGTTAGCTATGGACAAAACGCGTTTTGAAGGTAAAACAAGTTCTTCCCAACTTAAAGCGGAACTCAAGAACCTGGAAGACTCCATCCGTAACCTGGAATGGGAAGCTTCCAACGGTCTAAGACACCCGAAGAAATTTCTCAGAACCGAGAAAAATGAAAGATTTTCTTTGATTTATGTAAAAATAATCTTAATGATATTATTGCTAGCCCATCAGACTATCTGACACCTAGGTTGGAGCTTGGCCAGAAATTTCTAATCAGAATTCCAACCAGAAAGGAGTGGGAGACACAACTACTGAAGGAATTTGATATTGCGCTATTTACTGGCGGATTCAGGTGTAGGTTCGGGGGTGTTCTCGAAGGCTTATGACATCGCAAGGTCTTACCGGCTTCCGGATAGAACACGTGTTTTCCAGGCAGAGATACTTGCCATTTGGAAGGCCTGCGAATGGTTGAGCGAGGAGACACCTTATATGGACTTCCGTCCATGCAAGTGATTATTGCAGTTTTCCTATAATAATAACTGATAGCCATGTCGGCGCCGAACTCATCTACCATATCCTCCAAAATACTCAAAAAAAAACGTGCGACAAGTTACTCTACATGGCATGGTATGATATAACCTTGCTTTGGGTTCCAGGCCACAGGAACATCGACGGGAACGAATGCGCTGATGTACTTGCAAGGCGAGGATCGTGCCTTGCGCTAGATGCATCAGAGGAAGTTTTTACTCCCCTCAAAACCATAAAAAAGACATTTACCACCATTTTCTGTCTATGAAGAATAGTGGATGGAAAATTCCAGGGACAGCCAGGACAGGAGGCAGGACAGCCAGGAAAACTTGGTCCAAAATACGACCATAAGAAATCGGGAGAGCTCATAACTAAATCGCGTAAGGATATCGCCAGGCTTACGGCGGTATATTCGTAACTCTGGCCAATTGGCTAACATGCGGCGAGAATGGGCAGTCTTTTTAACGAAGTTTGCCGAAGCTGCAAGGACCCGAAGGAAGGTTCTGCATTTTCTGTGCCGCTGTCCGGCTTTGTATAGAACCCGCAACCGTTTCATCGGTGGTTACAGCTTTGTAAATGTTGAAGATGTTGTCGGGAAGAGCATAACGGAAGTCACCCGTTACATTAATGCCACCGAATGGTTATAAAAGTTAACACTCCAACTTTCCATCCCTAGGGATAGGGTCTCTGAGTGAGTGATATCAAAACGGCAATTCTGCTAATTGGAGTTCGGCAAGCGGTCGCATTCGCCACTTCAACCAACCAACCAAGAATAATCTTCGGATTGTCACGGGGTTTTTAACAGGACACTGTCTCTTCAATGAACAACTCAGTAGATTGAAACTAAGAAACAACGGCGAATGCAGATTCTGTGAGAAAAATGGGGAAACACAAAAAAAAATCTGTAAAATACGACATTCAATATCCCAATGCTTAATTGTTATAATTTCTTTGAGACTATTCACATTTACTGGATTTTCAATTCTCATTGCAACATATCAATTATTTCTGTAATAATAAATAATGTTTATTTTAATTTACATAAATTTACATTATATTGTTTGCATAACAAAATTAACATTCATACAAAATTATTAAACCCTTCTACCACTATAATTACACTTTTATTAGCTATTTCATATTCATCCCATCTGCAAAGGACCCACTTGGCAACGTGCCAATATTTTCCGCCACAAAATACATCAATAAAACATATTTCCGACCCCACAAATCATTATAAGTTCCTTATTGAATACAAATAATGAGTAATTAACGTAGCTTTGTTGATTCTTCTTAACTTAAAACCTTATTTGCAATTTAATTTTGAAGTAGTTTCAAAGAATGCGAATGGGGCGGTATTGTATGGTCTGAGGCAAACAGGGTACGACTATAATTATGCCGTTTGAAATGCTGTAATTGCATGTACTCTAGAGGTAAAGGTGAAAAGCAAGCAAACGAAGGAAGGAATTAGTATGAAGGAATAATATAGGGTTTCTTCCAGGGTTGAAAAAAAACATGTTCTTTTTTAATTTTTAAACAAAACTTTAGTTAATAACAGAACATTTTAGTTTTTTTAAAACAGATACGTCTACAAAAATCGTTGACGTTCTGTTAAAATGACATTATATCTAAAATCTATTCTGTACCCTGTGTCCCATGAATGCTAACAAATCTTAGATTTGTGAAAGTCGCCTTTTCTGATTCTAGTTCGAATATTTAGAGGTCTAGATGTTTCACCAATATAAAATTTTATCACATTCACATGGTATTTTGTATATTACATTTTGTTGTCCAGCGTTCATTGGTTTAGTGTGTGTTAAAATCCTGTTAAAATGGATCTAAGTGTATTTTGTGTTTGGAAGATGATCGTATGTTATATTGTTTTCCTATCCTTCTTATTTTTTTCCGAAACGCCTCGTATGTATGGAATTGTAAGTTGTATAAACCGGGTGCGTCTCGAAAGGGTCACACCCCCATAACTTTTTTATTTTCTCAGATAAAAAATTGAGATTTGGTATGTTAATATATGCCATAAATTAGAATTGATTGACGTATTCAATAGTTTTCTGTCACTTCCTGTTTCGCCGGAAATGACTACAACTTTTAATTTTTAAATGGCACCCTCGGTTTTTTGTTGCTTTATTCGATAGAAAATGATACTCTGAATACAATGACATATCATATGTCAACTTTGACATTTTCGCATATGGTTTATTTGAAATTATAACATGCGGTTCATAACGATAATTTGACTCGAAATACCAAGTGTATGGTATCAAATTATTCGTAAAAAAATGCTTTTTCCAAACATGCTAATCAGCCACCCTCGTTCCATTTGAGCCACCCTCGTTCCAAAATTGAGATGTGATTAAAAATACGATTTGGGCATCTTTTAACCAGCCAGGACAAGACACGACTAACATTAGACGATCAAATCTATTTTTCCAAGGCTCCTTGATTATAAAATAGTGTTTTTAACACAGCCATGGCACTCTCGATTGAAATTTAAATTTTTTTTTTCCACAATAAGGGGCCGTCCTCTGCCGGAAACACTGCGACCTGTGAGGTCTATTGTGTTTGTCCCCTTTCTATATCTGCACCCATTCTCCTATCCCTGTGCCCTGCACTAACTTATGCAGGTCCTTGATAGGATGGGAGCATAGTTCCTCCGGTTCTAGCCTAGCTTTCCCAAATAAAAAGTGTCGCTTGCGATCCAGAGTCTCGCAGTGACATATTATGTGCTCCGCTGTTTCAGGATCTTTATCGCAGAGTCTGCAGCAAAGACTTCCTTGATACAGATTGAGCTGGTTCAGGTAACACTTGACAGCCATATGTCCTGTCAAGAGGCCTGTTGTAATCCGCAATTTATTCCTGCTAAGCATTAGCAGTTCTTTTGCGGTTTTGGAGCTAGGTCCTTGGATAAAAAGGCTTTTATCCAAGGCTGCTGTGCCTGTGCCCCTGTCTGTTTCTCCAGTGGACATTCTGCTTTTCCCTGATCCAGAGTTTTAATGCACTACGGGCCATACATTTGGGTATTCCCAGTACTGGCTCTGGACCAAGATAAGATGCCGATGATCCTTGCCTAGCTAGCTCATCGGCTTTTTCGTTGCCTTGGATGCCGCTGTGGCCCGGCACCCAGAATAATTTAATTCTGTTCCGTCGAGCCAGAGCTTCCAGTTCACCTAGGCATTCCCAGACGAGACTCGACGATACCTTTGGGCTCGAAATTTAAAATTAAATTTTGTTTTATACAAAAATGTCAAAAGTTGACATATGATATGCCATTCTATTCAGAATGTCATTTTCTATCGAATGAAGTAAAAAATAACGGGGGCGCCATTTAAAAATCAAAAGTTGTAGTCATTTCCGGCGAAACAGGAAGTGACAGAAAACAAATGAATATGTCAATCAATCCTAATTTATGTCATATACTAACATACCAAACCTCGTTTTTTTTTATCTGAATAAATAAATAAGTTATAGGGGTGAGCGACTTTTGAGACGCACCCGGTATTGTGTATTGTTATCATTGTGTGTATTCTGTCTATGATTTGGAGTTTGTATTTCGTTTAATGGTTTTGTCAATAAAAAATGGTGAATGATGATTAAACCAATAAACACTGAACAACAAATTCGCATAAATGAATGTAAAAATACAGCTTTAAAATCGTACATTCATATTATTTACGTTATACTAAGTTAAATTTCCTTTTTGATAATTTTTTATTTTCTATTTTTTCCGGATTTCTTTTCCTTTAAATTTTTCTTCCAAAATCTGACACCCGCTTAATAAAAACAAGTATTTTGAGGTCAATTAAATTCAGTTTAATTCGACAAATTTCTGGTGACCACGACACCGTTGAACTCTGAAACTGTTGACCAGAGGGGACAGCTTTCCGCTAGTGTCACGCCAAGTGAGCAATGGGGTAAGGTTCCTGATAAATTGAACCGATATGATATCGGTACTGAATACAAATGACGGGGCTTTATCATTTTTTGGGGTGCGCAAAAAGCCCCCACAGCTTTACCAGTACTTTTTATGAATTTTAATTACTTTTTTATCTTTTTGTCTCTTTTAATTACCTACTAATTTGAATATCTTTATGGATCGTGTCTAATTTCAGTACGAACCATATACTTATAATTAATACAAACAGACAAAATTTACTATAGAAAACGAAGGTATCCAAGATAGACAAACCAAATGTAAACAGAAAAAGGCAGGGTTGCCACTTATTAAAAAAAATATTAACGAAGATCATACAGGGTGTCCCACTTAAGATGGATACAAGCCAATATATCTTGGTTGTTTGTTGAGCGATCTTTTTCATTTTTGGCAGGAGGCTGTATGGTTATAAGACGTACATTTTGCCCAAGGTAAGAAAGGCGATATCTCATAGACGTACGTTTTAATGGGGTTTGATATTTTTCGAGTCAAGAGTAAACTACCCTTAGGACAGTATTTATTTCAAATCTGATAAATTTTATTGAATCCTCCTTACCTAAGATACTTAAGTTCTAATTTTGATAAATATTGATACAGGGTGCGTCATTAAAATAAGACATTTTTATTTTTCTTATTATTTTTTTAAGTACTTACGACGCCACTGGATAAACAACAGGTTTATTATCAATAACCAATTATCAATTAATAATCGATTTAAGTTTTCAGATAGCTTCCATAATAATTAAGATACGATACAAAAAAACTAAATATTTTCAATTTATTTTGTTTACTTTAAAAAATTGTTTTTTTTAAGTTTGCTAATACAAATGAATAAAATGAGTTACAAAATAATTTAAAAACCCAGTTTTCAATGGAACCTGAAATATGACTTTTATTCGTTTTATTAAGGAATATTTTAAAAAATCCAAATAGTTAAATATTTAAAACAATCACTATTAACTTTGAAAAATATGCTCTAAACAAAGATTTATAAAACTATAACGAACTAAAAGTCAACATCTTCGACCAAACCACCATAAAAAAAAGATTATTAATTGATAATTGGTAATAATTGGTTATTGATAATAAACCAGTTGTTTATCCAGTGGCGTCGTAAGTACTTAAAAAAATAACAATAAAAATAAAAATGTCTTATTTTAATGACACACCCTGTATCAATATTTATCAAAATTAGAACTTAAGTATCTTAGGTAAGGAGGATTCAATATAATTTATCAGATTTGAAATAAATACTGTCCTAAGGGTAGTTTACTCTGGACTCGAAAATTATCAAACCACATTAAAACGTACGTCTGTGAGGTATCGCATTTTTTACCCTGGGCAAAATGTACGTCTTATAGCCATACAGCCTCTTGCCAAAAATGAAAAAGATCGCTCAACAAACAATCAAGATATTGGCTTGTATCCATCTTAAGTGGGACACCCTGTATCAAAAATTCCTCGTTCAAATCAATTAAACTTTTAGTTACGCGTTAAGCTTCTCCGGTACAGCGTTGCCCACTTTTACATATTTTCTTTTAATCAAAATATTTTAGGAAACAAAAATAAATTAATTATAAATATATGAACAGTTATTATTTACATTAACAAAACTCACCTCCTTAACAGCACTTAAGGGATATAAAGGGCCATTACTACCGCTTTTCCGTTCAAAATATTCTAATAAGGTTGCGATGAGGTTTTTGTAGCGCTTATTAAGCTGTCTTGTACACTTTGCTCTAAAAGAGGTTCTGAAAAGAACAATGTACGACTGCAAGGTCTGCTAGTAAAAAAATGTAAGCTTAAAGTATCACAACACAATTCATTTAAATCACAAACTCGTAATACAAAATTAAAGTGTCAAAACGAGTGTCATTGTCAGGAAATAAATAAATAAATGTGGCAACTTGACATTTTTTACAGCAGAGCTACCACCTGAATCCTCAGCGGGAAATTTTAAATTCCAGTTCAATCAATATTCTGAAACTCTAGAAGAGGATCTGGTGTCTTCCATGACAGTATTCGAATACCTAAAATTGTTTTAAAATTGCTAAAAGTTAGATTAATGCAGCTTATAAATTAGTTTTAAATTAAATCTGGAATTTTTCACTAATTTGGTGTTTTTTTTTGCAGATTTGACACAATGCTGAAGTGGACCGTCCTCCCTCGCAAAGAACCTTACAACAACATCGAGCCGATTCCCACCAAAATACCATCCACCGAAACACTCCCACAAACTCCCAGACAGAAAACCAAACGAAGACGTTCCAGCACTTCCAGAAGATCAACCGGCCACAAAAGATGTAGTATGGACGCTCTGGATGACGAAAAAGAAAACCCTTTTCACTCCACACCCATCAAAAACACCTCCGGTGAAAATATCCTAGCTTTCGAAAACAGTCCGTTTAGAGATGTCAGCAATTTAACCCCAAACGACTCGACTTGCAAGCGATCTGTTACAGTAAAATCGGAGAAAAAGAGTCCAAAAATTCTTAAAAAGAAAAAGCAGTGTCTGGATAATCATGTCAAACCCCGAACCAGTGATACCAGTAACTATTTTAAACCTTTCGAAGCTGTAGATTCGCATATTGAGTCTATTTTAGCTGAGGAACTGTGTAGTTGTAAGAAAACTACAACAAATAAAACCGAGGATCCTCCTCCTAACAAAAAACCGAAACTAGAAAAGGAAAATACGTTCACAGTGACTCCTCTAGTGAGAAAATTTCTTGATCTTGGCTTCAGTAGAGTCAGTATAGAAAACGAAGTTAACAATTCTTCTTTTATCAACGATATGTCTTTAGATAAGTTAGTTGAAGCTCTTTTGGATACTACTAGCAAAGAAGAAAATGTATCTCTTAATACTAGCGTAATAGTTAACGTGGGTAATGATTTAGAAAAGGAAAATAACCTTAATGAAACTAGAGAGGAGAATATTATTAATACTCATCAAGAGAGACATAATATAGAGTTACATTCTGAAGCCTCGTCGGATTCAGGTTTTAAAAGCAGCACTAACGATAATTCTCATCAGTTAGATAATAATTTTCAGTGCAAGTGTAACAATAATAACAATAATGTACCCTTAGAAAAGACTATTATTCAAATAAACGAAACCTTTAATGAAAGATGCGTGGATGAAGAAAGCTCTAGAAAAAGACTATCTGTTTCAGGAGATATCGACGATCTGTCAAAGAAAGCTCGAATTGACAACGAACATACGTTAAAAAGACAGAAAGGTATACGAAGAAAAAAAGTTGATCATTTCCGAAAAAGAATGCTCAAAATGAACAGCTCTATCGAGTCTGAGACTATATCTCCGTTTTGGTCTACGCAAAAACGATATTTGTCACCTCAAGAAGAAGATTCATTTAATTATGCTTGTGGTCCGTTTGAGAATACGCCTCTTAGAGGATGTTACTTGGAAAATAAAGAGATTCTGAGGACTCCGTTTGTTGAGACGCCTACGGAAGAAAACAGGACTATTAAAAAGTGTTTAGTGTTCGATTCGGATACTAGTAATTCGTCTAGTTTTGCTGATAGTACTTTTAAGCATAGCGTGGTGGATGTTAGGGGTAGTCTGGACTTGAGGATATTCGTCTCGGATAGCGTTCTTTACGTTAATGGTAAGTGTATAAAGACGCAGTTAGTCTGTCCAACGACATAAGGAAGATTTCGACAGAAATCATCTTAAAATGACAGAAACTTGTTTGTAAATTAAAATTATAGACACCACCGTCACTGTCATTGATCCAGCCGTTGCGTTGGACAGATCACATTTAAATTTTTAGTTCGCTAAGTCAAACTCATTACTTTAAAAATTGTAATTTTAAAATTAAAACTCTGTAATTTTTCTTATTAAATTAATAATTTCTGTTAAGCTTCATTCAGAATTTGGAAATTAGTGGAATAAACTCGGGAATAAATTAGTGGTTTCAATGAGCGTAGAAGTTTGTTTCTCTAATTTCAATGTTAGAATTTCAAAGCAGAAGAACTTTTAACTTTTATCGCTAATTATTATACCTACTTCAAAATTAGCGGGTATGTAATTTTGGCCTTTAATTATCATCCGTCAAGGAGATATTGTGGTTAGAAATGCTGTTGCTAGGATATACTATTAATTAGAATTGTATTTTTTAGACATTGTGAATGATCGTAAGCTTATAAGTTTAATTATAATTGTGACCACTAATTTATTCCACTAATTTTGAGGTAATGAATAAAGCTTTAGAGGCTTCAATTTGAAAGAAACCTCTTAAAAGAAACATGACGTTTAAAGAATATTATTAACACTTTTTTACGTTATTTCAGTAATAAGGTGCTCAGATTTATACAAACCAGAAAGGGAATCCATTAATGCTTATATTAAGGTGAGTAAATTTTGTTTTTTTAAGGATGAGATTTATAGATTTAAAAATAATATACAAAAGTTTTTTGTAATAGAATTTTTATAAATATTTTTTTTAGAAAGTTATAAAATGATTCATAACAATTTATAATTTATTGCATAATATTATAAACAAGGATATTAATACAATCAGAAACTTGATAAAAACTTATTATGATAACGTATTTAGGTATAAATTTAGAGATACAATATTAATAGACAAGCTTTTACAAAACGAAGGAATCCAAGATATACAGGCTGGATGCAAAAAAAAAATCTAGGTAGCTACTTATTTATGTTTATTAAAGATGAAAAAAAATGTTTATTAACGAAGATCGTATACGATTATTATACATACAATGATTAGAGTATCTCTATAAATAATAAGGATCTTTTTGCCACACTTTTTTTATTTATAAGATTTTTATCTATTGACATAAAAATTATTTGTTTCTGTAAAACATAATAACACGTCTCAGAAATAACAAAAATATCATATATACTAATATTTGGTTTTAAACATACAATTGGACTTTTGACAACACCACAGTTGCTTACTTAAAAAGGTGCGTCCAGACTGACGAGACGAGAGCGAGACGAGCGCGAGACATTCCAAATTCGGAAGTGTGGACGTGTCTTGCGAGATAACCGATCAAAGAAAACTCGCGGCACAGTCTGGACGTGTTTTTGGTTGGCTCGCTCGACTGCGAGATATTCTCTGGTTTATGAATTTCTACTATTTAAAATTAAATAATCTCAATTTCTTTAATGGTACATCGTATGTATTATCATTTTTTCTCATATGATTTACAAATTTTGCGTCACTGATAATTTTTACCGTACCGAAATATAACATTTCTTTAAACAAATTGAATTATTACAAGTATTTAGTACGTAGAATCTAATAATAAAATAAAAATAGGGTATTCCCATTAAAAAATATATGTTATATCCGCAACATTTTTTTGAAGTATCCTGTATACCCTACAGTAATTTTAAAATGTGCTTCTTAACCATCCCTTTAACTTTTCAATTTAATTTTGTTCTGAAAAACGTTAAAAAACGTATTTTTTAAAAGACGTCTCTCGAAAGAAATGAAGGAAAGGGTAAAACAACCAAAAGGGAAAAAACTGACGATGAATAAAATACGACGAACGAAATACCATGTTAAAGATACAAAAATTTATTACTGTATGCGTTATTATTTGGCCATCGTTTTTGTTATATTCAGTTACAATTTAATATGTGTTTGGGTTCCTTTTACTACGATCCAACTCGCTTGTCTCGTGGCGGGTTTGCCTCAAAAAATGGATAGAATAGAATTTTATGTCTCGCTCTCGTCTTTCTCTTGCCTCGCTCTCGTCTCGTCAGGTCTGGACGTAACTTTATTTGTTTTTCTCGTAATCTGTTCAAAAAGATCAAAAATAGAACGTGGATGTTTTTTTACTAACAAACTTTAAAAAACATATACTTACAAATCGGTGAGTTTGACGTGATCAAAGTCGGTCCACGCCTACTCCGTCCGCCCCCTTCAAAACAGCGAAAATCCTTAGAAATGTTGTTGGCAGCGAATACGAAACGGGGCACATCCACATTTCCAGCGTTGTCGTACCGATGACATGAAAAGATACGATGTCACGTCGAATTAAGCCGAACCGGCGGACAGGAGCGGACATGTGCGGAGGAATGTCAATGAACAACGCCAACTATTCAGTTGCTTGCACGCTCAAAGTAGCAGCAGGAAAAACGATACCGGTACGCCGACTAAAAATGACATCTGATGGACAAGTGCGTTATTATATTTCTATTCGGTTTTTTACCAATGACGAATCATATTTTCTGAAAAAAATTGACAAGTGCGCGTCCTCTTTTTGGTTTTACTGTCCTCTTTTCTCTCATGTATTAAAAAAGTCCTCTTTTTTACATACCGAACTCAAAAGCTAAAAAGTATTCGGCTATCGCCACAATGCTTTAAAAACTTTTATAAGGTTTTTCTATTTATTTTATTTCCTAATGAACAAAACACTGTGTACTTATAAAAGAAGTGCTATTATTGTCTGTATATTTTATAAAAAGGTTTTTCGGGTCACAGTTCATCCTGTATCTATAGAATGTTCAACGTTCATCGTTCAACGTCACGTCATATATTGTCGAACTGTCTCAATTCTCAATCACTTGCCAACCAGCTGAAAGAGATTGACAACGTCATTACGGCATTTTGTAAATTACTGCATATTCTTTTTAGTAATTGTCATTGTCATAAATTATTTTTTTCGAAGAAGAGGAGCTGGTAGAACACTCTTGCCCGTGGACGTCGTATATGAAGTAAGTACAATACAAAGGTGTAATACTCCTATGTAAAATATAAATTTATAAGATTTTTAAATAATATAGCGAGTTGCTGATTCTTTAGAAACAGGAATTTCAACAGTCCAAACGATTGGAATTCAATTCCAAAGAATTGGAATTAATTAATTAAATGCCAAAAAAAAAACTCGCTCAATCAATAATATAGAAACGTACTTAAAATTTTCTAAACAATATGAACTGATCTCAGACGCACCCTAAAACTCATATTTGACAAATAATGATGACGTAACGGTGCACGATGGCTGAACAGTCTTTACGTCATTATCTAGTATTCTGCACTGCATGCATTTTCTTTATTACCAGGTTGCAATCTCCGACGGTGTCTCAGGTACCAGAAGAAAAAAGAACGGTCTCTTGCAAAGGACACCAGTCCAAAGCGAGTCTTCGAAGCCCACCTTCAATCACACCTTCAGGTTCCCTGTAACGCATCCCAACGATTGTTCCAAAAGGGTACACGTTGAGGTTTGGCACAGGGAAAGGATCACCAAGTGAGTAACAAGTATGATTTATTATTTTTTTAGAGCTTTGAATGAGTAGTGAAAAATTAAATTTGATTTTATTTTTTTTAAATTTTTGTCATATTTAATCGAAACATTTTCCAAAACCGTAACTGAGATGAAAAAAATGAGAAAGTATACAGTCTGTTGCATTGAATAAGTTTTCCCCATTTTATTTTACAGAAAAAATTATTGTTCGTCTTGAATGATTTATACGAATTCGTTCTTGAGTTATGAGAGATACAAAAATACTAAATTGGGCGCGAAAATTCAAAATAATGCGGACCTAAGCAAACAAACATAACAATCACAAGTTATGTCGCAATATAACAAATCTATTATGATTTTCTCCTACAGAGATTTATTGCAACTTCATTTTAAGGAGTTTCTTAAAAAAATTCAAATAGTTTTTTTTCTTGTAAAATAAAATGGGGGAAACTTAGTATTTTTAAAATTTATTATGTCCAGGTCGGTGATGCAAAAATGTCATCGATTGTTATTTTCAAGACAACTGGACGCTGTTTTTTTCGACTATACGGTACAATATGATTGAATTTTATTTAGTTTTTTTTTAATAAAACGCTGCTTTGGTTTTACCTTTCCTTGGAAGTTAGGATATTATTATTTTCCTGGCGCATCCACCAAATAGTGAACATTACAATATAGTCCAAGAAAATTTCTTTTAAATCCTTTAAATCCGAAGTTTTAGTAAAAACTTGAATTTTTGATATAAATTACTTTGAAAGATCTAAAAACGAATTGTGAAAGATTTTTTTTAATTCACCCCAGAGAAGGGGTGAAATAAATAAATAAAATTACTTTCTTGAAATTTCGGAGAAACGATAAGAACTCTAGAAAAAAAAGTTCGAATAAAAGTTGTGGAGCGTCAAATTTTACATATAAATGATCTCTATACTTTTTTTGCTCAGATCAAAATTAACCGAGATAGGGTGGATAGAAGCTACGGGATGATAATACAAATTTTAAAAAAAATATACAGGGTGTCCGGAAATTAATACAACAAAATTTGACCTTTTTTTTGATTAAAATTTGATTCTTATTTTTGGCCAGTGGCCCCCCTTTTTCGATTTACAGCCCCCTGAATTTTGCCACTAAACAGAGTTTTTTTGTAATATCTCAGGGCCCTGTTGGACGAAAATCACTAAATTCGGTACACGTTGTTTGGCAAAATAAAAACACTAAATCACCACAATACACCAAAACACTTACTTACTATTACACTGGACGCGCGTTTCGCTAACCATGTTAGCATAATCAGCAGATAATCATCTAAAGATAATCATGTGTATTGTGGTGATTTAGTGTTTTTATTTTGCTGTGTAATACCAAAGGTTCCAGCCCTCAACTGTAATACACGTTGTTTTGCCATAAAGTGACATTTTGTGATGCTATTAACTTCTTTTTATTTTCATCAGTAGCGTCCCTACAGTATTTAAACTAAATATTATTGAAGAAAAAAATGGTACGCTACTGTTTTTTTTAAATAAACATTATTTTTAAAATCTACATTAAATTTGGAACAAATTTGATCTCTTGACTTTTTTTTTGGTACGACGCACCGTTTTCGCGTAAAAAAAACATTTTCAAACATGACTAAATCGCTAAAATTTTACTATACATTTCAATGGCAAAATTTTTAAAACGGCAAACTTAAGTTTAAAATAATTTTTTATTTTCCAAAATCTTGTTTTTATTACCTAAGTGCGAACCAAAATGTCCAAAAACCTAAATTGCCGTTTTTTAAATTTTGCTATGAAAATTTACATTAAAATTTTAGCGATTTGGTCATATGTATGGAAATGGTTTTTATTTTTTTACGCGAAAACGGTGCGTCGTACGAAAAACAGTCAAGAGATCAAATTTGTTCTAAATTTAATGTAGATTTAAAAATAATTTTTATTAAAAAAAAACCAGTCGCGTACCATTTTTTTCTTTAATAATATTTAGTTTAAATACCGTAGGGACGCCACTGATGAAAATAAAAAAAAGTTAATAGCATGAAAAAATGTAATTTTATGGTAAAACAACGTGTACCAAATTTAGTGACTTTCGTCCAACAGGGCCATGAGATATAAAAAAAAAACTCTCTTTTTAGGGGCGAAATTCAGGGGGCCGTAAATCCGAAAAGGGGGGCCACTGGCCAAAAATAAAAAAAAGGGTCACCTATTTTTTTTCAAGTATCTATGACCAAATTTTGTTGCATTAATTTCCGGACACCCTGTATAAGTTGTTCAAAAATTCATATATTTAACATTTTTTTTTTCCATTTGTTTGGAAAATTATAAATTTCAATTAAGATTTTTTTTAAATTCACCCCGAGAAGGGGTGAAAAATATTTTTTTTTCAATAAAAGCTGTCCCCTAGCTTCTAGCCACTCTATTTCGGTTAATTTTGATTTGTGAAAAAAAAGTATAGAGATCATTTTTTCGTAAAATTTGACGCTCTACAATTTTTGTTTGAGCTTTTTTATCTAGTCCTTACCGTTTCTCCGAAATTTCAACAAATAATTTTATTTTTATATTTCGCCCCTTCTCAGGGGTGAATTTAAATAAAATGTTTCACAATTCGTTTTTTGATCTTTCAAAGTAACTTATATCAAAAATTCAAGTTTTTACCAAAACTGACCGTATCTGAAGGCCTATTTTCTTGGACTAAATATCTTTAAAAGCTCTTTAAACTCATTTAGTTAGAATGAATTACTTTTTTCAAGGATTATTTTGTAATGCATAGTTGTCATTAGGTTATACCGGGTGTTGCATCGTCGAGCGGGACATAGGAAATCCCATGTAAATTTTAAGGGTCAATTATTGGCTTCCCTAATTATTTTAGAGAATAATTCTGTTTAGGTTTATTGAAGAGCACTAAAACCCATATTCAAAAGAATACCTTTAGATATTTTTTATTAGCCCGTTTACGAGTTATCGCCGATTTCTTTTTAAATAT
The DNA here is from genome assembly GCF_002938485.1 of Sitophilus oryzae. Lineage (NCBI taxonomy): Eukaryota > Metazoa > Arthropoda > Insecta > Coleoptera > Curculionidae > Sitophilus > Sitophilus oryzae. The sequence continues at coordinate 3,283,913 of NW_022146501.1, forward strand.
TGTTTCTTTCTTATGGCCCTGTATTTACTTATGAGCACCAGTCAAGGAAGAAGATAACTGTCAAATGAAGTTATGACAGTTATCTTTTCATCAATCATCAAAAAGTATTGATCACAAAACATCCCCCTTTAGAACTTCGTCTATCATGTTAAGAAATGAAAAAAAAAAAGTAAATAATAAAGCGCCTCTCGTGTTTGTTCGCACTCAAAAAATTTCATTTAATGCCTGTATATATTTTTAATATATTTTTTAAATTTACATTTTTTTAATTGTAAAGTAATATATTACATTTAAATAGAATATATTACATAACAATTATGTCAATTACAAGATTACAAGCTTGTTTTCTAACATTTTTTAAATAAAACGAATTATAAAATTTCAATATATTATATATTATATTAAGTATATTTGTCGTAGGTATGAAAAAAGTAAAATATAAAATGGACAAACGCTTACTTACATTGCAATAAAACTTCCACTTTTTTTGCAATCCAAACGCAATATTTCTATTTCACAAATAAAAATATCCGACAACACTAAAATCACTGAAACTTCCGCGGCTGACAACGAAAACTGAAAAATAAAATGGCACTTTTTGTTTTAGACAATATCAACATTACGCGGTACCATTATGTTTTTGTTTTTGAAATAATATAAAATATCTAATTATAACTTGTAAATTTTAATATTTTAACATGATTTTAACGATTTTAACTGTTTCTGACAATGACTAACTTTTTGTTATCAAGATGACATTTTAGACGGCAACTGACATATATGTCATAATATTTGAATTTTAAATATGTATGTAATATAATTTAAATTATTATATTGCAACTTTATGCTAATAAAACATTTATACATTCACAAAATACAACAAAGTCTAATAATATAGTTTGAAAACAATGAATATTGAATTAAAATTGAAAAAGTTAAGCGCGACCCCTTGTGTCAAAATTCGATGATTAAATTTTCGCAATTTTTACACCATTTGATGACCGGTGGCGCCTCTGGTGTTTGTTCGGGCGGTTGGTCTTTTACTCCCGCTTGTGGCCATTAAAGAAAAGGTTCTAAAGGGGGATGTTTTGTGGTATTGATGATTAAATGGTATATGGTATTATCAAGGAAATAGTTATCAAAAGGTGTCGGACATGTTTGTTGATCTGTATCCGAATAGACCGATACCTGGAAAATCTACAATCGCAAGGAATATCCAGAGATTTGAGACCAAAGGTACCTTAATAAATAACTGCTGATGTGAAGTAAGGCAGGAACAAAGAGAAGATGCACGAAATGATACCGACTTGGAAGTTTTATTGTGCGTGGAAGAGAACGATGGAAAGATCAGCACCACAAGGAAACTTGAGGATGAAATAGGAATGGATCACACTACAGCGCACAGTGGTTCCATGTATATGTTAAGCGGTGACAAAAATCAATTATTTCAATTATATGCACAAATTTGTAAAAAAATACTATAAAATTAATTAACAGATGTCCTACTACCCCGTTAGAATGAAATTAGATAATAGAGTTTAGAATTGATAATTTTTTTAATATTGGTCCCTTTCTACTGTTTAATAAAAAAACTATACTAAAATACATTTTATTTATATTAGGTATATTGTAATTATATGCTTTGGTTATTTATAACAATTTTAACAAATACTAAAATGACAACAATAAAATCGAAAATAAGAGAAATCGAATTACATCATGGATTTTTTTAAATTTTAGTATGAATATGGTTATTCAACTATCAAATTTAAACAGGAAATATTAATACTTAAATAACAACAAACAACAAAATTTTATATACTATTCATCTAACAAATCTAGTACTGCCTTAGGAAAGCTATTTTTATTTTTTGGCGGCAATTTCCTTAATTCTGTTACTAAGGGATCTGAACTAAGTAAGAGTCTATTTAAAAGATCCATATTACACTTTGTACGAGACATTTTTCGAGTATGATTTAGTCGAAATAATTTATACTCTTTATTTTTGGCCTCAGCAGCTTCTTCTGATAATTCTCCAATGGGTAATATGGCGCTTTCTATTACATCAGGACCATGTATAAGTACCTTGTGGACGGAAGGGGGAAGATTATACCATGGATATTCAGCCACCAGTAACCGAGCCGTGCTTAAAGAAAATTCTTTAAACTTTATAATATTAATTTGAATCCTGATGAAATGCACCTTAAAATTACAGAACATCTTTCTAGAAGACTCTTGCTTAAACCTGTAATTTCAGAGGATTCATCTAATTGTTTAAAGAATTTTCTTGCGGTATTTCCGTCATTGGAAGTACCGCTTCCTCCACATTTTGGCTTATCCACTATCAATCCTAATTTATTTCTAAACTCAGATTGAATCTGGCCTTTCCTTTCTGAAAAAAGATGCCTTTCTTCTTTAGACCGTATTTGCCATTTTTTTAGATTTAATCTATATGAAAGATGTAAAAAATATTCAAAGAATCGTATATATGAATGTAAAGGTGACAAGCCAAATTTAAATGTTTCTGGGCGAACTTGTTTTTGAAGGCACAAATCAATATCGTTCATTTCTTTGGGACTTGAACCACATATATAACATCTGGCTGAAGACGATTCAGTTAAACTGCTACAAATCTTCCCGTCCACCATAGTAAGCTGCAATTTGTGCTTTATGGAATAGTTCTTGTCATTAAATGAAACTACTGTGGGCTTCAGGGAATTATTTTTTCTGTAAAGTATTTTTCTTCGTTAAGAGCTGCTTCTTTAGTTTCTTTTTTAAATTGGAATCTAAGCGGTCTACAATAACGTGTAGAGGAGGTTCGTGGGTTTTTCCACACTATTTTTTCAGGGTTATTTTCAAAAACAAGACGAAGTGGTACATATGAAGTCACAAATAAACTTCCGTCTTGGAATGTTGGATCTTGAAAAGATTGCTTGTATTCTGAGTGACCACTACTACCGTCAAATCCCCATTTTCCAAACAAAACCAAATTTTGGTCTTGATTGTCTGAAGTAGAGTTTATCACCTCTTGTTGTGATGACCATATTCTGCTTGCTGTATGATCGAGTAAGTTTTGTAACTCTATCTCAGCAGATGATTCGGTAATTTTAATGTAATCTTCACTGGGGTAGCACTTTTTCTTGGACTTTTTTCAAACTTTTTGATACGAAGGAAACATATTATTTATTTTAGAATTAATAAAATTTCTTAACAATATATACTGGTGTTTAGTCAGTTTAGCTTCAACTAGAAGAGATAAGACTTCATCGGCATCAACTTTCTTGTAATTAACGTTAGATGAAGGCCTTCGTAATATAGTTACCAAGGAGTTATCGATGACAGAAATTTGCGACAGTTTTCTCTGTTGTGACCGTCGACAACACTCATCAAAATTTTTCTTTGGTCTTCCGCATGTACGAGTAGATGGTTTGTTGACTTGGGTTAATTTGGACACCTGTATGTTAACGAAGATATCATCGGTCTTTATTAACCAATTAGAATTTGTTTTTAGAAAAAAATCTTTGTTGCGCCTGGCTTTTGCCCAATTTTCTGCTATTTTTTTGCACAAATAAAAAATTTTCTTTTCCAAATTAGCACAATTCAAATTTTCAGCGTCAGGTAACTGTTCTAATAAATTACCAAATATTTGTTTTGATTTTGTTGAAACAGACCCAGCCTTTGTCAACCATATCTCAAAAATACCCATTCTATCCAATGAACATCGATATGATGTACCTGAAAGGAACGGAATTTTTAAGCCTTATTTTGCAATACCTCAGTTACTTCAGATCTTAATTAAAAAGGGAGTAGCAAAAACTGCACACTAATATTTGTTCTATAATAGGTCAAGGCATGTATCTACTTGACACTATGGAAATTATTTCGGGAAAAGGCGGGAAACATATTTGAAACGCCTAATTTTTCGATAATTTTGTATTACTAATGTCAAAGTAATAATAAAGTAACTAATTCTAACACTCAGAATTAATAAACTTACCTTGTTTTTGGACATTCATAGCTAAAAATGTACAACCAACACCACTTAATAACAAACTGTCAACAAATAATGTAAAGTGACGTCTGCGAAGCGCCAACTTGATTAGGTTGTAACTTTTTTATAGCGGAGTTATTTGACACGGTCACGGTTTAGGGTTAATTTTTTAATGAATACATAGTTTTAGAGTCCTCAATATTTTATTATTATGAATTTGAATTATTGGTTATTTAAATATAATGGTTTTACAAACAAATTATGTTATTGATTTTGACTAATTTTGTCCATTTGTGGAACCACAGTGCAGCGTTTCGAATTTTGAAACGACATAAATACTATTCCTTCAAATATGAAAAGCACCAAGAGCAACGAGATGGGGACGAAATACGGCGGCAGGCGTTTTGTTTTGATATGATGGAAAGAGCAAACACGGATAGGGAATTTTTAAAAACATATGTTTCACTGACGAATGCACGTTTACCTTAAATAATGAACCCAATGTTCAAAATTATCGATATTGGAACAAAGAAAACCAACACAGGTTTATCGAAACGAACCTTCAGGGTTTTTATTTATTTATTATTTTAAGATTTAATCAAATATCACACTTGAAAAAAAATATTAATATTTTTGAAAAGAAGTGTTTAATTTTGCAAATCCATATTTAAACCTTTTGACCCATTTCATCTCAGTGTATATATGCTAGAAGGCTAAAAAGAACTCCATCAGCCTTAAGCCATTAGCTAGGCGGGGTAATTAGTCAAAACATTTCGTTTTTATGGGGCGCGGAATAATAAATCACTGACTGGGTCCCTCCCAGAAAGCTCTACACAACGGGAGGCTCTTATTCAAGGCGACTTTTGACCTTTTTTTTTCTGCTTTACTCCTTTTTCTACTCCTTTATTTCGTCATATTGCCACCAAACACTATCGTTAACTTCGTTGTTTTGAGTTAATAGTGAGATTTTCAAACTAAAAATCTAAGTATTTCGAAGTATAAGTTCAATAAAATGTGAACTAAAAATTAATAATTTAACTATTTGCCCTAATGTATGTATGCTGTTAAAGAGCTTGAAAAGAGACTAAAGCCACAGACACTCAGAGATCAAGACCCAAACGACATTCTCAATAATCTAAAGCAGGGCATAACTACAGCAACAAAGAAAATATGTAGTAAAATGAAACACCCTTCGGAAACTAAATTAAAACCAGAAACGACAAAACTAATAAGGGAAAGAAGAAAGACTGACAGAGATACCCCAGAATATGACACCTTAAATAAAACAACTAAAAGAGAAATAAGAAAAGATCTAAGGGAGTATAAGAGAAACCAAATTTTGGAAACAATTGAAAACAATAGAAGCATGAAAGCGTTAAGACGCAAGCAAACGCGCGGAAAACAAAAAATAATAAAGATAAGAAACACACATGGCATTATAACAACAGACAAACATGAAATTAGAAATGAAATACACAAATTCTACGAACAACTTTATCAGTCTGTTATACCAAACAAAGATAGAGTACAAAAACACATCACAAACGTAGGATCAGAAGATATGCCAGAAATATCAACCACAGAAATTAAATACGCACTTCAACAAATAAAAAATGGCAAAAGCCCAGGAGAAGATCGTATTACACCTGAAATGCTGAAGATGGGCGGAAAACCATTAGTGGATGCCGTGGAAGTATTGTTAAATAAATGTCTGATGGAGGGTAGAATCCCGGACGCATGGAAAAACGCAGAAGTTGTGCTATTATACAAAAAAGGAGATTTTACAAATATAGAGAATTATAGACCAATAAGCCTTCTCTCGCATCTATACAAGCTCTTCACTAGGATTATCAACAACCGACTGTCTACGAAACTAGATTCCTATCAGCCAATAGAACAGGCAGGCTTTCGAAAAGGTTTTAGTACCATCGATCATCTACAAACAATTAAAACAGTCATTGAAAAAACAACAGAATACAATATACCTCTACATTTGGCCTTTGTAGACTACCAAAAAGCCTTTGACAGCATCGAAACCTGGTCATTTCTAGCTGCAATGGAGGACGCGAGAATTGATTCCAGATATTATTCCATTATTAAAAATATCTATGATAGTGCAACCTTCCAAGTTAAATTAGATGATGACCTCAAAACAGAAAAAATACTACTCGGCAAGGGCGTGAGACAAGGAGATACCATCTCTCCCAAGTTATTTACACTGGCACTGGAAAATGTCTTCAAGAAATTAGAATGGGAAAATAGAGGTCTAAACATCGATGGGGTACACCTTAGCCATCTGAGGTTCGCAGACGATATTGTCTTGCTGAGCACCGACATTCAAGAACTAAACACCATGCTAAATGAGCTAAATGACCAATCCCAGAAAATTGGCCTTAAAATGAACTTGAAGAAGACCAAGATAATGAGCAACAATATCCATAACATTACCGTTGACAACGTTATTATTGAAAACGTCGACCATTATATATATTTAGGTCATAAAATCAAGCTGGGCAAGGAAAACCAAAATACGGAGATCAAACGCAGGATCCATTTGGCATGGGTAGCATTTGGAAATACGAGCGATATTTTCAAGGATAAAAAGGTGCTCGTGAACCTAAAGAAAAAGGCTTACGACAGCTGCATTCTACCTGTGCTTACGTATGGCTTAGAGACTATGGCAATTACACGAAAAACAGCAGAACAACTACGAGTCGCACAAAGAGCCATGGAAAGAATCATGTTGGGAGTCACCATTAGGGAAAAAATACGGAATACCCACATACATCAAAAAACAAAATTAATAGATGTCGTTAAAAGAGTGGCAAGTCTGAAGTGGCAATGGATGGGACATGTGGCAAGATAGGATCCAGACCGATGGCCCCAAAAAGCAATCCTATGGAGACCTAGGGGAACAACAAGAAGTGTGGGCCGACCAAAAAAGAGATGGGTCGATGATGTCAGGGCAGTGGCGGGAAGACAATGGATAAGATTGGCTAGAGATCGCGAAGCATGGAAAAACCTAGAAGAGGCCTATATCCAACACTGGATGGAACCAGGCTGAGAAAGAAGAAGAAGAAGAAGAAGAAGAAGAAGAAGATGTATGCTGTAATATAAAGGGATTTAATTTTTTTCCATAGCAACTGTTAAAATTGCCTTATATCTATCAAAAATAGTAGATAAAATAGTACTTTAACCAGAGTATAACAAATCAACTTGATTTGTTATACTCTTCTTTAACCGCAAGGGTAGATTAAATGATACTTTAACAGCGAGGATAGGTAAAAAACTTTATTTCTTCTCGCACGTTTTTTAATTGCTTCCATTTTTGAAAATTTTTTTATTCCTTTTCGTAAGTTATTCGGGATTTAAATGGAAGTAGTTTGGATATGGCGTTTGTCGCCTCAGCCTGAATATCTGTTGATAATTTACTTATTTCGTTTTGAGCCATTTCTGGCTCCAATTCAGTCAGCAATCGACACGAAAGAGAATTAAAAAATATTGACTCAAAACTGACAACTAAAGAGACAGCTTTATTTATTTGTCAAATTACATAGAAACCAACGCCAACCCAGCGCAATATTTTTTCTACTCCTAATAAATTCCTTGAAATAATAATTTTTGAATATTTATTAATCTCGCTATGGAAAAAATATTGTTTTATACACGACGATAAAATTGCATTATCGTCTCCCGAAATTAAAAAAAAATCTTTTTGGTCGAGGATAAAATACCATTTTATCGTCTTGTATAAAAAATAACTATTATCGTTATTTCGGCATTATTGCTGTGATACCATATATCTCGGAGCAATAATATAAACAGACAAATCATATTGTAGAAAACGACGATATCCAAGATATACAAACAAAATTTAAACAGGAAAATACAGGGTTGCCACTGACTTATTATAGAAGTTTATTAACAAAGATCAAAATGTGATTATTATACAGGGTAATAAAAAATAAGTGCAAATATATTCGGGGCTTATTCTCGCGATAAAAGAAACATATTTTTCCTTTACCGTTTTTCAAATAAGTCCAAAATAACCGAGTTATTCACGTTTGAAAATTAAGAAAAAAATTATTTTTAAAAAAAATTTGAGAGCCACCGGATATTTTTCTGTATTTGCATCCATTTTAGTACTGTAACCGTAAGTAAAGCCCTAACCATGGTAATATCAGATATTAAGAAATTATACCGTTGGAAAATTTGCGGTGAACAGGCAGTTCTAAAAAGTTCTTTAATTTTATTATTACATTTTGTCTTAAAAATTATTCAAAATTTCGGAAAAGATGGTAAGGTAAACAATCAAAACTTGTATGCTTCACATAAATATACGTTAATGCTCATTGTTCATCAAATTTTGATATATTTTGTTTAGGTCACTACTTCTACTTCATAGTAGGTTCATACTTCTACATATACTTTATGAATACTACATATACTTGATGAATAAAGGACTATTTTATTCAAAAATTCTGTTATTTACGATATTAATAATATGAAATGGGGATCAATGGATTAGATTGTGGAATTGGTTGGAAGGGAATAATAGATTTATAGATTACCGAGAATCTGGGATTACTATGAGTGTATAGGAGGGTGGATATAATGTAAACCTGCATATTTATTAGGAGACTCTGTAAGTCAGGAGAATAACTAACGTGACGTCTTCTATATATACAGGGTGAGTCTTAAATAAGTCCAAATATTTTCACAGCTGGTAGATTTCGATAAAAGATACATATTTTCGGTGCGGTGTTTAGCGTTTTTTAAATAAGTCCAAAATAAGCGAGTTATTCGAATTTGAAAATTAAAAAAAATGATTTATTTTTAAGAAATTTAAAAAGCTACCGGTTTTTTCTGTATTTGCATCCCTTTAAGTGTCGTAACCATAGAGTAAAGCCATGGTAATATGGAAGATTACGAAATTATACCGTGGGAAAAATTTCGGTGAACAGGCAGTTCTACAAAGTTTTCTAAAATATACAGGAAATTTTTTTTTTGCAAGAAAAAGCTCATAGACGTGTTCCTAGGTTCGATATATACCACCTCTCAAAATATTTGCACTTACTTAAGACTCACCCTGTATATTAGACTGGGTTTTAATGAGTTAACTAGGGAGTAAGTCTTAACTCATTGACGTTGTTAGGCAAGATTGATAAATTAATGGTCATCAGCTTTATATGTCTATTATGTCTGCACCACAGTTTTGACAGTTTTACATGATTCTTATTTTGTACTTGAACCTCTGCAATTGAAGGCATGTTAAGAACTGCCTGATATTTCACTATATCTAGAAACTTCGCTTAATATCGTAGTACATTTTTACTGAAAATTCACCCCCTCAACTTGGCAACAGCGCAAAACGGTTGCGCATTTCTCCCGCTGCTGCCGCGTCTCCCTACCGAGATCGATTCTGGATCTTGCATTTTGCCAGCACGAGGAAATGGGGGGATGCTTTTTCGCATCGGAGCCGGAACGGAAAAATCCGAAAATAGCCGACGTGCAGGGAAAATTAGCGGCGGCGTTGTCATTTATTTTAATAGGGAAGTTTTTGGGAATTAGGCGAATTAATTATCGTTAGAGGTCTAGGTCGTTACAGGTAACGGATGGGCTGTTGGTGAAGGGCTTTTCATTGAAATGGGGAATTACATAGTAAAGTGGCTTGTGACGTTTACGGAAAGCGAATGGGGGCAAATCATTTATTGAAATAACTATTAATAATACGGTGTGGTAAGAATTGTAATCCGGAAATTTTGTCATGTTGTGTAGATAAAAATAAGTAAAAAAAACGTATGAATGAGTCATGTCTTAAAATGCTTCGTTTCGGAGTTAGGGTGTAGAAGTTTAATTTTTATTTAGGTGTTTTCCAATAATTAACCAACGTCGATATTTGAATAAAAATTGATGTCTGAGTGATTTTGGCTTTGAGAAATTCGATTTCTATGTCAGTATAACGCCTACATGTAGCGGGCAATGAGGGAAACTGAGTAAAAAATATACATTTCTTACGGGAAAATGGTGTCTTGATAAAAATCGCCACGAGCAACTGTTTTCAAGATATTTGTATTACCTACGTGTAAATATCTAAGGAGTAGGTAATTAGAAGGATAATTTGTAGACCCAATTATAACATTCTCTAAAAGAAAATAAGAAGGAGACGAAAATTAGACAATTAAAAATTAATATAGGTGAATAATCCAAATTCTAGAGCATAAAAGAATTTTAAAAGAAATGGCGAATCATATCCTATGGTATTATACATCGAACTTAAGAAAGTCTAGAGTTTAAAAGAATTAGAAAAAACTGCAAATCATATCTTATGGCATTATGCATTGAATTTAACAAATAGAAGTTGAGTTAGAATTGCCTATTTTGAAATGTAAATGTTTTTCCTTTTTTTTTCTTTTTTTTTCTTTTTTCTTTTTTTTCAAACAAGTTTTTGTATGCAAGGAAGAAGTCTTATTCAGTGACAGTTAATAAAATTAATGTTTTGATTTTTTAGATTTTATGTTTTAGTTGAAAAGTATGTTTTGACATTGAAAACATTTTTTTTCCTGCAATAGCTTTACAGCTGTAATAAAATGGATATTTTTAAAATTTCATCCCCAAACGTATGTTATCTATACTAATATATAAAATCCTTAAGTGACTGACTCACTGATTAATCACGATCCTGCTCAAACCACTCAACGTAAGAAGCTCAATTTTGGCATACAGATTGACTCTAGGGTGTAGAGGTTCCATAAGAAGGGTTTTTTGAAATTCCAGTTCCAAGGGGGTGAAACCACCCCTCAAATATTACAATATTTTTTAGTTAAAAAACGGTCAAGATTCCGAAAAAACGCTTAAACACATATATTTTATTTTGTTTTTTTACATATTTTTAGATTTTTTAAAAATATATACAGGGTGTTTCGAAAAATCTGCTCATTGATTAATCACGATCCTGCTTAAGGCGCTTGACGTAAAAAGCTGATTTTTGGAAAACGGATTGACTTTAGGGTGTAGAGGTTCGATAAGAAGGGATTTTTTGAAACTCGAATTCCAAGGGGGTAATACCACCCCTCAAATATTAGAATATATTTTATTTAAAAACTATATTTTATTCGGAAAAACCCTTTAACACGTATATTTTATTTTGTTGTTTTACATAATTTAAGATTTTTTAAAAATTTATACAGGGTTGTTTCATAAAATATGACCATTGACTAATCACGATTCTGCTTAAACTGCTTGACGTTTAAAGCTGATTTTTTGCAAACGGATTGACTGTGGGGTGTAGAGGTTCGATAAATAGGGGTTTCTCGAATCTCAAATTCCAAGAGGGTGAAAACGCCCCTCAAATATTATAATATTTGTTATTTAAAAAACGGTTAGTCTTTCGGGAAAACGCTTCGACACGCATAATTTATTTTGTTTTTTTTACATATTTTGAAATTTTTTAAAAAATCATACAGGGTGTTCCAAAAAGTTGGGTAATTGATTAACTACGATTCTGCTTAAATTCTTTGCTTTGCTATTTTACAGCCAGAAAATGCAACAAAATACTTTGGTTACAAAGAGGTACTTAAATAAGGTTATGTAAGTACCTATTTATATTAAATCTACCCCTAAGGAGGTGAAATGGGATGAAAATGATTTTTATCTTTCATATTTAGTAATTGCCAAAATATAATAATATCGCCATATTGTTTTTTCTCATGCTGACATAAATGTGAGAACATTTTATCCAGTTTGTATGTTACTCGAAATTCTTGCTTTGCTTTATCATCATCATTAGAAATTATTAATTCGACGCGAACGAAATTTGGTTTAGGTTAGCGGGTACACGCTAGTGTTTTATATAATCGAAAAATCCAAAAGTCATCAGTTTAAAGAAAGAGCCATCATATCCCATGATATTATGCATTGACTCTCTAAACACCAAAATCTATATGCCCAATTATTTCTCCCCCAACCTCCCGCCTCGCCGCCCGACCCGGCAACACCGCAATCACTCGCGAATCTAGGCCTACTGAAGACACGACCTCCCGTGTGTCTCGGCCTCGGCCACCCCGACTGACGTAGTACGCGGTGTCGGTATGTGGCTGCGTGTGTCGTGTCGCATCCCCTGCGACAGCCTGCCGATAGCCTGCCGATAGCCAGCTGCAGCCGATACACTCGAAATCAACAGTCCCCGCCGCACAGGAGCGGCTTTTTCGCGGTGCGGTGTTGGTGAGATTCGGACAGGAAGCTTACTCTAGATTTTACTGTGTCAGGATATTTATTTCCGGCCGGGAAAACTGCAGGATTCGTAAGAGTGACTGTTGATTTTAGTCGTGCGTTTTGCTATTGGTTTTTTGTATTATTTTTTTGACTTTTGCTGTGTCGGGTTTGTATTAGATTGTGCGTGGTTGTACGGAAATGTTCGTAAAGGTTTTAGGAATGACGGGTTTGCGATGTTGCAGAACTAGGTTGCGTAAGAAATGTAGTCAAAAAGGGAACAACTGTTAAGGTGAGTTAAATTGGTTAAAATAACAAAAGATGATTTTTACAAAAAAAATGTTCACAATTGTCTTAAATAATGTCTATAGCTTTATAGCAAATTTATTTTAGAAGATACATATATTTGGGGTTTTAACCACAGGAAGAAATCTACGAAATAAAAAAACATTTTTTGCAAACACCTGTGCATTGGAATCAAACGGAAACCAGCTTGTCAGTGGTTTTTTATTAGTAAAACGAATTTGCTAAAGTAACAAAAACCAACAAAGTCAATATTTTATAATATACGTATCTGTTAAAAACTAAAGTGTTATTGAATAGTTGTATTTAGATATTTTAAATAGTTTTTTCTTTTCTTGTTTTTTTTTCCTTTACTTTTGACGACGGGACGAGATATCTCCTATAAACCTCCTGGAACGGTTTTTTGTCGGCGAAAAAATTTTGTTTTACTAGTAAAAAGACAAGCTGGTTTCCGTTTGGACTCAACGCAGTAGTGTTTTGCAAAAAATATACCGGGTGCGTCTCAAAAGCGGCTCACCCTATAACTTTTTTATTTTTTCAGATAAAAAAACGAGATTTGGTATGTTAGTAGGTATGACATAAATTAGGATTGATTGACGTATTCAAATGTTTTCTGTCACTTCCTGTTTCACCGGAAATGACTACAACTTTTGATTTTTAAATGGCATTCTCGGCATTTTTTTACTTTATTCGACAGAAAATAACATTGAATAGATTGACATCATATTATGTCAACTTTTGATATTTTCGCATATGGTTTATTTGAAATTATAACTTGCGTTTCGTAACGAAAATTTGACTTGAAATACCAAGTGTGTGGTATCAAATTATTCGTAAAAAAAATCTTTTCCCGCATATGCTAATGAGCCACCCTCGTTCCATTTGAAAAAATTGAGATATGATTAAAAATACGATTTGAGCATTTTCTAACTGGCCAGGACAAGACACTAAAAACATTAGACGATCAAATCTATTTTTCCAAGGCTCCATGATTAAAAATGAGTGTTTTTAAGATAGCCATGGCGCTCTAGATTGAATTTTAAAATACGATTTTTTATTAAGCGAGATTGTCAAAAGTTGACATATGATATGTCATTCTATTGAGAATGTCATTTTCTATCGTATCGAAGTAGAAAAATACCGAGGGTGCCATTTAAAAATCAAAAGTTGTAGTAATTTCCGGTTAAACAGGAAGTGACCAAAAACAATTGAATACGTCAATCAATCCTAATTTATGTCATATACTAAAATACCAAATCTCGTTTTTTTTATCTGAAAGAATAAAAAAAATATAGGGGGTGAGCCACTTTTGAGACGCATCCGGTATTTTCAGTTTGTAATTTTTTTTCCAGTGGTAAAAAACCCAGATATTTTTCAAGAAGTCTTGTAATGCTATTTTACAGAGCGTAGGCAACCTCTCACATGTGCTTGTGATGTGTGTCATTGGTGTTCCACAAGGACACGAGACCTACATTTATCGCCGACTCCTAAACGCACTACTAAAGAAACTGTACCTACTAAGCAAATATACTTAAGATGGTTTGTCATAGCCTTTCTTAAGGTGGAGGCAGTTGGGGTAAACTACCCAGTTACTGGCACTCAGCCAGTTATTGGCACTCAGTCGGTTTTACGCGAGTATTCTTCAGAATATCATATTTTTATAACTTAGATATTTGAAAATAAATCTAGATATACTGCATCTGATCGCCTTGTTTATTTCAAGCTATGAATTTTTTAGTAAGGTAGAAAAATACATGGTGTTTCGACGCGTTGTTGGGAAGAAAGGCAAAATTTGGTAGAAGAAATACGGCATATTTAATCAAATCAGGTTTTAAAGGTAATATTATACATTCTAAGCTTTAATTCTAATGTTCCTATATGAATTTGACAATTTTCTTGCGTATTTTTGTTAATTTAAATTGTCCTAAAAATAATGATTGGCACTAGTGCCAATAAATAGCACATAAAGAAATATGAAGTGTCCAGTCATTGGCGCTTTTAAATTTAAATCAAAATTAAAAACATCAAAGCCATAAAAAGCAATTTAATACAATAAGTTATTACTTTATATTTTCTACTACATAAAAAGACATATTGGAATATTGACAATTTCCTTCACTATTTCTAGTTTACCTTACATGAGCAATATTTTATAAATTTGCCATTTTATTATGTATGAATTTTGATCAATAATCAATAAATATTATACTTTTTATTTAATTTGAAGCTAAAAGGTACTTAGTTACTGTTAGGTTGTAGTTTAAAAAAAAGTTATGGTTGACTTTACTCAATTGTAATTAATAATTCGAGTGGCCATTATTATCATTAAAAATATTATTAATTTCAATGATTGGTACCCTAGCATACACCAGCCTACAATACATTAAAGTATTATCACACTACAATGATATAACTAAGCACATAAATTCATTTTATCACAACACAATTCATTTAAACCAAAAACTCGTAATGCAAAACTAAACTGTCAAAATGACAATGTCAGGAAATAAATAAATAAATGTGACAACTTGACGTTTTTTACAGCAGAGCTACAACCTGAATCCCTAGTGGGAAATTTAAATTCCAATTAGTCATCCCGGCGTCCAATATGTCCAAGGTTGGCAACAATGAATTCAAAAATTGCGCCCTCGATTACGTAACTAAAAGTTTAATTGGTATCAAATATATATGTGCCAATTACTAGCAAAATAGCAATTCCAAAGTACCGAAGTTTTTTTTATGTTTAACTAAAGCGGAATTTAGTTTTGAGAAAGATCTATCAAAGTTATATTTTTATTTCCGCGTTAAACAAGAAAAATATGATATATTGTATATTTTCGTGTGTCTTTGTGACTCCAAGATTCCATTTTTATTATACATCCTAGAAAGAAAGCTCTAAGGAAGTTATGGCATCAAATTGATCGATTAAGGTCTTGTGTGGGTCTAAAGGAAACTTCCTATCCTTTTTTTTCGAACCAAATCCTTTATTTTATGCTTTCAGAGAAAACGGGAATTAAGCTCTCGGTCCATTAAATTTATACTTAGTTCTAGTTCCTCCAGAGGAATAGTTCCTTGAACAGGTCTTTAGTTCACAATAGTTCCCGACTAACATTGACATCCCCCTTGCTTGCTAATGCGTTTCGTTATCAGTCAGAACTATTCACAGTTTGATCTGTATAATTTTTATAATGTACGGAGATATAACGAGACGTGTAATTGTGTATGTTAAAAACATAGGTAAGTTAAAAAAAAATAGCAGATAAAAAAACTTATAGTAGCAGATAAAAAAATTTAAAAAAACTCAAATCAGAATTTAAAAACTATATCACAAATCAATTGGAGCAAATATTACAAAAATTTTACGAAAAATTGCATTTTTCCTCACTTCAAGCTTTTTGTTTTTGTCTAAAAATTCCGAATATCTACTTCGTTTTATAAGATATTTCTTAATTTTAGGGACCTAAAGTGAAACATTCCCATAAAATATTTAAAAAACAAACTAAAAATCAAAAACAGTATCCACGACAATTTTCTGTGGTAATTACGCCGCGCCGGCTGCGACAATAGACAAGGCCGAATCCATCGTCGTCGACTTGTGAATAGATTTCCGTGAACTAGTCTTTTAATAGTTCCTCTATGTCCGGATCCGATAACATACGGCTCGCACTCCCCAGGCCTGCCTAGCATCAATCGCGCTGGCTGGTCCATACGTAAACTAGTCTTTTATTTAGTTCCTCTAGTTCCTTTAGGTCCGGATCCGATAACATACGGCATAAGTTTGGCATAAGGCTGGCACTCCCCACTCCTCCCTAGCATCGATCGCGCTTGCCCGATCCGTTCGTACGTAAACTAGTATTTTATTTAGTTTAGTTCCTCTAGGTCCGGATCCGATAACGTACGTCTGGCACTCCCCACTCCTGCCTACCATCGGGCTACGCGCGCTAGCCGATCCGTCGTCGTCGCATATTATTCTATATCGGACACAGTCTCGATCCCGGAATAGATCCTGAGGAACTAGTCCTTTGAGAAACCAGGAACTAGTTCCTTTCATTCCGGGGTCGGAATAGTTCATTGGAACTAGTTCGTTCACGAACTACACACCTCTATTAGACACATATATATTTAACCTAAATATATAAGACATATGTTATAAAATTTAATTTGATTAAATTACTTTGAACTGTAAACGCGCGTTTCGCAAACCATCTTACTATTAGAATGTTAACATACGCTTAAAATGATACTGTTATTCGCAAAGTGAGCATTTATGTAGGAATCTGATTGCCATTCTAGCGAAACGAGACAAAACTAATCTAGTGTAACTATAAATTACCGAAATAGAGCCTATAGGGATAGAAAATTAACACCATTATCTCTGTTCACATTGTCTTTACATTTATTTATTTTGGATCCTTTAATAAAAATCTATAATTGCCGGACTAATTTGAAATTATTAACCCCTACAGGATGATCTTTTTCAAAAATATATTAAACAACACCAAGTTTTTCTCATTGATTGCCTGTTTGTATCTGCAGTTTTTATTATAGGTATTATTTTAGTATCAGCTGGTCAACTTATCTTATTTTACATAAAAATTTTGCTTGTCTTATTTTATGTAACAAAAGTGTGTTTCTAATTCTTAGGTCGACCGAAGTTTAGTTTAAAAAAAATTGGTCAAGTGCGAGTCGGACTCGCGCCCCAAAGGTTCTGTACCATTCATAAGTCATCTATACATTCATAAGTTATCTATACAACATTAGACACTATATTATTATAAACTTTTTTCCGATTAAGCTGAAATTTTGAATGCGCGTAAAAATTGTATTAATCAATAATAAATATGTAAAAATATGTAAAAATTAAAAAAAAAACCACTAAAAAAAAGTCGCCTTGACTAGGATTCGAACCTGCCTTACTACGGCTCCAACGTCATAGTAGCGTAAAGTCCTAACGCTTTAACCACGCGGCCACCGAGGACTTGAAAGATTCTATGTAAAATTCTTGCTTAAAAGATAGTGTTTAGTGAAAGTACTTTTTTATTTATAAACATTTATTTAATTCTGTTTTTAGAATTTGTTGTTATAGCGGCGACATAGATACATTTTCTATAAAAATTTCAACTGTCTAGCTATAACGGTTCATAAGATAGACTTTTGTGACAGACGGACGGACGGACGGACAGCGAAGTCTTAGTAATAGGGTTCCCGTTTTTACCCTTTGGGTACGGAACCCTAAAAATATTCGAGACAGATGGATACTCAAAAACAGGTAAAGATGACCAGCTGGTTCTAAATGTGCTGTGCAATTACATATCCTTCTTTTAAATTACCGAAGTTTTTTTTATGTTTAACTAAAGCGGAATTTAGTTTTGAGAAAGATCTACCAAAGTTATATTTTTATTTCCGCGTTAAACAAGAAAAATATGATATATTGTATATTTTCGTGTGTCTTTGTGACTCCAAGATTCCATTTTTATTATACATCCTAGAAAGAAAGCTCTAAGGAAGTTATGGCATAAAATTGATCGATTAAGGTCTTGTGTGGGTCTAAAGGAAACTTCCTATCCTTTTTTTTCGAACCAAATCCTTTATTTTATGCTTTCAGAGAAAACGGGAATTAAGCTCTCGGTCCATTAAATTTATATATATAGCTTATTTATAGTTTATTTAGAAGATTGCTCTATACAGGGCGAGTCTTAAATAAGACTATATACTCTTAGGGGTGGTATATTTCGATTCAGAGAACACGTCTATGAGGTTTTTTTCGCGATTTTTTTTTAATTTATGATTTTTTGGATTATTTGACTATTAGTTGAGCTCCGCAGTACAATTAATAGTATTAAAAACAAATCCTCATCTGGGACTGATGGGCTTACTCTCAAAATGTTCTCTGAACTTCCTGAATGCACATTAATCCATCTTACTACTATATTTAACGAGTTATTCCCAAAAAGGAGTTTTTCCAAACTGCCTTAAGACAGCAATAATTATTCCTCTGCATAAAGGAGGAGATAAAGATGAAGCTTCGAACTATCGCCCAATTGCACTCCTGCCCACATTATCTAAGATCATTGAAAGATTGGTTAAAAAAAGGTTTCTATCTTTTCTTCTTAAATATAAAATACTTACTACCCATCAATTTGGATTTCTAAGTAACACTTGCACAAATGATGCTATGTTCGACCTTTTTAATAATGTATACTCTAGCCTGAATAACCATCACTCTACAGCTACAATTTTCTGTGATTTCTCTAAGGCTTTCGACTGTGTAAATCATAATTTCTTAATTAACAAATTGCAATACTATAGATTCAGGGGAGTGCCGCTCGAATGGCTTAAGTCATATCTTGGCAACAGAAGACAGCTTGTGAGGATTGATACGTCTATATCTTCTTGTAAGCCTATAGAATGTGGTGGCCCTCAGGGTTCAGTACTTGGCCCTATTTTGTTTCTGGTGTTTATCAACGACATTGCAAATCTAGATTAGCGGTAAAATCTGCCTCTTTGCGGTGATGATACTAGTTATAATATCTACTATATCCAGTGACTTACTCACCATTAAATCTTGGTGCGATTCTAATCTCCTATGCCTCAACTTATCAAAAACTAAAGTTTTGTCATATAAAAGTACTATACAACCTTTTGTAAGTACAAAAGGGAGGTAGGTTATTAAGTAATAACACTATTATTGACGTCGTAGACTCTGTGAAATTCTTAGGACTTGTTGTAGACAACTCGTTAAAATGGGACTTTCACATCGAAGCTCTATCAAAGAAACTAAGCGCTGCCCGTTTTGCGTTAAGATCAGTTTCTAAGCAACTTAATTTATCAACCTCTAGAATAGCCTATTATGCCCTTTTTGAGTCACATCTTCGTTATGCTCTTCCATTCTGGGGTACTTGCTGCGCAACAAAATTTGATCGTATTTTCAGACTTCAAAAGAGAGCAGTTCGATATTTATTGGGACTGAACAGTAGAACTCACTGCCAGAATTTCTTTAAACATTTCAAAATACTGACTTTTCTATATATATACTGAATTCTATGCTGTGACTTCTATACTGAATTCTTATTTCTTTATTCATTTTTGAATCCGTTTACTTAATCCGCAAGCACATATCTGCTATTTCCGAAAGGCCATCTCACAACTATCCACTTAGGAATGCGGAGCACGATATGTATCTGCCAACCCCGAGCTCAGAACTAGTTAAAAGTTCAATACTGTATACAATGCCAAAAAATGTACAACCATCTGCCTTTGAATATCAAGTCGCTTTCATTCTCTCCCGCATTTTGCAAAGCTCTGAAATCATACTTACTGGAGAGAGCCCTATATGCGGTAAACGACTTTTTTGTTGATGTTTAATTATGAAAAATTTTGAATTTTAATATTTTAATCATCTCACACACTGGTCAAAGGTCAAGTATTTAATATTTTATAACTCTTAAAATTATATCTATTTACTGCTTACTGTTCTGCAATTGTCCATGTATGTTTTTTTTGTAAATATATATCCTGCAAATTCTTCAATTTAATAGCTGTTAATATGCGCACATACTTAGTGCACACAATTTTTTTTCTAGTTTATTGGTTTATGATTTTTTTTTATTTAAAATATTTTTCAAACTAATATTTTTTGCAATTTCAAACTCGTGCATTTAATTCAATTCTATCGCGCATCTTTTGACACCTGTAACATATTACCTCCATTCCATTTTTCCTCCAATTGATAACTCCGTAGATACGGGAAATGAGGAGCATAATGCAAATTCGATACGTGTGAGAATATCTAAAGAATAAATCACTAGAAGGGTGATTTATAGACCCAATCATAACTTTCCCCAGAAGAAAATAAGATAGGATACAAAACAGAATTCAATTTCTTCGAGTGGAGACGATAAAATAATTCTAGACAGAAATTTATAGGCGCATATTCGTGACGATGAAGAATTGTTGAAAAAACATTGCCAAAATTATAATGAAAGAAGCGATAGCCTCTAAAAGAAAAAGAAAAGAAGCTTTTTTAATACAATCTAATAAAAATAAATGTATTGCTCATGCATCTGTATATGTAAGTAATGTATGGCAATCGCTTCTTTGATTTTAAAGAACATAACATAAATAAACATAACATACGTAAAAATGAAGAATAATCTTTCTTTATTCTTTGTATTTTTTTGCTTCCGACGCGACGAGGGAAAGAGATAAACTTTCCGAAACGTTAAGCATTTTTTTGTTCGTTAGGTGAAATTGTTTATCAGTAAACCTAAGTGCTGACAATTCTGTTGGATTGCGTCTTTTTTTACATAAAAAAGATCTCTTGGTAAAAATCGCTACGAGTTATGACTCTCGAGATATTTGGAATTGAAATTATCAATACCTGTCATTATTGACATAAATTAAACATGTTTACTAAATAGTTATTAGACTGAAATCATAAATTTGAAATCTTCTTGTGTTAAAAGTTCAAAAGAAACTGTTTAATCATCATTTTTTCGCAGAATAACTTATGATTAATTTAAAAAAATAAAAATTTATTATTTCAGTGCTTATTTTTTGTCAATAATGACATGTATTGACTATTTCCATTCTAAATATCTTGAGAACTGTTGCAAGAGACATTTTTTGCATAAAAAGTCATGGAAATGTATATTTTTTTAGTCAGTGGTTTTATACAGGTACGGTCGAAAAGTTATTACTCTTCAAAACAGTTAAAAAACATGTAGGTAGCGCCTCCTACAAATAGGAGTAATTTTGACATCAAAATCAAATTTCTCGTGTCACAAAACTCCCAGATACCGATTTTCATCCTAATATTGACGTTACTTCAGAAATTATTTGGAAAAAATCGAAATAAAAATGAAACTTCTACACCCTGTATCTCCGAAACTAAGCATTTTAGGACATACATTTATACGAACTTTTTTACTTATTTTGATCTGTAGAATATGCCGCCGAAGTTTCCGGAATACAGTTCGGACCACCCTGTGTACTTGCAGCTAAACTTGATATAAAAAAACACCATTCTTAATAATAGTAACTAATAATGATTAGAAGAAAAAATAAATATAATTAAAAAAAAACAATTAATAGAGTTTTTTTTCAACGTTATAACCTATTTTATAACATCTTATAAAAATAGCCTTGATTTTTCCTGCAGATACCTTGAAATTAAATAAATATATTATATCTTTTAATCCTTAAATCCTTTCTGAAATATATCAATACCTAAATAAAAATATCGTTTTATTACAAACAACATAAATAATTGTCAAAACCCAAATCAAAAATGACGAAAATAGTACTGTTTTTTAACCTTTGTAAATATCAATATCAATCTATTCAATTTTATAATCGCCCCCCGTAGCATAGTCGTCAAGTAATATCGTTGGGACTGTCAGGCCAGTTGATGCTTTAATTTGGTCGACTGTGCGGCTATTGCGACACCGTTGCTGACGAGCTTGAAAGAAAACTCGAAATTTGGCCCTCATATACGAACATAAACATTTCCAATGTTAAAAATTTCAATGTTGCAGTTTGAAAAATTTACTAAGGTAATTAATGGACAAACTTAATTTCCAGTAGTCTTTTGAGTTTTATTTTCATTTCTGCTCAGGTTCTTGTTCTTGTTAAAACTCTTTTCCGGAATGTTGCTTGGAGGTGTTCAGTACTGGTACTTGGGTTACCTTCTAAAATTTGACAAATTTTTACAAAAATTTACAATTTTTTTCTCGATAGCTAAAGTCGTCATTAATAATGTTAAGAGGTTTTTGCGCTAGTGCAAAAAATTTGACTTTTGATACAGTAGATAGTGTAAAAATAGCTACTTTTTGCACGATTGTAGAAAAAATTATTAGCCCACCATACCGAGTATGATAGGCTATTAAGTTCGGCAAAAAAATCGTTTTTTTAATTTCACTCAAAATGAGTTATTTGGGTCATAAAGACCTAATTTTCCTTTGGGTTCATAAAGTTTGGGTTCATAAAGACCTAAATACAAAATATTTTCATGGTGTCTGGTGTCTGTCTGTCCGTCTGTCACACGATAACTCAAAAACCGATTTTAACCAAATTTGGCACAAAAATACTGTGGCACCCGAGAATCTGGCCATTAGTATTTGGTGGGGGTGGGGGGTTGGCAAGGGGGTATGGGAGGGGGTTAAAAATTTTAAAAAAATCGTAACTCCAAATTTACAGTAGCTAGCGAAACGCGGTTTTCAATTTAAGATTAGGAATAATATTTGCAACAAAATTTGTAATAACATCAAAACCGGTCAAAGTCGCAGTTTTTGAGATAAAAAAAAATCAAAAAATTCCTTTACTTTAACTAAAAGAATTTTTCTGCCTACCAACTTTTTATTAACATATTTTAGTATGGGCTGCTGTACGTGCCTCCCGGCGTCAATTTCTTTTCACTATTTCTTATTAACAATTGGGTCAAACATATAGGTATACGTCAAAACATATTTGTCATCTACTCAAGCCATTTACTATTTCCTAGAGTCATTTCTGTTGTTTTGTTTTTTTTTCGTCCAAATCTCGTTCCATGGGGCCACAAAAATCACTCAAGATTAAAAAATGGCGTAAGCGGTTGCTGTGTCCGCAACAAAACTCATAAATCTTAGTGACAAATAACTTCAAAATAAAGTAATTTATATAAAAAACAGTTTTTTTTTATCTCAAAAAGCTCTCAGACAAGTCATACATTTATTTGATATGTTCCAAATCAATGTGATGGATTCAGCTCCTCTGCCTTTAAACGAATAGAGAATTTATCTATAAACCAAAACTTTTTATTTCTATATAAAAAATAAATCTTTGAAATAATAGTAGATACATTTTTACAATTTTTTTTTTATCTAGGTACATATGTATGGATTTATAAATAAACTATGTACTCCAAATAATAAAAAATAGAACAGTGTACTTTTTAGGTCAATATTCCTTGTTCGTGCCAAGTTGCCAGCATAAAAATATATTTTTAGGGATCAAATTTACATGTATTAATATTCATAGGGTGTCTGATATGGCCAATAAAATTGATATTTTTGGCTTGTTATTTTTTTCTAAAAAGAAAATCGATACTTTATGTAATTATGAAGCAAAACGATGATGTTAATATGGTTTTATTTATTTAATGTTTTTAATATGTAACATAGAATTTTTTTGTTAATAATTCGTACAGTTTTACAAAACAGATCTATGAAGTAGATGACTGAAAATTTGATGTGAGACATTCAACTTTAAAATCAAGACATTTAAAGCAATATTCGTATTAAACTTATTAAAAAAAACAGAGAATCACAAAAAATTCTGACAAACTCATTTCGAAATGATGACATTACCTTTATGTCAAGAATGTTTATGTTTTGAACGCAATATAATGTAGTTTTATTTTGACAACATTATTTACTCGTGGAACTTTCGTTGCGAAAAATAATAACACAATACTTAGGGCAAAATAAGGGCGGTATATCTGTTAAGTATACCGCCAAACGGCGGTATATCTGTTTAATATACCGCAAATCGGCGGAATATCTGTTTAGTATACCGCCAAATGGCGGTATGTATGTTTAGTATACCGCCAATCGGCGGTATATCTGTTAAGTATACCGCTAATCGGCGGTATATCTGTTCAATATACCGCCAATCGGCGGAATATCTGTTTAGTGTACCGCCAAACGGCGGTATATCTGTTTAGTATACCGCCAATCGGCGGTATATCTTTTTAATATATCGCCAATCGGTGGTATATCTGCTCAGTATACCGCCAACTGGCGGTATTTTTTATATATTTAGCAACAACCGCAAAAATTTGCCTCGTTGTTCGGCGGTATTTATGTTAATAATATGTAAAACCGTTTAATGGCTTCTTTTGTGAATTGTCTATACCGCCAGCTGTAATTTAACCAGTTTGAAAAATCTAAAGTAATGGAGCTAAAAAAGAAAACAGGCAAACGACAATCCTCGTGCCAACACTCCCATTTACTTAACAATTCCCTTTCGAACGTGTGACAATTCCCATTTGCCACCCGCATGCCGAAAGGTGTTCAGCCCAGAGCCGTACAACAACACCTCTTGTTTATTAATGATACGTACGTAGTACACGAAAATCCCCGTACAATAGACCCAATTTTTGGCTGGAAATAATGGTTTGCTCGGGCCTACAGACACAGCACGCGCGCGGCAACGGAATTATTTTCACTTTACTGGAAGTGGGATTAAGTGAGGCGAGTATAAACGCGGACGTACGAGGTAAATTGGTCTCTTTGTCGTGTCGAGGGTGTATTGTTGTTGTTAATTTGATGGACGGGCGATCGGCAATGTCCGAAAGGGGTATTTTTCAAGTAATACGTTGGAAATATCTGTATTTACACGAACGAGTTTATAGTGGAGTGCTTTAAGCCCTTATGGGATACAAACCTCGGAATTCATTTACTGTGAACGAATTTTTATAAGACTTTTTGCATTGTATTATTAATAAGATATATTACAAAGTTTACCTATGTAACTTCGTTTCACTTTATTTAGTATTTAAATAAACACACATAAATACAAGATGACTCCGTGTTCCGAAAAAGCTCTGTATCAGGATTCCTATTTGAGATTTTCACTCCAAACCTTTTACAAAATATGTGTTTAATGGTAGTTCATATTTAAAAAATATTTTTATAGATATACAGGGTGAGTCAAATATATTTTTACACTTAAGTTTTAGTTTTTGAAATGAAATGCTTTATATTTGTTTAGTTCAGTGAATTTGCTATAAAATTTCTGTTCCAAAAATACCTTAATACCGTAGAGTATACTGAGTGGTTTTTGAATTACGACCACGTCCATGAGGAAGTGGAATCTAGACGTCCAGGAACCTTCGCATGAGAACTTCTAATCTTGGCGATCGACTTATTGTAAGTTTATCGCTAAGAAAACGTTTGCCAGCTTTTCAAATGTATAATGAATTGCATCTGAGGAACGTACATATTTACTAACGGACTATAAGAAGAAGACTAAATGAAGCAAATCTTATGTCAAGAAGGCCTGCTTCGGGACCAGAACTTACTAGATCTGTTGACTAGAACCAAAAGCAAAGGCATGGTCTTAATGTAAAAATTACGAAAAAATGTTAGTGTCTTCTTCAAAAACGAATATCTCCAACAAAAATAAGGCTAATGAGATGAACCAAAAAACAAACTGTCGAGAAAGGATGTATATAGATGATAAAATTATTTTTAAATTACTTGCTGTTTTAACATATTCCACAGGGCGCTTCAAACTTTTACCAAAATATCAACATTTTGTTTTCCCTCGTATAATTAACAGATGGGGAGTTTCATTTTTAATTTAGAAAAAATTAAAAAGTCAAATAATTTGGCTACATACTGCTTAAAGAAACATCAAAATTGGCCCACTAGAACAAAATATACTAAACTTTAAATTACATCAAAGTTTTAAGGTTGTCAATTTTTCGTTTCAAGCTTAGTCAAATTTTTAGGGTGGCGGAATTTTGTGCCGGGGAATTTATAAATTTTCAAGTCTATGGTCCCGCGTAAACTTTTGTTCGACAACTTTTTAACATTCACTGTATATGTATGCCGATAAGATATATCGAAGCTCTTCTGTGTTTAATAATAAAAATAGATGCAGAGCTTTTTGCTGTTTAAAATTCTGTTTATGCTTTATAGCCTGCTTGTATATTCTAAAACTTCTATCGGGTTCATTTTTATTCGAGACAACATGCCCAAGTAATGACATAGAAAATTTGTAAGGGGATCTTGAAAATATTGACAGAAAATGCATCAATATTATAGCGCAACCCCTAATTTAGCATATAATGCAATATCATAAATAAAGCTGCTGTGTAATTTTTCTCTATGATCATATAGCAGGTCTAAAATACAGTTTTAAGTGCAAATTGTTAAATAAATTCTAGATTTTTGATTCTTAAATAATAATGGAGAGAATCTCCATTTTTGTTTACTAATCTCATCCGATCATCAACACCGGTGTCGGTGTCGTCACCGGAACACCGGATAGCTCATATTTCGCCACCGGTGTCAGCCCAGCACCGGTGTTACAACGGTGTACCGGTGTTTGGAACAGGCCTAGGTAGATATGCCAATGCGACAATGATTAGAATGGTCATTGACGAAAACAGTACTGGGATAATTATTGTCAGTTCAGTGGCTTGGAGCACCCTGAAAAGGGAGGGATATACCCCCCAGGAGAGATAGTTAAGTTTTTATTTATATTATTTTAAATATTATTACTTACTTCGTTTTAAAACCCATTATTGTATGTCTCCAACCAGAAGATTTATTAGTAATAAACCTTGTTATTTTCCTGAATTGCATTAAATTTGCTTTAAAGGATTCACAACCGAGTCCGGTATAAACGTTTTAGTCGAGGATAACCATCAAATTTTACGAAGCGACTGCAAGAAATGAATTGCGTGGCTTGCAAACATTAGTCGTGCTATTTGTTTTGGTAATGAAGTAAAAGTCACCCCATTTGGGTTAGGTGAAAAAATAGTTAAAGAGGCGTGTGTCTGGTTTTTATCGATTTCTCTTTGGGTCAAGTAATTAGTTAAATTACTTTTATGTTGCCTAGCAAGATTTGTGAATTTATTATAAAATTTAATTTTAAAATATCATCATCATCGTCATTTTCAGCTTATTCGACCAATCCCTCTTTTTGTAATTAGACCCAGTGTTGTCTATTGTTGGTTATGCTGCCCAAGTTATCCTTGCTGTCATGGTATCATCTCAGGTTTGGTCTTCTTCTAGGTCTCTTAATTCCTCGTAGATACCATGCTGTAATTTTTGAGGTCATCTGTTTTTCGTCTCTTTCCTAGGCGTCCTGCCCATTGCCATTTGAGGGATTTGATTCTATGGATGACATCTATTGCCTAGGCCTTTTGTAGTATCCACTCTATTCTTTTACGGTTTTTCTTGGTTATTCCCAGCATATTTCGTTCCATTGAGCGTTATGCGACCTGCAGTTTCTTTATAATGCCCGATTTAAGTGTCTAGGTTTCGCATGCATAGGTCATGACTGGTAGTACACATTGGTCGAATGTTTTCTTCTTTAGATAAAGTGGTTTTCCAGATTTGAATATGATTGAGTTTCCTCCATAAGTATTCCATGATCTGCTAGATTACCGAGAAATATACATGCTGTCCCAGAAATCAGTGCAAGACAATCACCTCCCGATCGCCACGCCAATATGGCGATCGGAGGGAAAAGAACTATTATCGACCAAAATGGATCTCCAAAGATTTTGACAATCCAGAAATGACATCAGAAAACGGAAGTTAGCGGCGTTGCCGTACTGACCAAATAAACAGGTATTTTGGGGAAAATATTAGAAAGATAAATTGAAAAGAAACTGTCAACACTGCGTAGCTCACCCGCTGCTGTTAATTATAAAGACATATCTAAATATTATAATTAATTAAGAGAAATTTATAATCAATTAATAAAAAGGGAAAGGGCTATTATCAAAAAGGTAGCAAGTTAAAAAAACATGCTACAGTATTTTAACTGGAAGTATAGTTAAACCCCATAAACACGCCTATGAGGTTTTTTTCGCGAAAAAAAATTTGAAAATTCGGAATTTTTTAAAAAATTTTTGGAAATATTTTTAGTTAAAAAACATAATTTCTTGATAATATGGCAACATAGGCAGTAGATTAAATTTACAAGAAAGAAAATCCAGAAAAGATCCAGTGGTTCTCAAAATTTTAGCAAAAAATCATTTTTTTTGGAAATTTTCAAAACAGAATAACTCCGTTATTTTGGACTTATTTGAAAAATGATAAAGAGAAAATATATATCTTTTATCGAAATTTACCACCCCTTAAAATACTTGCACTTATTTCTGGGACACCCTGTATAGGTTACGTCTAAACAATTTTGTAAGAAGTTTCAAAGAAAAAAATAAGTTTCTAGGAGGAAGAAAAAGTATTAATTGACTCAAAACTAAATAATTAATTATATATGAAAACTAGATAAATATTTATAATACAAACAGTCCCCATACCATCAGTTAAAAAAGACAAAAAATATCATCTCGATGACTAAAAATTGGTATACTTACGACTTACGAGTAAACAATTAACAACTTTTTAAAATACACTTTTTTAAAAATTCCATATTTTAACCATTTATTACTTAATTTTCTTTAAGTCGTACTGTATTTTTTATTTAATTGCTGTATAATTTTGCAATGCTACGCTAATAAACGTAGTACAAATATCCTGTTAAATATTTTATTGTAGCTATAAATTTTACTCCTTCGGCGCTTGATTTTAATCAGGCTTGACCTTTTTAGTATGAATAAGTAGTGGGACGACTGAGTTAACGATAAAGCTGTATACGCAATGCTGCTTTTGCCTTGTTTTCAGTATGTTTTACAAATGAGATCAAATTTTTGTTCTTGAGAAAATGATAAAAATGTATAAGTAAGAAATATATGAGTTCTTTTTTGTAGCATGAAAAATACTAAGTTCAGTATATTACAGAAATTCTACTGCAATGCACCAAAAATAAAAATATAAAAATTATGTTTCCGATCCATAAAAAAAGACTTATTATAAGCAGAGCTGCAACAAATCAGTTTTAAAAAGACCAAAGTCTTAAGTCATTTGTAACTATATAGCACACTTTTGTTATTATTGTTCTTTTCATTACTCTACGCTTTTCGTTACTGCGAATACCGAACCTTTTTGTGTATGCTGCGGCTGTGTTTTGTATTCGACAATTTGCGACAGATGTCGCCATTTCGAGGACCTTTTGAATTTTAACGAAAGCGTGTTTTTTCTTGTTTCAGAACGAGCGAGTTCCTCGGGTGCATGTCTTTTGAAGTCAAGGATGCTTTCAGTAAGGTAAGTTGTGTAGCCTTAGTTAAATTAATGCTTATTTTAATTTTAAAGTCTTTTAAGGTGCATGTACACCGAACGCGCAGAATGTTTAAACGTACGTCGAATGCACACAAACGAAAATTTTTGCTGTTTTATAGTTGTCGATTTTTGAAAGAAATCAGTACATGTATATTCTTTCGTATATGTTTCATTTTATGGAAAGCACTGTTCATTAAAATGTTGTATACTGTGTTATAGGGCTTGTTTTTCTCTACAATTTCCTGTTTCACAATGTACCGTTTGTGTCGGGGAAGGGATCATAATTTCATAGTTGTCTATTTTCGAAAGAAATCAGTACATGTATATAATTTCGTATATTTTTCATTTTATTGATTTTATGGAAAGCACTGTTCATTAAAATGTTTTATCCTTTGTTATAGGGCTTGTTTCTCTCTACAATTTCCTGTCTCACAATGTACCGTTTGTGTCCGGGAAGGGTTCATAGTTTCATAGTTATCGATTTTCGAAAGAAATCAGTACATATATATTATTTCGTATATTTTTCATTTTATCCTTTTTATGGAAAGCGCTGTTCATTAAAATGTTGTATCCTATGTTATACGGCTTGTTTCTCTCTACAATTTTCTGTCCCACAATGTACCGTTTGTGTCGGGGAAGCGATCATAGTTTCATAGTTGTCTATTTTCGAAAGAAATCAGTACATGTATATAATTTCGTATATTTTTCATTTTATTGATTTTATGGAAAGTACTGTTCATTAAAATGTTTTATCCTATGTTATAGGGCTTGTTTCTCTCCACAATTTTCTGTCTCACAATGTACCGTTTGTGTCCGGGAAGGGTTCATAGTTTTATAGTTGTCGATTTTCGAAAGAAATCAGTACATATATATTATTTCGTATATTTTTCATTTTATCCATTTTATGGGAAACACTGTTCATTAAAATGTTGTATCCTATGTTATACGGCTTGTTTCTTTCTACAATTTTCTGTCCCACAATGTACCGTTTGTGTCGGGGAAGCGATCATAGTTTCATAGTTGTCTATTTTCGAAAGAAATCAGTACATGTATATAATTTCGTATATTTTTCATTTTATTGATTTTATGGAAAGCACTGTTCATTAAAATGTTTTATCCTATGTTATAGGGCTTGTTTCTCTCTACAATCTTCTGTCTCACAATGTACCGTTTGTGTCGGGAAAGGGATCATAATTTCATAGTTGTCTATTTTCGAAAGAAATCAGTACATGTATATTATTTCGTATATTTTTCATTTTATTGATTTTATGGAAAGCACTGTTTATTAAAATATTGTATCCTATGTTATAGGGCTCGTTTCTCTCTACAATTTCCTGTTTCACAATGTATCGTTTGTGTCCGGGAAGGGTTCATAGTTTTATAGTTGTCGATTTTCGAAAGAAATCAGTAGGTACATATATATTATTTCGTATATTTTTCATTTTATTCATTTTATGGAAAGCACTGTTCATTAAAATGATGTATCCTATGTTATAGGGCTTGTTTCTCTCTACAATTTCCTGTTTCACAATGTATCGTTTGTGTCTGGGAAGGGTTCATAGTTTTATAGTTGTCGATTTTCGAAAGAAATCAGTACATATATATTATTTCATATATTTTTCATTTTATTCATTTTATGGAAAGCACTGTTCATTAAAATGTTGTGTCCTATGTTATAGGGCTTGTTTCTCTCTACAATTTCCTGTTTCACAATGTACCGTTTGTGTCCGGGAAGGGTTCATAGTTTCATAGTTGTCGATTTTCGAAAGAAATCAGTACATGTATATAATTTCGTATATTTTTCATTTTCTTGATTTTATGGAAAGCACTGTTCATTAAAATGTTGTATCCTATGTTATAGGGCTTGTTTCTCTCTACAATTTTCTGTCTCACAATGTACCGTTTGTGTCCGGGAAGGGTTCATAGTTTCATAGTTGTCGATTTTCGAAATAAAATCAGTACATGTATATTATTTCGTATATTTTTTTATACCTACTTTTTTATACATTGCTATATCATCGTAAACTCTTAAGCATAGTTGTGTTTTCACTACACTGAACTTTCACACATACTTTTTTTCTTCAATAAAGACGATTATTATTATTATTATTATTATTATTATGTATTCATAAATGAAATCGTCCTCGTAAATCGGCAATAAAAACTATAAACCTTTCCATCTACCAACTGGGTTGTTAACTGTTGGTGAAACTTTTTTGTCGAATAAAATTGGGCCTTATTTTAATTAACAGTTAATCTCCGGCCAATTACGTCAGTCGTCAGCCATTCAAAGATGGCGAAATAGATTGGAAAAAGCGGTCGTTGTATATTTGACGAAACGTTCAATTTCCTGCATGAGGAAAATCGCCCGGAAGGCAAGCCTAATTTCCGTCTGGGGTTTCCAGGAAAACCGGCTTTTTTTGTTCCAGCAAAGATGTTACTTAAACGAGCTAAAATATCCCCTTTATAGTTTTAGACAAGATACACTGTGTAATAACATATCTTTTGATACGATTAATGGATTTTTAACAAATGTGTGTGTAACAAAACCAGTGACGTAGTAAATTTTCATTTTCCTATTAATTAAAATTAATATAAAGAGTGGTCCGAACTGTATTCCGGAAACTTCGTCAGCATATTCTGCAGATAAAAATAAGTAAAAAAGTTCGTATAAATATATATCCCAAAACGCTTAGCTTCGCAGATACAGGGTGAAGAAGTTTCATTTTTATTTCGATTTTTTCCAAATAATTTTTGAAGTAACGTCAACATTTCGATGAAAATTGGTATCTAGGAGTTTTTGACATGAGAAATGCGATTTTGATGTCAATATGACTCCTATTTGTAGATGGCGCAACCTACATAGTTTTTAACTGGTTTGAAGTATAATAAGTTTGCGTCCGTACCTGTATAAAACCATAGAGTAAAAAATATACATTTACGACGTTTTTTACGTAAAAAAGGCCTCTTGGTAACAATCGCTGCCGATTAATGGTTCTCGAGATATTTGTAATCGAAATTATCAATACCTGTCATCATTGACATAAATTAAACATGTTGACTAAATAGTTATTAGACTGAAATCATAAATTTGAAATGGTTTTGTGCTAAAAGTTCAACAGAAACTGTTTTATCATCAATTTTTGGCTGAAAAATTTATGACTAATTTAAAGAAATAAACATTTCCCAAATTTATTATTTCAGTCAAATAACTATCTACTCAACGTGTTTATTTTTTGTCAATAATGACTTGTATTGACTATTTCCATTCTAAATATCTTGACAACGGTTTTTTTTACCAAGAGACATTTTTTACGTAACAAATCAGGGAAATGTATGTTTTTTTACTCAGTAGTCTTATACAGGTACGGACAAAAAGTTATTACTCTTCAAAACAGTATGGACCACCCTGTATATACTGTAGTTGCAAAAATCCAAAAACCGTGAAACTATCATTATAATAAATTTAATTTATTTCTGTAATTTTTTTCGTAAACCTAACTATATACCTAAGAACTTCCTCTATAGTTTTATAATGTTGTTCCTACAGAATACCCTATACTCTTTTATGTCTCACTCACATTATATCAGATGCCAGCGCCACGTGTGCATAAATTCGAAACTTTAAAATTTATATAGGGACGTTTGCACGGGGATACACTGAAAATACCGCAGTCTCTATTCAGGAAAAGTTTTTCAATCTCCACCAAAAACATATCTCAAGTCTCGAGCTCGTTGCCAAAAGCAAATATTTCTTTATTAGAGTAGAAAGCTCAGTTACGCGTTCTAACGTATTTTGTATTTATTTACTGGAGATACATTAAACGAATAAAAATCTAAAAACATTTTTTTTTAATTTGTAAAATTTGCTGATAAATAATTTTCCAAATTGTACGAATTATCTTATATTTGGTCGCAGTAACAAAAATTATTCTTATTACTATATTAAATTTTAAAGAAAATTTTCGATGCACGTACAAGATTGTGATGGATTATGAGGTGAATCTTAATGTAAAATTAGGAAACAATTATATCATATTTAAAGATTTTTACGTTTTATTTTTAATTTAATAATTAATGTTTTAGTAATTAATTTATTTATTAATAGTAGTCACTAACACTCGCAGTAACAATATTTAAATTTTAGGCAGCAGCTACTCGCTCCAAATCGACATAAGTAGAAATAACTTTGAAAGTGGTATCTCAGATTAGGTATCCTATAAGTATACAGATAAAAATCTTGTCCCTAATTCGTGGTACGAAAATTGTTTTTTATGACGATGTGCAAACGAGTCAAATTTTCTGTGCGCAAAAATAAACTCGCGTAAAATAACAATAAACAGCGTAATAGAGAGATATCGCTAAACCGAATAGCGTGCATGGATGTTAATAAGGCCAGGTGTTATTTCCTTTACGTGAGGCGGTATTAACTCTCTTCATTTATAGTTATCGGATCGGAAAGAATTTTGATCGCGTCGCGTCCGCTATTTAAACTTAACCT
This sequence comes from Sitophilus oryzae, assembly GCF_002938485.1. Classification (NCBI taxonomy): domain Eukaryota; kingdom Metazoa; phylum Arthropoda; class Insecta; order Coleoptera; family Curculionidae; genus Sitophilus; species Sitophilus oryzae. The sequence continues at coordinate 3,317,817 of NW_022146501.1, forward strand.
AACTTTGAATTTGAAACTTTGAAATTGTTTTGTTTACTAGGTATTTTAAAACTAAAGGGCTAAAGTGCTTATTTCCAGGGCTTTATTGTTCAACGTCTGCCAGTGGGTTTAGGGCAACAAGCAACAAATTCTCTTAGAAGGGCTAAGTCGTCATCTGCTGTAAACCTAAGACTCTTTATAGGTTCATTAGTATTGGAAGAGGTGAAATCCATATTTTGGGTCATATTTATTTAATTAAAGCTAATCCCAGCTACTTAAATATCAAATTACCTAATAAAACTAAAGCAAAAATTCAAAACAATTCAAACATAACCTAAAATAAAAGATCTCGCCGGCCGGCTCCGGTTGTCAAATACCCGCACATGCCCATTTAAGCAATTTTTAAACGTTATCAGAGGTTATTTAGAAAGAGCGCTTGATGTAATTGATCCGCAAATTACGTGAGGCTGTAACGTTATTAGCGGGTGTTGCGTTGAAAATTGACTCGCGCATATCGTAACCATGATAAGTTACGCGTAAATATTGGATGACGCTATTCGGTTTTCCGATATCTCTCTAATAACTGTGCCGGTCAGGCGCTGTGCACAATTTTAGAGGCCATAAGTGGGCGTGCTATGTGCGCAAACTAGTCACCTAACTAGTGCCCGATTCCGAAAATTGGAACCACGAAAAACAAAAAACAAAAAACAAAGATTATAATCTCTATAATCTGTGGTGGTATAATGTGCTTACCAATCAAACTTACTTCTCTGACTGCAGTCGAGCGTAATAAAGGACCTTTATTGTCACGTTCTCGTTCAAAATAGTTTATCAGGAAAGCTACAAGCTCTTTGCTTCAACTGTTTAAATGCTTCGGCATGTTTTCGACACACAATTTCAAGAAATTCAATAAAAAATCTCGAAAATTTAGTTCTTAAAAGAACTGTTTGTGCTTAAAAGTGCAATTTTTAGAAAAAAGACTACGAAAATCGGCAAAAAATGAGAATTACTCCCAAAGATTCAACAACAACACGGTATTATACAAAATAATGACTGACATTATGATAATTGTCAAATAATAAACGACAACGTTGCTGATCGCGGCGCAATGTAACCAACATGGCGATAAAAAAATCGTTTTAAACTAATTTATGCAGCTTTAATCTAAATAAAGTATCTGTTACAATCATTTGCTCTATGAAGTAAAATAAAGAGCGGTTCGATATCTTAAATTATACAACAAATTTAAACATTTTGCGTCGAGTTTATAGGTTTTAGTGTCAATTTCGATATGATTGATAAATATCGGAATATGTTTTGCGATTACCGTATATTATAAATAATTTAATGTGTACTTATTTAACAAATTATTATCTTACACAACTTGCACACACAATTTCTGCACAACTTGTTAGTTCATGACTAACATTTCTTTATTAATTTTTCCAGGTTATCGAAGGATCCTATCGTTTGCTTCCTCAATCCGAAGGTCGATTGGGTAACGTGCTGATCTCCAATGAATTCGTGGACAGCGACTTTCAGGTGACCTGTCACCGGCAAGTCAGCGACATGGGCGAGAACAGCCAGGAAGGGTGCGGCAGTGTCACTGAGGAGATATTGAGCTTGGATGGCATAGATAACGATCTAAAAAGGTAACTAAATAGGTTAAAAAACAACAAAACTGCTTATATTGGTTAATGTTTAAAGCATATATTTTGAATAAAAAGATGCTAACCATGTATAGTTCATATCAAATAAATTTTTAGCCACGTGATTAAGCTTGACGGGCACTAGTGTTGCCCACTTTTACATGTTTTTGTTTAATCTAAATATTTTAGGAAAGAAAAATTAATTAATTATAAATATATAAACTGTTATTATTTACATTAACAAAACTCACTTTCTTAACAGCACTTAAGGGACATAAAGGGCCATTACTACTGCTTTCCCGTTCAAAATATTCTAATAAAGTTGCGATGAGTTTTTTACGGCTATTAAGCTATCTTGTACACTTCGCACTATATAAAAGAGATTCTAAAAAGAACAATGTTCGACTGCAAGGTCTGCTAGTAAAAAATTTTAAGCTTAAAGTATCACGACACAATTCATTCATTTTTTTTTAAAGTGTCAAAACGAATAATAATGGGCGCGTTCAGGGACGGTCAGCGGCTGAGTGGCTGAGTAAGCGGTTTCCGTAAACGGTCTCTTTTTACATGCCAAAACAGTCAGTTCCCTGAACGCGCACAATGTTTTTACAGATATTTTTTACAGCACAGCTACTACCTGAATCCCCAGTGGGAAATTTAAATTCCAGTTAGACAGCCGGGCGCCGAATATGTTCATGGTTGGCAACAATGAATTAAAAATCGCGCCCTCGATTACGTAACTAAAAGTTTAATTGATATCGAATATATTCATGCATTAGAGATGGAAGCGACATCATGAACTTCCATGTTTGACAGTTTTATTTGACGTTTCAATTGACGTACATGAATTTGATTTATTTATTTATTTGAAGATTTCAAGATACAGATAATGTGTCTTCCAGTAAATATAATAGTATCAAAACATGCACAAGGGGATTAAAAAATACACAATTATTTAAAAATATAGGCTTTAATCAAAGATTATGAAATAAAACATTGTAAGTCATTTGTCTGCATCAATGTATGTCTGCAGTCATTTGTCTGTAAGTCAACTCATACTGTAAAAAGTTGATTTATCAGACTTATTACGTAAATTTCTATTAAAGAGATTGTTTAACATGATAAATAATTCTCATAATGCAGCAGTTTTATTCTGAAAGATTAGAATTGAATTATTTCGTGCATAATTCGTAGAACTATGAGACTCAATTCTTTTTGCTACCGTATGATCGAGAAGAAAACGGCGTCAAAGATAGCTGGGAAATCGATGGTCTTTTACTAAAAATTGACATAAAACTTGTCAAAAATTAACACTAATTATATAATGATTAAAAAAGGATAGAATATTTCCAGACACAAATCTATTTGAAAAAAATATTTTTTCTGGAATTCATTTTTACTCAATATAAAATAAATTACAACTTTCATAAGTCCAACTGGCAGTAGCGCCATTAAAAAATAAAGAAGAGTACGGGCCATATAAATGATGTCTAGGGTTTGACCTCGCCAAAATTATAATCGATTTTTATTCCCCAGCCTTCTTTGACGCCGTTTTCTTTATAATAAAACTACACCTTTTTTTAGCATTGTAAAGTAGGGAAGTATGTTCTAATTATTCTATTTCTTTCTAGGTCAAGTAATAAAGCCATATTAAGCGAGCAGCAGAAACATGCAGACGAGAACTTATTCCTTAGATACCTGGAGCTGGATCCGACCGAGGGCCCCGACGCCATTCCAGCGGCTATGCAGAGAAAAGCCACTGGAAATAAATTCGGGAGGTTAGTACGGATATTTAAATTTACAGTTTCGGAAGAATTTCGACGCAATGGCGCTAGAAAGAATGGAAAGAAATAGTGTTGTTTACGTAATAAATCAATCTGAACTGTTAAATTTACATAAGCTATAGTATATTTCCAAAAAAATCTATAGTATATTGTTTTATTAGGAGTAAAAATGACACCTTTCGTGGCGAGAGAGCACGTTTGGTTATTTTTTTTAAACGCGGCAAATAATTTTTTTAAAACGTTCCAAATAATATAAAAAGATTTAAATCATACCTTGTATGTAATTATATATCGAGAAACTATGGTTACGCTCGTTGAATTTGACCCCCTGCCCTGGTGAGTTTGTCGACACTTTTTTAGCATAAAATTATGTTATAATTAGGTAACCTAAAAATATCATTCGAATCGCTAGAGGAGCTTAGAAGCAAATTATAATAAACTGGAAAAAAGTAGACTCCTCAGCTACGAAACAAAGCAGAATCAGATCTATGCTGATATAAAAATGTTCATGTTTTTTTAAACAACCTGTATAACTATAGCGGTTATAGATTATTTAATAAAGAAATTCTACAGTATTTTATTTTATGATTCTGTGAACTGAGGAATATCGGATTGTGTGTAATTATATCGCACCTAAGCTAAAGTTAATCCTTATTAAGTCTGACATGAAGCCAACTAGTATATTGCGGTGCAAATGCGATTAGCGTTCATGATTTAAGTTTTACAAAAAAGTTTTTTTGTACAGATTGTCCCATTTCTTTTCTTTTTTTTTAAATATTTTCTCATTTTTCTTTTTTTTTTTTTGATTCCAGGACACCGTTCACGCAGACCAAGCGTCTGGTCAGGCCTCCCAAGTCCGGCTTCGGCTTCTCGGTGGTGTGGACCCACCCTCCGAGAATCGAAAGGGTGGAAAAGGGACTGCCCGCTGACCGGGCGGGCATCCTGCCAGGAGACTACATCATTTTCGTGGATAAGAATAACGTGGTCATGATGCCCGAGATCGATATCCTTAATCTCATTAGGTGAGGATTAATCATAATATTTTCAGTGTAAAGCCAAGCTTTTTACAAGCTTTTCTGTACAGGATAAACCAACTATAGTTCCTATCAAATAAACTTTTAGTCATGTGATTAACCTTCCCCGGCACAGCGTTGCTTTTACATATTTTCTTTTAATCAAAACATTTTAGGAAACAAAAATAAATTATTTTTTAATATATAAACAGTTATTATTTACATCAACAAAACTCACCTGCTGAACAGCACTTATGGAACATAAATTCCCGTTCAAAATATTCTAATAAAGTTGCGATGAGTTTTTTACGGCTGTTAAGCTATCTTGTACACTTCGCATTAAAAGAGGTTCTAGAAAGAACAATGTGCGATCGCAACGTCTGCTTTTTAAACATTTTTAAGCTTAAAGTATCACAGCACTATCTATTTAAACCAAAAACTCGTAATACAAAACTAAAGTGTCAAACCGAATGACAATGTCAGGAAATAAATAAATAAATGTGGCAACTTGACATTTTTTACAGCAGAGCTACCACCTGAATCTCCAGCGGGAAATTTAAATTCCAGTTATTCAGACCGGTGCCGAATATATTCATGGTTGGCAACAACGAATTTAAAAATTGCGCCCGATATTAAGTAACTAAAACTTTTAATTGGTATCAAACACTAAACAGAAGGAAAAAATTAATCGGCAAGCCCTCAACAAACTCGTAACCGTATACACCAATGTACACTGTTGTAGACATTCACACTCACACACAACAACCACACCTACATCAGTGTACACTAGTGTAACTGCCTTCCAGCATCATCAGTATGGTAAGGAATCAGCAAGCGATGACAACGATCCCAAAAAATATAAACCAGGAAGCAAACGACGCACGAGGTACCGTCTGTAACCTAGTAGATGAAAAAAAAAACAGATGATGAAAACAAAAGGAGCAAACGGGAGCCTAAGACCCCAATTTGCAGCCAAGAACTAAAGTCGCCCAGGATTGTGGGCTTCGTCTAGCACAGCTGCGGAGGCAGCCAACAGCAACCCGCCACAATACCCTTAACCGAGGTCATCACAAAATAAAAATTGAAATAGTGAGAGGAATATATAAAAACAGAAGGAAAAAATTAATTGTGTATTACCAGTCATAAGTCATGACTGGTAGTCGAATCCGTCAAGTGGCAATGGGCAGGACACCTGTCAAGAAGAACGAACAGTAGATGGACCACAAGAATTACAGCATGGTACCCAGAACAGAAGACTGAACCTGAAATGGGACCATGATATTAGGAAATTAGCAGTGATAACTTGGACCGACATAGCCAACAAGACACAGCAATGGGCCCAACTACAAAGAGAGTATCTAATTATGTTAATCTATTTATCTATTCAGCCTCTTCGGTCCATCGTTGGACACAGGCCTCCCCCAATCTCTTCCACTCTTCCCTCTCTGTCGCCGTGCTCATCCATCTTGTGCGTGCATGTTTCCTCAGATCGTCCGCCCATTTCATTTGGGATCTTCCTCTACTTCTTCTATTCTCCCAGGGCCTCCAGTTTACGATGCATTTGTTCCATCGATCATCCTTCTGCCTGACATTGTGACCGGCAAACTTCCATTTCAATTTTGCTACTTCACTTCTAACATCCCTTAGGAAAAACTAAAGTAAGGGATGTTAGAACTATGCTAATAGTCTACACCATAATTGGAAATGGTTGAATAAGCTGAAAATGATGATGATGATGATGAAATGCTCAGAAAAGCCCTCTAATACATGAATATAATCAGACTTCTTCCTTGGTTCAAAGTCGTATACAAATATGCCTAACCAACCAAGAATATTTTAATTATATAAGGTTTAAAAAATAAAAATATCTTTATAGAACTAGCAAATGGCATTGATTTAATTTCAGTTTAGAAAAAATTATTAAATTAAAAGCGCAAATAAATAAATCAATACAGACCAAAGCGAATAAAAACCAATTAAGGTTGGAATTGAATTCAATGAAATTTCATTAGGAATTAATAAAATCTCTCGTTGATTAACAAAATCACCGTTGTTACGGCATAACGATAATTCGTTTTGAATTATCTAACGATAATTCGTTTTGAATTATCAAGAAATCTAATAATAAATAATTTAATTTTCTAATAATGAGGCCAATTTCTTTTATTTAATAGAAAACGCCGTGGAAAAAATTTAGCAGAATTTTAAAGTCCTCGGAAGAGATTAATTAGGATGATTATTATTTATGAGTGAATAGAAAATAAACAAAAGTAATATTTAATTATCAGAATTTATATTTATATTAACTTCATTAATTTACACAATTTAACTGAAATTAATTTATACATATAAGCAATAGCAAATCAATTTTTAGTTACGTCATCGAGGGCACGATTATTAAATACATTGTTGCCAAGCATGGACATATTCGGTGCCGGGCTGACTAATTGGAATTTAAATTTCTCGCTGGCGATTCAAGTGGTAGCTTTGATGTAAAAAATGTCAAGTTGCCACTAGTGATGGGCATTACGATTATTTTTAGTGAGTCGAATCACACGATTCAATTTCCCATATTGAATTGACTCCTACGATTCGTTCATTTGAACAAACCACATACACAATTTACGTTTCATAAAAACGAGAATCGTAACTGGCACTACCGGCGATAATTTGATCGGACAATTACTTAAGGTACCAAAAAAGAAATATACTTACACTTCTTTCATTTGTTTTTTAACACTTTGTGACACTAGCGTAATTGAATTGATCATTTTACAAATTATTATTTAATAATATTAAATTATCAACACATTTTTTCCATCCAGTTCATTTCCATTGGTTTGGAAATGAACATCGATGACATTGCCCATATAATTTTACATATAAAATGACAGCGATTTTTATTTTACAACCATTGCTGACGCCGTTTTTTTTATCATATTGAGCTGAGGCCAACAATATTTATTTGGAGTTGCATAAAAATACGATTTCGTCTTTTAGTCCGACATTCAATGGTTTATAGTCGGTAATACTATTTTAACAAAAATATTAACGTAAAAATTAAATATCTTACAGATACACCCGTACTAAGTACAGTATAAATAAGTTTTTTTCTTGTAAATAACATTCTTATCGTTTGCATTTTATGCGCATGATGTTTGTTTAGGGCTTTTGTTCAAGTCTACATATTGGTGCTTGACTCTGTGCCTATATCACCGCCGCGCCGTAGAAACGAACGATTGCATTGTGATCCGATTCAATTTTCACGATTCTTTTTTACGTCTCATCGTTCAAATCTTATGGATCCATGCTGGCCACGATTCAATTGAACGAACCGTATTGTAAGCAATAAATCAATTCTCACGACTCTTTGAACGAACGATCGCATTATGATCCGATTCAATTCTCACGATTCTTTTTTACGGCTCATCGTTCAAATCTTATGAATCCGTGCCGGCCACGATTGAGTGAACCGTATTGCAAGCAATGAATCAATTCTCACGACTCTTATGAATCCGTGCTGGCTACGATTCAATTGAACGAACCGCCCATACAGCACATCAAATCACATTTACGATGTGTTTACATTATTAGATGTAGACACAGGGTGACACAATTCCCCCGATGTAAATATGCTACGTTTACACATTGTAGTTCAACACGTATGCACAAAGGTTAAACGTCCGCCTCACAATGTAGCCACAGTATAGCATTTACGTATACACAAAGTAAGGGATACACAGTGTGCCGTAGGATATACAGTGCTTGTGTATTACGTTTAAACTATGTTTACACATTGCAGTTGTGACTACCGCGTGTATACGTATGTATTTTGCTTAGTATATACATCTTGTGCTAGATAAAACTACTTCTTATGAACGAATTTAGGAAGTAATACAAGTTTTGATGCCTAACTTTTCGTTCTTTTTAAGAAATATTTATTCAATGATACCAATTATATCTTTTTAGAACGAAAATTAGGAAGGCAAAACTTACGTATTTTCCAAAAGTATCTCGATCGTAAGTTCAAGAGAAGTAGCCTTAAAATTGTTCCATTTTTGTTTTGTATTAAATGTACCATTTTTCTTCCATCAAATGGATTAAATGGTTAAAAAATAAGATTCTTATATTTCTTTATATCATGGAACGCAATAGCGCAAATAACACAATAATAATAATTATTTACACTGCAGGGATCAGGAGCAAGAAAACACTGTAAAAGAACAGAATATATATCAAAATGTATTAAAAATATAAGTTAACATAAGTTAATATAGATAACCTAGTATAACAACATACTAAAATGGTAAACACTGGTATATCACCACGATTTGGTGGACTTCGTTTAGTCATTTTTTTCTCCTCTTTTCCTTCCAAGCAGTTGGTTTATTAGCATACTCATCCATCGAGCACTCTGTTGGACTTTGTATTTTATTTCCAGATTAACAATCTCACCCTTAAATTTTATATGAAACTGATTATTGAATATTAAACACATCTGTATATTGATCCATAACAACTTATCGAATATCAGTGTAAGAAGTTCTTTGAAGTGTTTAAATCTTTCATTCTCTTGTCCATTTAGATTTTTATTATTTCCAAATTAAAAAAAATTATATTGCAGAGCTAACTCAGCTAACCTCGTTATCATTATAGGAGAATATTTGGAGTTTTCATTCATTGGAGTCAAAATTTGGTAAATTGGGTATTGAGTAAGAGAAGAGTCGCTGCTATAATATTAATAATACTCTTAGGAAGGTGTAACAAGGTAATTAAAAACTTGTACTTACCTTAAAATCTCTTTTAAACTACACACAAACAGAACATTTATATAGAGCTTCCGAATTATAAAACAATAATGGCTGCTAACACATACCACTCCTAGAAAGGAGAAAGGAGAGAGGACACATAAGATACACTTGGTCGGTGTATCTACGCTGAGGCTATCCGCGCATGCGCACACCTTCATTTCATGCTAGAATGTAGACACAACAGTACACTATTACAAAGTGTCTATATAGATATTTATATTATGTGTATACGTCACATTTTTACAAGGTGTGTACTATAGGCACAACTATGATACGAAGTATCACACATACGTATGACTTATACATTGTATGTCTCATATACCGACGTCAGATTTCATCATTTTAATAATTATTTGTTACGTTACAAAAAACTCTTTAGAATCTTGAGTGCATACGGTATACAACTAATAAACACTGTATCACACAATTCTATCAATATAAACCTGCGTGTAACTCATATGTATATGTTAGAACTAGATGAACACTTAGGTTCACTTTAACATATGTTATTTCTCATGTGTCTCCCTTGTAGAAACGTAATTTCATTTGGACGTGCTATATGGGCGTATTCTAAGCACTGAATCGAATCACACGATTCATTTTTAATACTCGTTCAAATGAACGACTCGTCCAATCTTTGCCCACCCTAGTTTTGTATTATCAGTTTTTGGTTTAAGTGAATTGTGTTGTGATACCTCTAATTGCTTAAAATGTTTTGCTAGCAGACCTTACAGTCAAAAATTGTTCTTTACAGAACCGCTTTTTGTACACTTCGTACAAAAAAATTTGAGCGCAAAAGTATAGAAATGGGTACTTTCGAAGATGCGTTGGTTAAGTAGAGCTGTAGCATCATAGAAACTAAAATATTCAACAAAGTAACTGAGAGATTAATTCAGCCGCAACCGTAAAATGGAGACACGGGCTTCTGCATATTATCAAAGACCATTCTAACAAAATATAATACAGAAACGATTAAATTTATTCTAATATCGATAATATACCAGAACGAAGCACAAAGAGCAATCATTCTCAAACCATATTAGAGGAGACGAAGTATATTATTAAAAATAAATAATATAGGTGATGAAAATGATTGGGCGGATTTGCGTGAAACTATTCGGAAGTTCGCACTGGTGAATAATTCAATTTAGGGCCTTGCAGGGCACGAAAAGGCAATTTTTGGCGAACCTAACCTGTTTACTACGCGACTTTCTGGAAAATGATAGATTACTTTTGTCGTCATCGCGCTTTGACACTTGACGAAGGAAGTAATTAAGTTATTTCTGGAAGGAAATGACGGTTTTAAGCGGATTTGAAAGTTAAACCGCAAAAACGTGAAGATTTCATCAAATTATTCGTTCTTTTTTCTATGTCAGAGGGCTAGATGAATGTAAATTAAAAAGTTTTGAATATTATACCGGGTGCGTCTCAAAAGTGGCTCACCCCTATAACTTTTTTATTTTTTAGGTAAAAAAAAAACGAGGTTTGGTATGTTAGTATATTACATAAATTAGGACTGAATGACGTATTCAATTGTTTTTGGTTACTTCCTGTTTCACTGGAAATTACTACAACTTTTGATTTTTAAATGACACCCTCGGTATTTTTTTACATTATTCCATAGAAAATGACCTAAAATAAGGAGGTATATATGTCAACTGTTGACATTTTCGCTTAAAACAAAATTGCATTTTAAATTTCAATTTAGAACGCCGTTGCTGTGTTAAAAACACTAACTTTTAATCAAGGAGCCTCGGAAAAACAGATTTTATCGTCTAATGTTGTTAGTGTCTTATCCTGGTCAGTTAAAAAATAGGGGTGAGCCATTTTTGAGGCGCACCCGGTATAGAGGGTCCGGTAATAGTGCCTCGGGCATCTGTAGCTTCTATAATAAAAAAGTTAGAAATTTTGTTTATACGCAAACCTAAAGTACGTATTCGCCTCTTCCCGCGCTTCAGCTGACAGTTATGACGTCATTGTAGCCCTTGTCAAAGCCTTCGTGGCCTTGTCATTATAGTGTGTATTATTAGTTGCCTATGGTAAACTTATAAAAATAACAGCTGAGAAATTTTGAGTTAATTATTTTGTTAATTTTAAATATGAAAAAGGTGTCTTTAAAGTTTTTCGAGCTATAGAGTGTATAAATACGTTCATTTTGTGTTGTAGATTGTGACAAAGTGCATACTAAGTGCCCACGATTTTGTTTATTAATTATTTTAAAGCAAAATATGGAAGTACTCTAAAAAGAATGCTTGCAAAAGGTGATGCTGGGAACTGCTGTTCTTAAAAATGCATTATCCGAGCATTTAATACGATTTATACAGTTAATTTTCTATACTGCATACATATAAGGTGTTTAAATAAATAAACTAAATAATGAACGTTTTGCATTCGGTAACCAATAATGCACGTGTGTGTATTATTGGTTGCCGGATAAGGACTAATAACCATGACAAGGGCTACAATGACGTCACAAAGCGAGTAGTTTTCGCGTGCACCTGGCGGACACTTTTGGCTGAATGAGCAGTCCTATTAGGTTAACTGTTCTTGGTCTATACCTACTTCGCTATAAATATCGTAATCTTAAAACATACAGGGTGTTTAAAATTCTACACCAAACTTTCTGAAATATAAAATAATTTTTCTTGTTTTTTTTTTAAATGGAACATCCTGTATATTATTTTTTATTAAATGGAGAATTAAAAAGAAAATTTTTTGTATTTAAAGCAGTTATTTCAAAATTTTTAACGGTTTTGCAGATACTCGCGTTATTATTTCATATGGCTTTTTCAACGGTACCTAAAATACCGTATGATCGAATAAAAACAGCGTCCAGTTGGCTTGGAAATGACGATCGATGACATTTCCCATATAAATTTACATATGAAATGACAGCGATCTTCATTTCATAGCCATCGCTGACGCCGTTTTTATTCGATCATACGGTACAAGAGAAAAATCATTGGGTGGCTTTGATAAAAATTTACTGTGGAAAATGCCATTTGAAATATAAAATAGTGAATATCTGTGAAACCGTCAAAATTTTTGAAATAGTTTAAATACAAGTAATGTTCAATTCTTAATTTTTCATCTATTAAACAATAATATACAAGGTGATTATTGGTGAACATTTAAAAAAACCAAGAAAAATTATTTTAAATTTTAGAAAGTTTGGCGTAGAATTTTGAACATCTTTTGAATCTATTTTTTTTAAAAGGTTGAAAAACATATATTTTTTATTTACTTATTAATATCTCTGAAACTATTGAAACATATTTACCCATATCTTAGGATTATGAAAAGCGATCTAAAAGGAAGCCAAAAATGCAATAATATACAGGGTGTTCCACTAAAAAAATCATCTTGATCCCCTCACACTTTTTTGAGCCATCCTAGAGAAGTTAAAATATTTTCCTGTAATATATTCCTAGTACATATTTTAGGCTGGCATTTAAACAAAATTCCCAGGTTTTTATTCTAGGAGCTACAGATGCCCGACGCACTATTGCCGGACCCTGTATAATTATTTTAAATAGAACTCTATGCATATTATTTACCTAATCTAAACACTATTATGATTATAAAAAATACTCAAAATACGCTTCCATTTTGACTCACACAATTAAATTGGATTAAAAATACCAATCTGACATAATAAAATTGACATTTTCTTTTGTTCCAGATCCTACGGCAGTCAATTAACCCTGGAAATATTCCGGAGGAACCCTTCGCGCAACGGATCCGTGCCTAGTATGCTCCAAAAATCCACCACCCTGATCGCGCCCAGTTCTCTTCGAACTGACAGCAACGTCAACATACCGAGCAGCACCGCGACGACGGTCGCTTTTCAGCCTCGTAGGCCTTCGACAGTGTGCTCGACGAATACGGCCTCGGTCGACTATCGTAGGCGGAAACTGAACCTCCCCCAGGTCACCTTCAGTTCGGAGGTTGGTGACGGCCTCATAGTGTAATTTTGATGAAGAGGTTGAATGTGTGAAAGAAGTGATTTAATTTTGAGATAAAAACGGATATGCTTTTTGTTATAGTAACCTTTTTGCTGCTAATACACACTCGAAGACGAAATTTCAGACAAAAATTTAAGTCAGATTGAGAACTTTATAACATTTAACATTAAACAGCCTCTACACTATGCAGAGAACACAGAGAAGCAGGTGAAGGTCTCCCACTTCGGTTTGCCTCGACCTACTTTCGATTCTTAAAAGTGCCAGGAAACTACTCGTGAGGAGGGTGTGGGGGGATTTTTTGGCGTTTCCTGTTGCCTCGTTCAATTTTATTTCATTTTGAGTTATTTCCAAAACGTGGCGGTATCTGTACCCGAGGCAAAGGACTTTTTTTTCATAAATCTCAGTGAAATAAGTAAATCTAGACGTTTCTAAAATAGCTGTTGTTACGATGATATTTCGTTAATTACATCTCGTTTTATGTTGATATATATTCCACAAGATTAATATTTGAACACGCGTTTAAGTAGATATATAGTAGATATTTAAGAGCGTATAGTAGATATTTAAGAACAAAATTTTTCACTCAATCTGCAGGAATAGAATTACAATATATTTATTATTCAATTTCATTGAAGCGGATTCTCACCACTCGTGTACTTGAAAAACATTTGTAACTGGTATACAGGGTATACACGGTGCGTTGGACATCTATACAGAATTTCAGAAGTTATTTATTATAGGAGCTACGTCGCATTCCCGCCGAACCCTGTATGCCAATAAGAAATACTTGCCATGTACACGAGTCGTCAGAGTCCGCCTTTAAAATGAATTAGTATACCGTGCTGGCAACAGTTACTTTTGGGTCGGCATTTACATGTGTGGAAGTAAATCGCATAGGGATCTTATTAAGTCGGAGTGAGAGAAATGCGACCGACCGATGCGACGCGCGACGTGTGCTGTTGCGGCGTTGCCGATACGCCTTCCCCTATCAAGTAAAGTAAAATCACGATCGCAAACCGTTTATTTTTAAAAGACTTTTTTTTTCAAGAGATAACTAGATAAAATCATTAGACATGTTTCTGAGCATCTCAAATGGAATTATAAGGATATCGTTAGGGTGTCATTTTTTTTATAACGAGAAAAAGTCAGAAATCGCGATAATTTAAAAACTCAACTTTTTAACACATAACAGGCCATAACTCAAGAACCACTTTAGATATTGAAACTTTTTTTTATTTTCAACATCGGATATTTTACAATATGTTTACATAAGAAAAATTCGATAAGGTTGTTTTTTTCTATTCAAAAATTGTAAACAATCCATCCATTTACTTTTAGAACATAGCAATTTTCAGCAATCGTGTAATTTTTTTATTGATAAAGATTTTCACATACTGTCTACAAATAAAATACAGCAGAAATATTAACAAAGTTCTTGAAAAAACTACAATCTATTATTTCTAATAGATTTCGAGGTATTGATTTTTGAATACAGAGTTCTAATAGCGCGACCACTATCGAACACCCACTCAATTCCATTTATTTTTACCAAAAATGCAAGTGTTTCTAGGTTGCACTTAAAAAAATTCAAGCTATAGGGAAAATTACAACGACTCGTTAATAAATAAACAAATTAAGTATCACGAGACGTAATTAAATCGTGAAGCTGAACGCATGACGTACACCTTTCCCTAGAACTTTAAGTACTGACAGAGGTATTGATTGGGTCGACCGGTCAACTGCGACAAATCTGCTATATCCCCTTCCACGTCTCTTAGCGATGTGCACAGTTTCTCGGTTTATTTCATACGTTCGGCAACGTGTTTACTATCCTGTCTTTGTTCAATACATTATAAACGCATTGTACTCTTCTTACATACGAAAATTTCGACCCAAGACTAACCTTTGCCAGTCCTTAGTATAACAAGTATATGATAACCGTCTCGATCAATTTCACGAAACGTGGGAACTAATTTTTATAACAATTTACTTCTGAAAGTATTTCCAGAAACATTTCGAGAATAGTATAGAGGCTGTTTTAGGTTTGTTCCTAATAATTGTTGACCTTAATAAAGGTTGACCCTGATAAAAAAATGAATTACAATTTGTAACAAAAAAAAATTTCAAAGTATTAAAATACTTGACACAAATTACAATTTATATTATTCAGTGCTACCTACAGAAAATTTAAAAAAAAATAATGGTGTTTAAGAAAAATTACAAAAAAACTTTTTTTTTTCAAACAAGTTTTAACATCTTGTATCTTTAAAACTATGTATTTCTGAACCTATATTTATAGGAACTATTTTCCTTTTCTATTGAGGAATCACTAGGCAAAAGTAAAATAGACACAAAAATTTTCAAATGTAGGTTCGGTAAGTTTTTAAGCCTAAAAAAGTATTTATTATTTTAATCTGTATAATGATCACCCAATAAATGTTTTTTTAGATGTAAAATTCTGGATATAATATTCCAAAATACCAGTCTATACTTCGCAAAAAGTTTCACCATTTTCAGAAATGATATAGTGCTCTCAATCTGACTAAAATTACGTACATTGTCCGTATCGTTATCAGTATCGTACATTCGTTATCAGAGTAATTTTTGTTAACGCGTTTTTTTCTAGG
The DNA here is from genome assembly GCF_002938485.1 of Sitophilus oryzae. NCBI lineage: Eukaryota > Metazoa > Arthropoda > Insecta > Coleoptera > Curculionidae > Sitophilus > Sitophilus oryzae. Next base: position 3,333,642 of record NW_022146501.1, read on the forward strand.
TAACTTAGGTGAATACAGCTGTTAAATTTATTATTTATTTTAAGTTAAAGTCTTGACTGGGATGGAGCCTAATATTCCAAAAATTTTCTCATTGACTACACAAGTTTAAAACACACAGAAACGTAAACATATCTAAATTCCCCATTTTGATAAAACTTTTTAAAAGAAATACAATATTATAACAATATTAATATACCGGGTGAGTCTTAAATAAATGCAAATATTTTCAGGGCTGGTAGATCTCGATAAAAGAAACATATTTTCTCTTTACAATTTTTCAGATAAGTCCAAAATAACCGAGTTATTTAAGTTTGAAAAATAAAACAAAATGATTTTTTTTGAAAAAATTTTGAGAGCCACCGGATTTTTACTGTATTTGCATCCCTTTTAGTACCGTAACCATAGAGTACAGTACGTCTGTCCGTTCTCTGGCTACGGGGTATCCGTGAGAGGGGAAACGATATTCTCTCGATGTTTTTCGTAAAAAATTAGACGACGCGTCACATCAATAAAAATTCGACAAATTTGCAAGTAGCCAATAAAATGAGTGGGCGAAGCGATTTGCGGTGACGTACTCCTCAAGTCGACGTATAAAATATATTGCTGTTTATTTAAATGTTTTTTGTCCGCATTCCTTTCATAGACACAGATCCAACAGACGAACTGTAAAGCTGTAACTATGGTAATATCAGAGATTATACCGTGGGAAAATTTGCGGTAAACAGGCAGTTCTAAAAAGTTTTCGAAAAATATACAGGGAAATTTAAAAGAAAATGCACGATTTTCGACATCTTTTTTTTTGCGAAAAAACCTCATAGACGTGTTCCTGGGGTCGAAATATACCACCGCTGAAAATATTTGCGCTTATTTAAGACTCATCCTGTATATGTTTTTCTTAATTTTCTCTAAAATGGATCTAAACTGGATTAACTATTTTAAAACAAGCAAATATTTTTATGAAGAATGCATTTTTCTCAAAATGTCATTAATAAAAAAGTTTTTCATCTTGTAAAGGCAATCCGGGGATATACTGTAGATCATATAATGCCTTGTAATATAGATCATAATGCCCATTATCGCTTATTTATGTAAATAAGATTGCAGAAATAATGCTGAAAAAATGACGAAAATGTAAATGTATTTTCTTAGTGCTGCAGTTGCAGACGAATAAAAAAAAGTCTTTAAATACGTAAATATATTAAAAAGAAGTATATAATTAACAGTTGTATTTGCTTAAAACGTTCAATCCTACTTATGTTGCCATAAACCTATTCCTAAATTGACATTTAGGCCAGTATTAATTAGTTAGAAATTATAATTTTAATTTGTTATACTTATTTATTTAATTTATTTTTATTGTATATAGTTTACTTTATCGTTAGATATTGCTTTGCTCTTACCATTTACAATTTATACATTTATTTATAAAAATATACACTTGTACAGTTTCACTTTCGTTTAAAAACGTTTGAGTTTCGCTTGGTGTACATTTTTATTATTATTTTTTATTTTGAATTTATGTTTCTTCTTGCTATTTGTTTGGCTCATTTTTTTGAATTCTGTTAATTTATTTTATTTTATGTAAAATATACTACTTTGATTTTGAGTTTGTTGTTTTTTTATTTGTTTAACGCAATGACTGCTTATTTTGTCCTAACAGAAAAAAAACAGTGTTGTTGATTGTTTTTTACAATCACTATAAATAAAATGATACCTATAACCATCTCTGTCCCACACATTGCCTTTTATGGCAATGTTCATTATTATACACCATCTTATATACACTGTACATATACCAAATAAACTTTTAGTCACGTGATTATCAGCTTGACTAAGACAGCGTTGCCGGCTTTTACATATTTTCTTTTAATCAAAATATTTTAGGAAATAAAAACGAATTAATTATAAATATATAAAATGGTTATTATTTACATCAATAAAATTCATCTTCTTAACAACACTTAACGGACATAAAAGGCCATCAAAACGAATGACAATGTCAGGAAAAAATTAAATATATGTGGCAACTTGACATTTACTACAGCAGAGCTACCACCTGAATCGCCAGCGGAAAATTTAAATTCCAGTTAGTCAGCCCGGCGCCGAATATGTCCATGGTTGGCAACAATGATGACGTAATTAAAAGTTTATTTGGTATCGCTTATAGATCATTAGATTTTGGAGGTCCGTATTTAAAAAATAAAGTCGATCGAACACTAAACATGAGATTGAGATTCGACTAACTTGTGCGGCAGAAAAAGTAGCAAAGAGGCTGACCAGCTGGTATTGATTAAGCTGTGCTTTTATATAACGTAAACAATAATAATGTTGTATTACTGATTCTATGTTAAAAAATTAATAAATATAATAACACCAGTTATGATCAATTTAAGTATCTTTTACAGAAACCTATATCTAACCCTGAAGAGAGTAGAAAACGTACCATGTATCAGTTGATAGCTAAAGAGCAACAATACGCAACGGCACTACAGTTTGCAATAACACGATTCGTCTCATCGTTAGCTGAGAGAAGAGACCTAATAACTCCTTCAGAACATCGAATATTGTTTCAAAATTGTGAGGAAGTAAGTTCTTCATACTTTATGTAATTGACATACATGTGTTGCTTTATACAAATGTGTTTACTACAGTATAATAATGCCCTACAAATATATTTGCAGTACTCTTAACAAATAGAAAAACTTTTTTTTCCATAGCAACTGTTAAAATTGCCTTATATCTATCAAAAATAGTAGATAAAATAGTACTTTAACAGCGAGGATAGGTTAAAAACTTTATTTCTTCTCGCACGTTTTTTAATTGCTTCCATTTTTGAAAATTTTTATATTCCTTTTCTCTCATAAGTTACAGTACGTCTATCCGTTCTGTGGCTACGGGGTATTCGTGAGAGGGGAAACGATATTCTCTCGATGTTTTTCGTAAAAAATTAGACGACGCGTCCCATCAATAAAAATTCGACAAATTTGCAAGTAGCCCATAAAATGAGTGGGCGGAGCGATTTGCGGTGACGTACTCGTGAAGTCGACGTATAAAATATATTGCTGTTTATTTAAATGTTTTTTGTCCGCATTCCTTTCATAGACACAGACCCAGCAGACGAACTGTATTTGGGATTTAAATGGAAGTAGTTTGGATATGGCGTTTGTCGCCTCAGTCTGAATATCTGTTGGTAATTTACTTATTTCGTTTTGAGCCATTTCTGTCTCCAATTCAATCAGCAATCGGCACGAAAGAGAATTAAAAAATATTGACTCAAAACTGACAACTAAAGAGACAGCTTTATTTATTTGTCAAATTACATAGAAACCAATGCCAACCCAGCACAATATTTTTTCCACTCATAACAAAATCCTTGAAATAATAATTTCTGAATATTTTTTTAAACGAACTCGCTATGGAAAAAAATATTGTTTTATACACGACGATAAAATTGCATTATCGTCTCCCGAAATCTTTTCGGTGGACGATAAAATACCATTTTATCGTCTTGTATAAAAATAACTACTTTTCCTTTAAAGCTATCGATGTTGATAATAAAATTAATCGACCATGTCCACTGAAAATCCTTTAATTGACTATGTTTTTAATCTTTGGTAGCTTCTCAGGATAACTGAAGATATCTTAGACCATCTGGTTCACGAGGATGGTGAAATGGACACTGGCCTGCTTTGTAGGGTGTATAGATGTAAGCTACACGAAATGACATCAGCTTATAAGAAATACTGTGCCGGTATTAAAAAAGCTGATTGCGTGCTAGCGAGTAAAATGAAGAATAGCAACTCAGATTTTGTTAGGTAAGAACAAAGATATAGTTTTTACTGGGCTTATAGTTTACTATAGCTGTATATTTATACAATTGTTGTGAGTACTTGACATCTCTTTTACACTGTGTGTCCTTACCCTGTGATTTTGTGTATTACGTCTATTTCAATCCACGAAAACAAGCAAGGCATTATAACTCAATATACAGTCTCAGGGCTTTGACCAAAGCCATTATCTGGGATGGTTTTACAGAGGTTACTTCTCCATCTCCGACATCAGTCGTACCAAAGTTTATGGTACGAATGATTATCGTTTCGGCGCACTCAGTGATGAAGTGTTCTGGTGTTTCTTTATTTTACAACCACAGCATCTGGCATTCGCCGTTATTTTTTAGCTTCAAAATACTGAGCTGTTCATTGAGGAGACAATGACTTGTTAAAAACTGAAGATTGTTCTTACTTAAATCAAGGAAAATCTTTAATTTTTCTAGGTCGTAAATCTTAAAGAATTTCTTCGAGTGTCTTAGACCTTTGGAGGATTCCCATTCCAGGTTACGGATGGAGTCTTCCAGGTTCTTGAGTTCTGCTTTAAGTTGGTTTCCAATTGGGAAGCGGAACGGTTCTGGTCCAGTTAGTCGAGTTTTTGCTCCTTTTCTACCCAGATCGTTTGCTTTTTCATTGCCTTCTATCCCTTGATGGGCTGACACCCAGAGTAGGAGTAGGACTTTATTTTCTTTGCCAAATTTGTTCAGCTTCTCTAGGCCTTCTTTGAACAACCTTAAATTGATTGTTACTGAGTTGATTGATTTTAACACCGCTTGACCTATCTATGATAAGTTGTACGCATCTTTTGATAGCACAGATTTCCGCCTGAAGGACGCTGGGGTAGGTGCCGTTGGTTCGGAGCATTTAACGGAGTATTCGGTAATTGGTTTTGGAAGCATCAGTGTACCACGTTATGGTATGGAGCAAACATTTCTCCCTTTCCAATTCTTTTTATTGCTCAATGCGACAGTGAAGTGTTTCTCAAAGTTGTACATTCTTGGTACTTCATTCACTGAGAGTTGGGGTAGGGGAATTTTTTTTTTTGAGGGTGTCCAAATTCAAAGCTTCTGAGCTGACAATTATTCTCCCAGAATTGTATCCATCAATGACCATTCTGATCATTATCGTATTACTTCTTATAGCTCCCGTGATGCAGATGCATGACAGTTTCTGTATTTTGCACAGGTTTTGCTCTAGTTTTGTATACCACAAAACATGCCATATATCATCATATAATTGACGAGTTTGAAAAAAATGAAAAATTTAGAACAAGCTTGTTTTTCTTCTAGGTTTGTTCAATGTCCCACCATCCCAAGACGAAGACCAGATCTTACTACATTTATTCACAAACCTTTAGAACATTATAGGGAAGTTTTAAAAATTCTCACGGCCGTCCAAGGTCATACGAAATCAAACCATGAAGATTTTCCTGTGATAAACCAAATTGTTCACGATTTGCAAGTAAGATCAAGTTATTTTTATGTATATAATTTAGATCAAAATGCCTACAACCTAAAAAATTACCTAGAAAGTACAACCTAAAGTATGTTTTGTACATATTTTTTGTTTTATGTTAGTTTAAATTTATGGTTTTATCTTTTAGGTAACGTATAGAGAAATAACATCGGAAGGAGGTCTAATGGAACCGTGTGGTGAAGGTAGACCTTTGCTATCAGTCCAAGATTTAGAAAATAGATTAGTTTTTACTAAGTGTAAGGTAAATATTCCATTTTAGTCATGTTGAACATAACATATTTTGAGAAAATTATTATTATATTTTATTAAGAATAAATCAACTTAATAATTATAACATTTTTGCAGCCTTTTGTTTTAAACAAACCGGGCCGCCAATGGATATTTGGTGGCGATCTGAGCAGGGTGGAAGGTCGAAACGTCCGACAGTACTGGACGTTGCTCTTCAGCGACATGCTGCTATTCGCCAAAGCTTCCAGGGATAGGGTACTTTTTATTACAGAAGATCCGCTGCCTTTAGTTCACATTACAGATATGTTTTTTGATGTTAGGAAAAAAGGTAGGTACACGGTACACTTAACGCTGGAACCTATATACTAGCATCACACAAAGTTATGCCACGATACTTCTTATATCTAGGTTACTTTTGCCAATCCATCTAAAAAAAACAACTTAAGATTTTTAACAACGATTTGAGCAATAATTTTAAGATTTATTGCATTTTATGTATTTCAATATTATGATGTTTGTCATAGAAAACGAATTTCGGATATGCGTCAACGCGGACGCGAACAAACTAGCGTCCAGCCCTACTGTCCACTGTGGACCGGACCTTAGCCGAACCCCCCGGAAAAACTCCAACCGGAAAACTGTGATCCTGCGCGCGCCTACGACTGAACTTAAGGCCGTGTGGCAAAACTTACTTCAACGGCAAATGTAAGTATGGCGCATGCGAGCTTCTTTTTTATTTCTAGTTTTTTAGTGCTGTTTCACATGAAGTGGACCGTCCGCGCGGACCGTCGTGTGTATTTTTAAGGTACGACGGAGTACTTTCACCTATGTTGGCAATCTGCACATGTGAAACTACGTTTTTCATTTAACGTCCGCGCAAGGATGGCTATCGCGTCGGACCGATCTTCCGCTCCATGTGGAACAACATTTAGAATAGCAATTTAAGCAGATTTAAAATCTATTTAGCTGAAATAAAAAGTTCTTCATATACTTTATAGATAGATTAGGTTTTTTAGAATACAGTAAAAAATTAATAGTTTTAGAGATGTTTTTTCATAGAAACATAGATGAACTTAATTCATGTTCTAAGGTACAGAGTTTTACTACAAGTAACTTCATAAAACTTAAACAAAAAAACAAAATTTAATATTATCAATAAACCTGCTACTAGAAATTATAAAAAAGTATTTAATATTTACATAAAAATACCATTCGTGACGTTTTATTGCTTACAAAATCCTTAAGTTAATCGTTAAATAGCCTCTACACTATGCGGAGAACTCTTCGAAGCATTTCGATTTATTTCCAGTTGTCTTGAACCGCTTTGGTTTGTGTCGAACTACTTTCGATTCTTAAAAGCGCCTTAAAATGTTTTAGGGGGATTTTTTTGGCGATTTTGGTTGCCCGGTTCAATTTTGTTTCATTTTGAGCTATTTCCAAAACGTGGCGGTATCTGTACCCGAGGCAAAGAATTTTTTTTATAAATCTTAGTGAAATAAGTAAGCCTAGACGTGTCTAAAATAGCCGTTGTTACGATGGTATGTCGTTAATTACATCTCGTTTTATGTTGATATACAGGGTGTTTCAAAACAAATGCGAAAAACTTCAGGGGGCGATTCCTTGTTCAAAATAAAGGGTAGTTTGCTTTATAAACGTTGGGTCAAAAGTCAACCATTAGGGAGATATCGCGGTACAAAGATGGCGGAAAAATAATGTTTTTATTTTTTATCTTGAAAACGAAAAGAGATAGACTAATAAATTTTACGGAAGCATTACTGTTATGAAAACACACTTTCTGGTAATTTTTTCACTTTTTTAAAATGAGTGGAACGGGTTGAAATAAACTACCCCTATCATTCTTGTTAATGAAATTTAAAGAAAAATCTTATCAAACACATGCAAAAAAAATTAATTTTGATAGTTTAGTTTATTTAGAAACTTTTTTATCTCTTGTGTTTTTTTGAAACTCACCGATTTGAAATTAAAAAATAAAATGTAAAGCATTACATGTCAGGACAAAAAACATTTTTAGATAAAGAATCTAGTGGGCAGCTGTAATTTTTTTAGGAAAAAATCTAGTCGGCCGCTGTCACTTTTTAGGATGTTTCTAATATTGTTTTATTTGACATTACCCTACTGCAATACGTTATTATTTAGATTATTATTATTATCATTATTATCACTAGATTCTTAATCTAAAAATATTTTTAGTTCTGACATGTAATGCTTTACATTTTATTTTTTAATTTCAAATCGGTGAGTTGTATAAAAAAAATACAAGAGATAAAAAAGTTTCTAAACAAACTAAACTATCCAAATTAATTTTTTTGCATGTGTTTGATAAGATTTTTCTTTAAATTTCGTTAACAAGAATGATAGGGGTAGTTTATTTCAACCCCTTCCACTCATTTTAAAAAAGTGAAAAAATTACCAGAAAGTGTGTTTTCATAACAGTAATGCTTCCATAAAATTTCATTAGTCTATCTCTTTTCGTTTTCAAGATAAAAAATAAGAACCTTATTTTTCCGCCATCTTTGTACCGCGATATCTCCCTAATGGTTGACTTTTGACCCAACGTTTATGAAGCAAACTACCCTTTATTTTGAACAAGGAATCACCCCCTGAAGTTTTTCGCATTTGTTTTGAAACACCCTGTATATTTCACAAAATTAATATTTGACCACGTGTTTATAACATGTAGAATAGATATTTAAGAACAAAATTTTTCACTTAATCTGCAGGAATATAATTACAGTATGTTTATTATTAATTTTAGTTTAATGAATTAGTATATAAAATTGCATATGTTATGTTTGTTTATGCGGCCTTAATTGATTAAAATAACAGTAGTAATGCTTGATGAGTAATACTAGCAATATTATCAAGCATATCGAGCTGATGGGAACATTATTGATTGACCCGATGTCAATAAAAGATACTTTTATATATAACAATAACATGGTTTCATATAAATCCATTCAAAAATAAGAAATAACTAGACGATTTTTTAAATAGTTTAATACCGTGGATTATAACCTATAAAAGGCGGACCGCCAGAACAGTTAGTCACTGCGTATTTCCCAGCGGTTTTAGGATTTTAAGTTTTGGAAATATATTTTTTTACTTTATTATTGTAATTAATAATGATTAACACTAAATATTTTTGTATAACCTTAGAGGAATAGCCAATTTAATCTACCATCGGTGACTGTTTTCTAAATGCACAGTTTTTGATTTTTCATATCAGTTTAATATAGTGGTATTACATTACACTCCATTACAAATTAATTCTATTTATTCATGCTCCATGTTTACTTATTTTTCTGAAGCCACTACAACGTTTGACCTTGATTGCTCCGCGCTATATCAGAAAATAGTACGATAGTTACGAAATATTTCTGGAAACATTTCAATGATAGTGTAGAGGCTGTTTTAAAGTAAACGGTATAAAAAAGTTTTGAAATGATACGTTAATTTATGTCGATGTTTGGGATTCCTTTTTTTTTCTTTATAAACTGCGTTAGGTTAGGTTAAGTTGCAGTTTCTTCTATTAATTTAAATAAAAACGATTATATCGGGTGATGAATCGTATAAAGAATATACATATATAAATAAACAAAAAATTACATAAAATAATCTCAGGAAAGCACAACAAATTAACCAACATCCATGTGAACGAAACGATTTTTGAAGCCGGTACTACAGGGGAATCCTAAACAGCGACATTTAAATCTAAAAAACCTTTGTATGCACGCACGCAGCTTCCAGCTGAACTCCGGCCTCGAGAGCAATTCGCTCAGCTCACCAATGGAATCGCCCGAAGTACCGATCACCTCGTCGGTCGGTACGCTCCAATCCGTCGAGACCAGCTCGCTGCGACGTCAGGTGCGTCTAGTACATGGCAACACCGCCTTTTTTGACATACCGGGCACGTTCCTAGACCACCACCATCACCACGATACGCCACCAGACACACCCGACCCGAAACCCTTTACGAAACCTTACAGAGTCCGAATCGTGTCAGACGATATACTTGACGATGACGACGAGTACGAGACAATACCTGAAAGTACCAAGCTGAGTAGGAGCTTGGAAAGCGAGTCTAGGATGAGTTTTTTTAAGTCGAGACCGATGTCGAAAACGCCAGAGACTCCTAGCGCAAATCTGTCATCCCATACGTCGTCTGAAGGGCAATACTTGGATTTTTTGCACTCTAGAACTCAATCTTCTTCTTGGTTATATTCAGCAAAAACTTCGTATACCCGTTCAACAAAACCTCTTTCCTCCACCAAGAGTCCAAGTGGGTTAGATTCTTCTTCACTTCTTAATCGAAGTCCTAGTGATGATGTCTTCCTGTCAGATAATGTAGATCAACAAAAAATGAGTATAGGAGAAGCGCCTAGTCCGAGTGCTATCTTGACTCCTAGTACGGAAATCACTGACGAATCTGATACAAGCGACCATGATGAGTTTGACTTGAGAGATGACATTTGGGATATTAGTCAGTTTGATTATGATCTTAGTAGCCTTAATATCGATGGCATGTCGCAAAATAGCAGCAAAACACCACACACGGATGATTTTTAACCGACAATAAGAGCTGTTGTATTTGTATTTTTATCTTTCATCTAAAATGGGCAATGTTTGAAACATATTCATTAAAATATTTTATTTTTAACATTTCAAGATGTAGAATTTTCCCCACAGAATCTTCGACAGAATCTTCGCCAACTCTCCAAGTTAATGGCACGAACGGTTGTGGTCTTGGCGCACTCAGTGATGAGATGTTCTGGTGTTTCCTCATTTTCCCCACAGAATCTGCATTCGCCGTTGTTTCTCAGCTTCAATCTAGTGAGATGTTCGTTGAGGACACAGTGTCCTGTTTGATACCCAGTGACAATCCGAAGATTGTTCTTAATTAAATCAAGGAAAATCTTTGATTTTTCTCGGTCGTAAGTTCTGAGAAATATTTTCGAGAGTCTTAGATCGGGGGTGGATTATTCCGATTCCAAGTTACGGATGGAGATTTCTAGGTTCTTGAGTTCCGCTTTAAGTTGGTTTCTACTTGGAAAGCAGAACGGTTCTGGTCCAGTTAGTGGAGTGTTAGCTCCTTTTCTATCTAGATCGTTTGCTTTTTCATTGCCTTTTATCCCAGAGTAGGAGGATTTTATTTTCTTTGTCTAATTTGTTCAGCTTCTCAGGCATTCTTTGACCAACTTGGAATTCATCAATATTTCAAATAATAAAAATATTTCAAATATTTCAAGATACGTATCATATACGACAATAGATAAAATAATGACAATGACGAATTTCATATAATTTCTGATAGTTTACAAGCAATTACTGAAAAAAATTTGCTATTATGTACCTCAACAGATAGACAACTTATATTTAAAGTTTTTGTATTGTTTTTATCCTGTTAAAATTATGACTTATACTAAGATTCTTCTTTTTCTCCAAAAAAAATATACTGCTTGCCAGAAGTTATTTTTACAGTTATACAAATTTACCTAACAAAGAAAAAATGCTTAACGTTTCGGAAAGTTTATTTCTTTCCGTCGTCGGAAGCAAAAAAAATACATAGAATAAATAAAAAAACTATTTAAAATATTTAAATTCAACTATTCGAGAACACTTTACTTTTTTAAAACAGATACGTCTACAAGAAACCGTTGACGTTCTATTAAAATGACATATCAAGTCAAACTTCAAAATTAACTCACACAATTACTACCTGATAACAATTACTTAGTAAGGTAAAACCAAAAAGCCCAAACTTTCTGTATAATTATTTTTAAATTTTACGTATGTTATGTTTATTTATGTTATGTTCTTTAAAATCAAAGAAGCGATTGCCGTACATTACTAACATCTACAGATGCATTAGCAATACATTTATTTTTATTAGATCGAATTAAAAAATCCTCTTTTATTTTTCTTTTAGAGGCTATCGCCACAGCTATCGCTTCTTTCATTATAATTTTGGCGTTATTAAAATTTATTCTGTGCCCTGTATCTCATGAATGCTGACAAATCTTAGATTTGTGAAAATCTCCCTTTTTTTCCTTTTTTTCCGACGACGGAAAGAGATAAACTTTCCGAAACGTTAAGCATTTTTTTCTTTGTTAGGCAAATTTGTATAACTGTGGCGAAATACCCATAAAGGATTTTTTTTGGAGAGATGAATCCGCCACATAGGTATAGACATTTTCTATTCTTCTTTTTATTTTAATCACATTATCAGGATTAATGTTAGTGTCCAATAAAATGGAGCCCCATAAGAATTAGACGAAAATTTGGAGACTCTAACAAGCCGATATATTGCACTAAAATTAGTAAACGATATTGATAAGAGAGAATTTTAAAAGAAATAGTTTAAAAGATATATTTTTGACATCAATTACTCTGATAACAAAGTTTTTCTAGAGAATGATTGACTATTTCGAAAGAACAGTATTAGAAGTAATTCTAAAAAAAAATGACTGAAGATTAAACAGGTACAAATTAGTTATATTATAACAAAGCGCATGCGTTTTTTTTTCTTCTTAAATTATTAAATTTTATTATTCTTATATCACATAAGTTTACAAATTCGGGTCAACTTTTGGACCCGAGCAGATGAGAACGATTCTTAACGTTATTTGATGCCGTGAACTCAGATCTTCAATCCGTTTGTCAAGATTGGCTCTAGTTTTCAAGTTCGCGCATGGCAGTAGCACTGACAACAAAATGTGTCCTCTTACCACTTGTAAACCCACAGGACGTTTTACTGCCACCTCTTCACATTAAACTTGGCCTTATTAAGAACTTTGTCAAAGCGCTCAATCGCGAAGGACCGGCTTTCCAGTACTTAACCAAGTTGTTTCCAAAACTGTCATATACGCAAAAATCAAAGAAGGAATATTTGTCCGGATATTCGAAAACTAATGGCTGACGCAACGTTTACAAAATGTTTAACGCTTGATGAGGCAGCAGCATGGGCATCGTTTCAAAGTGTTGTTCACAACTTTCTCCGTACTCATAAATCACCGGATTACAAGCAAGTAATCGACAATTTGTTGCAAAATTACCACAAGATTGGAGCCCGAATGTCTCTCAAGATACATTTTCTGCATTCACATCTTGATTTTTTCCCACAAAACTTGGGCGACACGAGCGACGAGCAAGGAGAGCGGCTACACCAAAATATAGCGAAAATCGAAAGGCGATACCAAGGATTTTGGGACGAAAGCATGATGAGCGATTACTGTTGGACCCTAATCCGTGAAACAGATCCCAAGCAGTATAAAAGACTCAGTTCAACCTTTGTTCATTTCTGATTTATATTGATTAATTCAATAAATGACCGTTAACGGTCAAAAATAGAAAAATAATGAATTTATTGAATATTTCGAAAACTAGAACCAATCTTAAAAAATGGACTGCTGATTTGGATTCAGCTCCAAAAATTATCTCAGAAATTGCTTTTAGTTGCTCAGGTCCAAAACCGTGTATACTTGTGCAGAGTTAGAGAGATACTTTGACTCAAATATACATACATATTAGGTTTTTTTTGGGTCAAAAAAATCGACTATTTTTTTTCACTTTATACTCTGAAAAAAAGGTTGGTAAACACCTCAAAAAAATTCTCCTCCGCCTTTCAGTTTTCTATTTTTATTTATCCTTTTTATTATCAGAAATAAAAATTTATATATCTCGGTATCTACTCTTTGGAGACACAACAAATTGTTAAAATTATTGTGCATTGAAGTTTGACGATGAATATCTTTTAAACGATTAATTTAATCGACTGATCATAAGAAACCATTTTTGTAGAGCAGTGAATTTCCCACAAAACAGTGAGTTGCGCGTATTATAACGATTTTTTGTTAACGAGTTATAAAATTCATAAGAAAAAAGAACTCTGCCTGAAAATAATCAATCTTCAACCTTTAATAACTTTCGAACGGTGAGGTTTACAAAAAAATTGCAAGAAACCTTTTTTGTAGAGAATTTAATTTCCTACAAATATGTGAGACGAGATATTTTTCCAAGTAGTAGATACCGAGATCTGAATTTTTTTTAATAATCAGAAAAAAATACAAACTGAAAGGCGGAGGAGCTTCCTGTTGTAAGAGCTCATACTTGGAGAGAATTTTTTGAGGTGTCTACCAACCAAAAATGGAAAAAAATAGTCGATTTTTTTGACCCACCCTAATATATATTTAACACTATAAAGGTCCCCACAGACGCTCAGTTTTTTTGCATAGATCTCAATTTTATGAGTTAAAAAATAAATGCTAATATATTAGTTATTTTTTCATTTTTTAGAAACACATTCTTCACTATTTCAGTTTGTAGACCTATGTTCATAGGTGCCTACGATATTAGGTGCTTGAAAACATCTTATTATCATGCTGCAGCATAGATACATTTAAAAAACCTATTCAAGTGAAAAGTTAATAAAATATTGTGATTTATAATGGGTTGTTGCTTTAAACATAAATCTCTAGAGAATTTGATTCTTTTACTTTCACCTGTATACTGTTACAAATGACGTGGACGCTTTTGGAAGACATTATACATAGACCATATATGACATCTAGACACGTTTTTCTTGTTGAGATCATGTAACCAACATGTCTTAAGAATACAATATTGGTGTCCACTAGACGCATATAGCCAAAGACTTGTAGGTATTGTAACTAAACGCTTTCAATATCATACAAAAACGACTTTTCAACAAACACAAAAACGAAGAGATACATTTATTTTCATAGAGCCAATACGACTGCCCTTGTCCCCGTGAAAACATTTCAACAAATTTTCCTACTACTATTAAAAAGAAATTTGTAGTGATTGTTTACAAATTATGAATATGTAGTCTATAAGATTGGTTTTTACTTAGATATAATTTATTTATTGTTATGAAAAAATGTATTATATTTGCCAATAAACGCTTTATGTTTTTAACAATGCTTTTTAATAACCTGTTAATTTTTTGTTAGAGTTTAGTTCGTTTTTTAGACCACATAGATTACATAGTTCTGTAGTTTTTTTTTTATATAGATGAAAATTTGCTGATATATAGTTGAAGATTTTCGAGAGAAGAGGCTAGTTTTCAATATATTTTAGATGTGGAATGGTAGAGATTTATGACAAACAAATATAACACAGATTATGCATATTTATAATACAGGGTGTAAATAAATAAATGCTAAAAAAATACGAGGTGATTACTATTAAAAAAATACAATCCTGTAAAGTTCTTTAAATTTTTAGTTATAACTGTGTTATTTGTATGTTATAACAATAGGCTAGGATTATTTTTATAAGCTAAAATCACAAGTAATATTATTTAGTTGCAATTTTTTAGATTTTTTCCATTTCCAAGTACAAGATATATGGTAAGAAAAAATATGATATACCGGGTGTGCCTCAAAAGTGGCTCACCCCTATAACTTATTTACTTTTTTTTAGATAAAATAAACGAGATTTATATATGACATAAATTAGGATTGATTGACGTATTCAATTGTTTTCGTACACTTTGTGTTTCACCGGAAATGACTACAACTTTTGATTTTTAAATAGTACCCTCGGTATTTTTTTACTTTATTCTATAGAAAATGACACTCTGAAAGAATGACATATCATATGTCAACTTTTGTAACCTGCGGTTCATAACGACAATTATTTGACTCAAAATACCGAGTGTGTGGTATCAAATTATTCGTAAAAAAATGCTTTTTCCAAATATGCTAATGAGCCACCCTCGTTCCATTTGAAAAAATTGAGATATGATTAAAAATACGATTTGGGCATGTTTTAACCGGAAAGGACACTAAAAACATTAGACGATCAAATCTATTTTTCCAAGGTTTCTTTATTAAAAATTATTGTTTTTAACACAGCCATGGCACTTTAGGTTGAAATTTAAAATACAATTTGTTTTTGAGTGACTATGTCAAAAATTGGCATATATGTCATTTGATTCAGAGTGTCATTTTCTATCGAATAAAGGAAAAAAATACCTAGGGTGCCATTTAAAAATCAAAAGTCGTAGTCATTTCCGGTGAAACCGGAAGTGACCGAAAACAATTGAATACGTCAATCAATCCCAATTTATGTTATATACTAACATACCAAATCTCGTTGTTTTATCTGAAAAAATAAAAAAGTTATAGGGTTGAGACACTTTTGAGACGCGCCCACCCGGTATAACAGAATCTGTACAAAGACATTAACCAAAAACTGTTTTTATCATTTTTATTTCTTGTTTGTTTTTTGCACTCGCAATTTTGTTTTATATTTTCGATTATTCTAATGTAACAAATACCAAAAATACAGAAATATAGTTTTGTAAATTCTGTATAGGGGTAAGTAATTAATCAACAATATACACATATATAATATAAGATATGAGAAAGGTTAAAGTTAAAATTTACCATCAGATGATTTATCATAAATATATTTGTATCAAGCGTACTAAAACTAAAATTAAATAACCGAATTAGATTTAGCAAATAGACTGGAAGAAGAATAAATATATTAAAAAGAGGAGACTAGACTATCAAGTATCTGATTTGTGATTGCTTTCACGATATTGGAATCTATAACTTAACCCTCCGCATATCTTTTATTATATATAAAAACATATCCATCGTTCAATTCCACATCTAAAATAACTCATTATCGCAAATTTTCTCAAAGAATTAAAAGCTCGTTTCTGCATCCACTTCCGACAAGTTTTTGAACTAAAATGCGCTTTTAATAGTCTCCATTTTTTAGCCCCCCAATTTACCTGACGATCGACACCGCAACTGCAGCAACGAAACGTTGTCGAACAAAGAGGCGAAACGACAGATCGAATGTTTGATCGAACACAAGTGCAAACAGATGGGCAGAACAAGTTTTAATGGCAAATGTAACGCTATCCATTTAGAGCAATGGATGAAGGGACAGTTGGATGAGGCTGGACCTCACAGTCCGGTAATAGAGCAGCTGAACGAAGACTGGACCGAGGAGATGTTGAGGAAGAGAAGCGAGGAGCTGCAACTAATTGATCCATTAGGTAACGAAATTAAAATAACTAACGAGCAGTTTTGTATTGATAACATGGATATAAAAGCTGGAAATTTGTAAATGTTAACAATAACTACACTCAGATGCAAAAAACGCAACGGAGAATTTTTTCGTCAAGTTTAAAGTGTTTTTTTACTTTTAACTCTATTTTCATGAATTTTTTAGCAAACTGTATATAAATGTTACATTAGTATTTGGCTTATTATACAGGGATAATTGAAGAGTTGTTTTTTTACCCTAACTTTAAAACACCCTGTGCAACAATTTCGTGAGTAACTTTTCCAAAAACATTATTTTTCGATCAGAGTCATATCTCCTGAGCATTTTCTTTTTTGACTCATGTCAACACATGTCTTGGTTAATTTTTAATAGCGAAATGAACTTGCCACCAACAGTTTGCGATTTTTTCAACTATCATTACTATCATCATCTTCATGACAATCATGCAAGATCAATGACTTTTGCACAATCTTCAAAACTACAAACCATATTCAATTGTACAAAACAATATTCACCCAAGCAACCGCGTCATTATAAAAAAGAACATCAAAAAGTAACGATAATTGAAAAAATTGCAAAATGTTTCTGGCAAGTTCATTTTGCTCTCAAAAATTAACCAAGGCATATGTTGACATAAGTCAAAAAAGAAAGTTCACTCGAGACATGGTTCCGACCGAGAAATAACGTTTTAAGAATTATTGCACAGGGTGTTTTAAAGATAGGGTAAAAACAACTCTTCGATTAAACTTGTATAATAAGTCAAATACTGAAGTTTATAATAAACTGAATTTACATTATAGTCACCAAAAAAATGTATACTCCTTCGACAATGAGATAGAGCAAAAACCGCATGACATAGCTTTCAAATTCAACAAGACAGAACACATAAATCAAATTGTTTTGTTTTTGAATGTTAGTAATTTAAAACCCTAAATATTTAATAATAACAAGCCTAACATTAACCTTATAACCAAGAAAAAAACTAGCCGCAAATTTGAAATGTCATAATCACATTTTCTTGAAATACATAGTAATTATTGGGAATTAGAGCTGCTTAGTACTGTAGAATGCAAGCATTACTGAATAGTCGAAGAGCTTAAAGCAACCTGTTTAATAGCCTCAATAATTGTTAGTCGTTAAAAAAGATAAATCAGTGAAGGTCCATAAAACCACCCAGAAAAAAGAAAAGCAGAAAAGTACTTTGCCAAAATGGCCCAGGCAGCCTAGGCAACGCAACTCTCAATTCAGAATCGGAGTTATGTTGATATGGAAAATAAATCTTGTTTTTACATGAGAAATCTTCCCACGAGAGATGGCGTATGCTTTCTGCAACACCCTGTATATTTAGTTCGCTACCTTTGTTGATTTATTTTATAGGAGTATAATAAATTTATTTTTGTCAGGAAATATCACATCTTATGGAGACACCAGAAGACATGAAAACAAATGTGAAGAACTGACATTAAGCGATCAAGATGAACATAGTCCGTCCAAAAGTACTACAACAGAAAGCCAAGTAAGATCAATTAATTATTTATGATCCTGTTGATGCTTTCTGAAAGATCTTCCCGAATAAATTTATTTTTATTTTGATGTCCATTAATTTAAAAAAAACTATAATAAAGTAAATAAAATAATATTTCTAGGTTACTGTTCGATCCAGTCCTATAGTACCAGAAACCGTCCAGGTTTGCCGTCAGTGCCACAAGAACTGCCTTTCCAACGTCATAGCCAACAACAAGCTCAATCAAACGAATCACGTTCGAGACTGCAACAGCAATCAGCAATCTAACCATCTCTTCAACGACCACAATCATTTTTCGGAGAGGCAACATGAGCAACATTCCAAACAAAAAGAAGATTCCGATTGGCAACCACTGCTTCTGCTAGGTAAAGTTATACATCTAGAAACTATAAGACTTAGCTTTAACTTACATAGCGTTTGGGTCAGATGCATCACTGATTGTTTGATGAGTTATAACTCGTTATAACTCTTGAGTTATAACTCGTTATAACTCAAGAAAGGTGAACACACAATAGATCTGTTAGGTGTAACCCTCTCCTAAACATTCTACATTACATGATTGTTATTAAGTAAACCTTTGATCAAAGATTTTTAAAATATCATTAATATATCATTATCTACCACATTCAAAAAAAAAACGTTTATATAATATCTACGTTCAGGATACATCCTGGTCATTAAAAATTAGTGGTTAAGATAATGATACACAAATATAGTTATTTATTGCCCTGAATATGTATACAGGATGGTCCGAATTGTATTTGGGAAACTTCGGTAGCATATTCTGTAGGTAAAAATAAGTAAAAAAGTTCATATAAATGTATGTCCTAAAATGCTTAGTTTCGAAAATACAGGGTGTAGAAATTTTATTTTTATTTCGATTCTTTCCAATTAATTTCTGAAGTAACGTCAATGTTTGGATGAAAATTGGTGTCTCGGAGTTTTTTGACGTGAAAATTTTGATTTTGATGTCAATATGACTCCTACTTGTAGAGTGCGCCATGCCACCTATATATTTTTAACTGGTTTGAAGAGTAATAACTTTTCGTCCGTACCTGTATAAAACTACTGAGTGAAAAAATATACATTCTCGTCGTTTTTTTACATAAAAAAGGTCTCTTGGTAAAAATTGCTACTACTAATGGTTCTCGAGATATTTGGGATCAAGATAGTCAATACATATCAACATTGAAAAAAATTGAACATGTTATCTAGATAGATATTAGACTCAAACCATGCAAAATTTGAAATGTGTTTGTGCCAAAGATGGAGGTTCAACAGAAACTGTTCCATCATATTTTTTTCTAGATTTTTTTTAAAATTAATCATATTTTTTCTAGAAAAAAGTTATTTAAGTTACCATCAACAAAAAAGAAGACGATTTAAAATAAAAATAGGATATATTTTTCTAATAGCCATTGTAGTCATCTAAAATCTCATTTTACAGGTCTGTGTGCCAATCCTGTTGCCAGTCTCGTCAAAATGGACCCCTTTCAGTCAGCAGCACCGAAAATATCAGTGGCACCGCCAACACCAGAGCATTCTATGGCAAATGGTACCATTGATTGCTTCGAAGGGGAGGACAAATGCCCATGCGATCATATTAATAACTGCTGTCCCATGGTAAGTATAAAAAAAAACATAAAAAAATATTAAAGCCTGTCCAACTGGAAGTTGTGTCTGTCCAACAGTGACAATTGTGTCTGTTATTTTTAATTCAAGGGCAAACTGTGTTTTCTGTCATTTTTTGGATGTCGTTCTCTGAAATCTTCCCTGACTTTTTGGACACACTTTGAATATACAGGATCCTCCAATAGTACATCAGTCTTAGGATGTGTTAAGAAAATTAATTTTTAATCAAGAAAATTTGGAAAAAAAATATTTCATCGTCTAATGACTTTTCTTGGCCGTTCAAAAAATGCCACAATCGTATTTTTAATAATGACATATTTGAAAAAATATTTTTTACGAATAATTTGGTACCACATACGTGGTATTTCGAGTCAAATTTTCGCTAAATTTATGGTCATGGCACTCTAGATTGAAATTTAAAATGAATTTTTTATAATTCAAAATATCTAAAGTTTATTCACTATTCGGAATGTAATTTTCTATCAAATGAAAAAAAAAACTAGGGTACCAATTAAAACTCAAAAGTTCTAGTCATTTCCGGTAAAACAGCAAGTGAACGACATTAATTGAGTATGTCAATCGATCCCTATTTATGTCATAATATACTAATATACCAAATCTAGATTTTTTAACCTGAAAAAATTAAAAATGTCGTAGGGGTGAGCCACTTTTGAAAACACCCGGTATATGCGCTAACAGAAAAGTGCAATAAAGCCACTTTTACATTATTGAATTATGTGTTATGTAGTATTAGTAGTTGTATTATATATATAGGTATATATTTTTTGGTCATCTTGAACTTCCAAAGAGTATCAAAAAGGGCATTTTATTGCGAATCTGTAAGAATTGTCATAAGTTTTTTATCATATAGCATTTCAACGTGTTGAATATTTTGTTAATATATTTTTTTCTTGGTTTTTTATTTATTCAAAAATAACTAAATCAGCTAAATGTATGTAACCATTCTAGGACAAAACACAATCCGTCTACGATCCAGATATATCCCCAGACGACTCACCCCAAACGGAAGACCACCCTTACCATTCTTTGACCAGTTCCGTTCTGACCTTACGTCGTTTCGGCACAGTGTCAAGCCTGGAACGTTGTGGATCAGAAGAGAGAGAAGACAATAATAGAAACCATTATTCTTCTGAAGAAAGCGACATAGACGATGATCATGATCATGATGATGATGACGAAGATCTAGGTATTGATAACGAAGCTTTTCAACATTCATCTATCATGAGCTGGACCGTGAAAGCCGGAAGTTACGTGGCTGAGAAGATGGCTTTTTTCGAGAGGTTGGGTGAGGATTATAAAGGTGCAGGAGGGTTTTTTGAAAGGTAAAATAATTTACTTTTAACTTATATATCAATCGGTTTTAAAACGTTCTTCGACGTCTTCCGATGCCCAGCCTGTTGCTCTAGTTGTCTATTCCTTCTCTCCAGACCGTTGTCCCGCTGGTGTCCAGTTGAGGATCTGTTTTGGAAGTCTCTTCTCTGACATTCATTGTACGTGGCCATACCATATTAGTTGTTTCGTTCTAATGTCATCAACTATTGTTCGATTATTCTGTTGTTCGTACACCTTTCTCTTCTGGATTTACCTCGCGGCCCATCTCCATCCGTCTTATCTTTTAGCTGCCATACCTCGCTGTCATAGCAAACGATGCTTTTAACTATTGTGCTGTATATATGACGTTTGTTGAATTTGGAGATGTTCCTATCCCACAAGACGCCGTTTAACATGTGTCTGTTGCAACTTGTTTAATGCGTTCGTGTGCTGGCGGTAAGGCACCCAGGTTTCACTTCCATATAACATGGTGGGGATTATTATTGCTCGGTACACTGCAAGTTAAGATAAAACCAAACTAGGCTTTCAAAAACCAGACCAAATAGAGCGACCACGGAGCAGCGTAACAAGAGAAGTAGTCAGGTCGTATAGATTGAACAACAGGAATACTGCCATGAGTTACAGGAAAAGAATACAAGAGCTAATTGAAACTCAACCAGTCAATGAGGAACAAAATCTAGAAATAATGTGGGAAAATTTTAAATTTATACTATTAAAAGCAGGGAAAGAAATCTGTGGAACAACGAAAATTAACAAAAGCAAAAGACAAACCGCTTGGTGGAATGACGACATCAAACATGAAATTAAAATGAAAAAAGCGGCATGGAAAAACTATTTATGTGGCAGAAACATGGATAAATATGAAGTATATAAGAAACATAGAGAAAGAGTGAAGCAACTTGTAATATTATCAAAGAAAAAGTCATTGGAAGAATTCGGTCTAAAAATTGAACACGATTTCCACGCAAATAAAAAGCTATTTTACAAAGTCCTTAAAAATCTTCGATGCAATAACACAGATGAAACAAATAAACGATAAGAATGGAATATTACTAATGAATGAAGAAGACATTATTAAGAGATGGAAACAATATTTTGAGGATCTTTTTGAAGGGCAGAGTGATCAGAAAAATTTTGTCGTGGAAAGTAGGGCCACATCTCAAGAGGAAGATATGATAGAGTTAGAGGACGTCCATTGCACTATACAGAAACTTAAAAAAGGAAAGGCGGCGAGACATGACGGCATCACCGCAGAAATGCTGAAAAACATGGGAGAAAAGGGAGAAAAAATACTAACAAAGATTTGTACTTTAGCGTGGAACGAAGGAAAAATCCCAAATGATTGGAAAATAGGGGTCATCGTACCAATTTTTAAAAAGGGTAATAAAAGGGATTGTAATAATTATCGAGGAATCACACTTATTAGCATTGCCTCTAAAGTTTATGAGCAAATACTGGAAGCAAAACTCGTAAATCAAATTGACAACCAACTTGAGGAATCGCAGAGTGGATTTAGGAAGGGCCGTAGTGTACACGATCATATATTTACAATTAAACAAATAACGGATAAAAATAGAAATACAAATGTCCAAGTTTACCAAGCCTTTCTTGATCTTGAAAAAGCCTTTGACAGCCTTCCAAGATCTGAAGTTCAGAAAACCCTAATAAATAAAAACATTGACCAAAACTTAAGAAGAGCAATAATGAGTTTTTATTCCGACACTAGAAGCTATGTAAAGACCGATAATATGCATTCAGAAGAGTTTTCAATTCGTTGAAGGGTGTTCGACAGGGAGGTGTCCTAAGCCCAATTTTATTCAATTTAGTTATGGATGATGTAATGAAAGAAACGAGACGAGAGACATCTAAACTTCTGTAGGGTACCAAAATATGCAGCCTGTGTGGATCAATGAATGCGCTTTCGCTGACGACATCGTTATATTTGCTAGGAACGAAACAGAACTTAAAAGAAATCTCAATACATGGAACAACAAATTATCTTCCAAAAACCTTAAAATAAATGAGAACAAAACAAAAATAATGATTAGCGGAAAGAGTGAAGAAATGGTTAACATAGAAATAAATGATCAAATAATAGAGCAGGTAAATTCTTTCAAATATCTGGGAGTCCAAATAGAAAGCCAGGGACATCAAAACCAAGAGATAACTGCAAGAGTCCAAAGCGCTGCAAATCTATACCATAGCATAAAGAACACATTTCTAGGTAAAAAAGAGGTATCATTGAAGACCAAAATCAGCGTGTTTAATTCAGTATTCGTACCAATATTAACATTCGGTAGTGAGAGTTGGGTTCTCACCAAGAGACAAGAAAGCTTAATACAAGCAGTAGAAATGAAATACCTACGAAAAGACTAGGGTTACGAGGATGAATAAACTACGTAATTCCCATATTAGAGAGCAGCTGAAAGTCCAGCCAGTACTAACAACTATCGAAAACTGCCAGTTGAGGTGGTACGGACATTTGAAAAGACTCAACAAAGAGAGACCAGTAAGAAGAGTATGGGAGGCAAAAAGGCAAGAAAAAAAGGAAAAAGGGTAGACCTGCAACTACTTGGGATCAAAATGTTGCAAAATTACTTAAAACTAGAGGGATCGGCTGCGCCGAAGCAGCTTAGCATGGCCCTCGACAAGAAGAAGTGGCAAAATTTTATTTATGGAAAGTAGCTACTAGAAGCCTACACCTTCGGGTAGAAGGCCTTCGATTATATATATATATATATATATATATATATATATATATATATATATATATATATATATATATATATATATATATATTCTATATATATATATATATATATATATATATATATATATATATATATATATATATATATATACATATATATATATATATATATATATACACTGCAAGTTTTGTTTTTGTGCTCAAGTCATGATTGAAGAAAACCCCGTCTTTTAATTTCCAGGATGCTCTTGAAAGCGCTGATAATTCTGTGCTGTATTTCAGAGTCGATATTAGTCTTTTCCGATATCAAACTGCCGAGGTAATTGAATTCCGCTACATATTCTAATAGTTCTTCTACGATTTTTAAAGCGCTGCGCTGTTATGATGTTCCGGGGGAGTGCCACATGATTCTAGTTTATCGGTATTCAGCAAAATTATTATATTTTTTACTTTCAGAACACATTCATTTTACTTACAAACTGTAAATATATATATCAACTTTGATTCATAAACTCAGTTTTTTATAAACATTAGTATTTGGCTTATTATACAGGGTTACTTGAAAATTAAGACCTTACTTCTCCGTAGCTTCGAAACAAAGCAGAATCAGAGCTATGTTGGTATTAAAAATAAATCTTATTTTTACTTGAGGGATCTCCTCACGGAGTTGGCATATGTGTTTTGAAACACCCTGTATATTTAGTTCGCTACCTCTGTTGATTTATTTTATTGGAGAATATCAAAAATGTATTGTTGTCAGGCAATATCACATCATATGGAGACACCAGAAGGCATGAGAACAAATGTGAAGAACTGACCTTAAGCGATCAAGATGAACATAGTCCGTCCAAAAGTACTACAACAGAAAGCCAAGTAAGACCAATTAATTATTTATGATCCTCTTGATGCTTCCTGAATATATTTATTTTTATTTTGATGTCCATTAATTAAAAAAAAACTATAATTAATAATAAAGTAAATAAAATAATAATATTTCTAGGTTACTGTTCGATCCAGTCCTATAGTACCAGAAACCGTCCAGGTTTGCCGTCAGTGCCACAAGAACTGCCTTTCCAACGTCATAGCCAACAACAAGCTCAACCAAACAAATCACGTTAGAGACTGCAACAGCAATCAGCAATCTAACCATCTCTTCAACGACCACAATCATTTTTCGGAAAGGCACCAAGACCAACAATCCAAACAAAAAGAAGATTCCGATTGGCAACCACTGCTTTTGCTAGGTAAAGTTATATATCTAGAAACTCAAAGACTTAGCTTTAAAACTTACACTACGTTTGGTCAGATGCATCACTGACGTTGTTGTTGCTTCGACAGAGATTTTTCTCTTTCTTAATCGTAAATTTGATGGAGTCACTTTGTGAATTGGAATGATTGAGGAAGGAACCTACCAGCCTATCGGTTCATTTTCAAAATTTAAAAATACCGTCAACATATCATTATCTACTATATTTAAAGAAACGTTTATACATTCATTTAAGATACATGCCGAGGTCATTCAAAATTAGTGATTAAAATATTGAGACACAAAATAGTTATTTATTGGTGTGAATATATATTTCATTATCTACGTTGCCATCAACAAAAAAGTAAATTATTTAAAACAAAAATTATACTAAAATAATTTTTCTAATAGTCATTGTAGTCATCTAAAATATCATTTTAAAGGTCTGTGTGCCAATCCAGTTGCCAGTCTTGTCAAAATGGACCCCTTTCAGTCAGCAGCACCGAAAATATCAGTGGCACCGCCAACACCAGAGCATTCTATGGCAAATGGTACCGTTGATTGTTTCGAAGGGGAGGACAAATGCCCATGCGATCATATTAATAACTGCTGTCCCATGGTAAATATAAAAAAACATAAAAAAAATATTAAAGCCTGTCCAACTGGAAGTCGTGTCTGTCCAACAGTGACTGTCATTTTAATTCACGGACAAACTGTGTTTTCTGTCATTTTTTGGATGTCGTTTTCTGAAATCTTCACTGACTTTTTGGACACACTTTGATCACACAGGATCCTCCAATAGTACATCAGTCTTAGGATGTGTTAAGAAAATTAATTTTTAATCAAGAAAATTTGTAAAAAAATATTTCATCGTCTAATTACTTTTCTTGGCCGTTCAAAAAATGCCACAATCGTATTTTTAATAATGACTCATTTTTTTCAAATCATTGGCATATTTGAAAAAATATTTTTTACGAATAATTTGGTACCACATACGTATTTCGAGTCAAATTGTCGCTAAATTTTTTATAATTCAAAATATCTAAAGTTTATTTACTATTCGGAATGTAATTTTCTATCAAATGAAAAAAAAACGAGGGTACCAATTAAAAATCAAAACTTCTAGTCATTTCCGGTAAAACAGCCAGTGAACGACACTAATTGGGTATGTCAATCAATCCCTATTTATGTCATAATATACTAATATACCAAATCTAGATTTTTTAACCTGAAAAAATAAAAAAGTCGTAGGGGTGAGCCACTTTTGAAAACACCCGGTATATGCGCTGACAGAATAGTGCAATAAAGACAGTTTTACATTATTGAATTATGTATTATGTAGAATTAGTAGTTGTATTATATATATTTTTTGGTCATCTTGAACTTCTAGAGTAGAGTATCAAAAAGGGCATTTTATTGCGAATCTGTAAGAATCGTCATAAGTTTTTTATCATATAGCATTTCAACGTGTTGAATATTTTGTTAATGTTTCTTTCTTGGTTTTTTATTTATTAAAAAATAACTAAATCAGCTAAATGTATGTAACCATTCTAGGACAAAACACAATCCGTCTACGATCCAGATATATCCCCAGACGACTCACCCCAAACGGAAGACCACCCTTACCATTCTTTGACCAGTTCCGTTCTGACCTTACGTCGTTTCGGCACAGTGTCAAGCCTGGAACGTTGTGGATCAGAAGAGAGAGAAGACAATAATAGAAACCATTATTCTTCTGAAGAAAGCGACATAGACGATGATCATGATCATGATGATGATGACGAAGATCTAGGTATTGATAACGAAGCTTTTCAACATTCATCTATCATGAGCTGGACCGTGAAAGCCGGAAGTTACGTGGCTGAGAAGATGGCTTTTTTCGAGAGGTTGGGTGAGGATTATAAAGGTGCAGGAGGGTTTTTTGAAAGGTAAAATAATTTACTTTTAACTTATATATCAATCGGTTTTAAAAAGTTCTTCGACGTCTTCCGATGCCCAGCCAGTTGCTCTAGTTGTCTATTCCTTCTCTCCAGACCGTCGTCCCGCTGGTGTCCAGTTGAGGATCTGTTTTGGAAGTCTCTTCTCTGACATTCATTGTACGTGGCCATACCATATTAGTTGTTTCGTTCTAATGTCATCAACTATTGTTCGATTGACCCCCATAATTTTTCGTTATTCTGTTGTTCGTACACCTTTCTCTTCTGGATTTACCTCGCGGCCCATCTCCATCCGTCTTATCTTTTAGCTGCCATACCTCGCTGTCATAGCAAACGATGCTTTTAACTATTGTGCTGTATATATGACGTTTGTTGAATTTGGAGATGTTCCTATCCCACAAGACGCCGTTTAACAAAGATAGTGCCTTTTTTCCCTGAGCTTTTCTGTCCCTAATAGCTTTATTTATGGCTTTATCAAGAGTGCCATTCCTTGAAATGTTGGCTCCCAAGTACTTATAATTTATGCAGCCATTAATATTTTGATCGTCTTCAAGGGGGAGGTTTTCTTGAAATTTCTTTGACTTTTAACTTACCTATCTTTATATCAATTTATTTGTACAGGGTATTCCATTTTTGTGTGTTTTGTGGGATTTCTCATTGTCATTACTTGTAGCCCTTCTTGTATTATTGTCCACTAATCCCCTTGGTACATAAAACACTATTGTATCTATAGTTTATACCAATTAACCTTTTAGTCACATGATTAAGGTTGACCGGTACAGCGTTGCCCACTTTTACATATTTTCTTTTAAACAAAATATTATACAAAAACAAAAATAAATTATAGTATAATTATAACAGTTATTATTTACATGAACAAAACTCACCTCCTCAACAGCTCTGAAGAAACATAATGAGTCATTACTACCGCTACCCGGTAATATATTCTAATAAGTTTGAGATGAGTTTTTTGCAGCGCCTATTAAGCTATCTTGAACACTTCGCACTAAAAGAAGTTGTAAAAAGTATCACAATAAAATTCATTTAAACCAAAAACTCGTAATACAAAACAAGTAAGTATGTAAAGTGTCAAAACGAATGACAATGTCAGGAAATAAATATAATAAAATTATATAAGAGTTTCTTGCCTTGAACTGCTAATATAGAAATTAATTCCACGCTGTGTTCGACATTTTGTGGATCAACCTGCTCTCACTACCGGTTTCGGGGCCCTACCCCATCATCAGGTGAGCTTGGGTCGTTTCCACAAAATGTCGAGCACAGCGCAGAGTATATAAACACGACTTGTCGTAAAATAGCGGTAAGATATTAAGTCCCGCATCGCGAGATAGCGGCCTGCGTGCAATGATAGTACTTTCGTACCACCGAGGCACAACTATCGATAGTAAATAAAGGCTTTTTTCGGCTAGCCCAAATTATATAATGGAAAATAAATTTCTTGCAGTTTTTAGATATATAATAAAATTATATAAGAGTTTCTTGCCTTGAACTGCTAATATAGAAATTAATTCCACGCTGTGTTCGATATAATGTGGATTAACCTGCTCTCACTACCGGTTTCGGGGCCCTACCCCATCATCAGGTGAGCTTGGGTCGTTTCCACAAAATGTCGAGCACAGCGCAGAGTATATAAACACGACTTGTCGTAAAGTAGCGGTAAGATATTAAGTCCCGCATCCCGAGATAGCGGCCTGCGTGCAATGGTAGTACTTTCGTACCACCGAGGCACAACTATCGATAGTAAATAAAAGCTTTTTTCGGCTAGCCCAAATTATATAATGGAAAATAAATTTCTTGCACTTTTTAGGTATATAATAAAATTATATAAGAGTTTCTTGCCTTGAACTGCTAATATAATAATTAATTCCACGCTGTGTTCGACATAATGTGGATTAACCTGCTCTCACCACCGGTTTCTGGGCCCTACCCCATCATCAGGTGAGCTTGGGTCGTTTCCACAAAATGTCGAGCACAGCGCAGAGTATATAAACACGACTTGTCTTAAAGTAGCGATAAGATATTAAGTCCCGCATCGCGAGATAGCGGCCTGCGTGCAATGGTAGTACTTTTGTACCACCGAGGCACAACTATCGATAGTAAATAAAGGCTCTTTTCGGCTAGCCCAAATTATATAATGGAAAATAAATTTCTTGCAGTTTTTAGGTGTATAATAAAATTATATAAGGGTTTCTTACCTTGAACTGCTAATATAGAAATAAATTCCACGCTGTGTTCGACATAATTATTCGCTATCTCGCGATGCGGGACTTAATATCTTACCGCTACTTTACGACAAGTCGTGTTTATATACTCTGCGCTGTGCTCGACATTTTGTGGAAACGACCCAAGCTCACCTGATGATGGGGTAGGGCCCCGAAACCGGTAGTGAGAGCAGGTTGATCCACATTATGTCGAACACAGCGTGGAATTAATTTCTATATTAGCAGTTCAAGGCAAGAAACTCTTATATAATTTTATTATATACCTAAAAACTGCAAGAAATAAATATATAGATGTGGCAACTTGGCATTTTTACAGCAGAGCTACCACCTGAATCCCCAGCGGGAAATTTAAATTTCAGTTAGTCAGCCTGGCGCCGAATATGTCCATGGTTGGCAACAATGAATTTAAAAATCGCGCCCTCGATTACGTAACTAAAAATTTAATTGGTATAGCTTATATTTATATTTTAGCTATTCTAAAAAATAACTCTTATTTAAACATAATTTGATGAGATATTCTGCTTAATTTTAGATATTTGAAAACCACCGAGAACCACATTAACGGAGAGGAGGCCCAAGAAGAGGAAACTTCCGGGGCGACATCTGGTGAGGAAGTGTGGGGTACCCCGACAAGTGGAGGCGATTTGGATGATCCACTAAATTCACCGAATTCCCCAAACTGGGAGGGGAAACTCTCGGTTAGACAGTTGAAAGAGTTTTTCGAGAATATAGTGCATGGCAATCAAACAAATACAGACTGTGGTTAATTTATTTAAACTTTGTTTTTAGTGCATGGCATGACAATGAATATATTTGCTGTACTTTGAGTTTTCATAATATGGTTATGGTTAATTATTAATGCATGAACTTAGTTAAAATAGGACTTGAACAATAATGTTATTAATGAAGTTTGTTTAAATTTTTAAGTAAAAAACTAAGGGGTTTCCGTTATAATCACTATAACTTCTAATACAAAAAAACTGTATAAAACTAGTTGGAATTTATGTAACAGTAAAAGTTAATAAGTTAATTAGCCACAATTTATCTACAAAAGTGCTTCGTGTGTCCGTTAGAGGGCACCAATCAAAAACCTTCTTAAAGTCTATAAATTATATTTTATCATATACATATAAATATACTCCAAAAATATTTATAATAGCCATATTTACTTATATAGAGAATCCTAGTTAATATATTCACCTTTTGCATGGATTTGCACATTAAATTATTTTTAAGGTAATTGTAAAAACGCAATAAGTATGTTTTTAACAATAATTTAAATAAAATTTACAGCCGAATGCTGGTTCCATCTCTTCTGACAACCTAGACGATACCGAAATAATGATGGACGAACTACTTATGGCGCCCCCTATAACAGGGGCCGTGTTAAGGGGGTTGCTTCCTCGCCGAACCTTAGAACCACTAATCGAAGAAGATTTCTCTGAAACCAGTTCTTCCGATAGTTCCTCCGAAGCTACCTCTGGGCCTTCGAGCTCTTCTAGACAGGTAAATATATTTGAAACTATATATTTTATATTTTTTTACCCACTAGAAAATTTTGTATACAGGGTGTTTCAAAAAACATCTCGTGGAGAGATTACTCACGTAAAAATAAGATTTATATTTCATTTCAACATAGGTCCGATTCTGCTTTGTTTCGTAGCTACAGAGTATTAGTCTTAATATTTTTTCGATTTATTATAATTTTCTCCCAAGTACTTTTAGCATTTCGAATGAAATTTTGAGGGTAAAAGTTACTATAAATGCAACATATTTTAAAACTAAAAAAGTGTCGATATATTCACTTGGGACGTGCATATGGGTTATCACTGGAATATTTTTCTAAAAAAAGTATGTACGCCACTGACTTTTTCGTCTCTTGTAAGCAAAATAGTGTAAGCAGTTTAATGCCGATTAAAAGTTGTCTCTTGATATTTTGTCGATTTCGGCCTCCTTGATGAGATAAACGCAATTTTATTAATTTGGCTTGATCCAAGTCTAATAGCAACCTTTAAAAATTTTAATATCATTAACTTGCGAACGTTTTCAATAAGTACTCATTGATTCCTCATCAAAAAATATGAAAAAGTTCCTATAAATATGGGTATGGAAATGCATAGTTTTAGAGTTAAAGGATGTTAAAACTTTTTAAAATTATTTTTTTTGTAATTATCCTAAATAACATTATTTTTTTATTTGAAATTGCTGAAGGTTAGACTAATAGTAATAATAACTAATAGTAATAATATTTAATAATAAATTAAGTAAAATATATAATTTATTAATTTTGTTTTTAATTTAATTTTATTAATTGTGATTAATAAATTTGCGTTTATCTCATCAAGGAAGTCGAATTTGACAAAATATCAAGAAATAACATTTAATTTGCATTAAACGGCCTACATAATTTTGATATCAAACAAAAAAAATTAGTGGCGCACATGTTTTTTTTTGAAAAATATTCTAGTGATAACCCATATAAGCGTCCCTGATGAATTTATCGACACTTTTTTTGCATTAAAATATTTAGCACTTCTCCTCACGAGAGATGGCACATGTTTTTTGAAACACCCTGTATATTTTGGAGACATAATATGGACATCAAATTCTAAATCTAATATTTCGAAGTTTTGAAAACCCCGTATTGCGTATGAAGGGAAAGTCAAAGATTCTTTGAATATGGCCTAATATTTCGTTAACCCAATACCAAATCTGACATCTTACTATCTATCCAAATGGAAACCAGCTTGGGCCAAGTGTATGATACAAGTTACTTAGCCCAAGTTATTATCCAAGCACACTTATACCCTGTCAACCGGGCTTAAGTCCAGATCGTAGTTAGATTCGATGTCGTGTGCCAATCAAAACACAGCTCGATACTCGATATATTGACTTTTGACGATCTCGCACCGCTGGCAGGGAATCCGAACTGGAAGTGCTGCTGACACATGTTCTCGGGATGTTGCCGATCGCGCTCGAAGCGATCCGACTGTGCCCGATCGGCCAAGGCCAAGCGAGAGCGCAGACGCCACGACCACGCCCACCACGTCGATGTCCACGTGGGAGGAGGGCGGGACGACGCGGGCGCAGAGCACGACGAGCAGCGCGAGTGCCTCGGCGGAGGGGGAAGAAGCGGCGCGGACGGACTGCGCAGGAGGAAAGGGTAGGTAAAGTACCCTTTACACTATTATGTTTTCGGATTTCGAGAAAAACGTACTTTGTTGTTTTGTTTTAAAGAAATTACAAAGTACGTTTGGCACTATTTAATAATAAAAAATATGAAAAAGTAGAAGCGACATCATTGAAACTTCTTTTATACATAGATAAATTTTGCCAATAGGGTTATACAGGGTGGTCCGAATTATATTTCCGAAACTTCGGCAACATATTCTGGAGATAAAAATAAGTAAAAAAGTTCGTATAAATGTATGTATAAAATGGTTAGTTTCGGAAATACAGGGTGTAGAAGTTTCATTTTTATTTTGATTTTTTCCAAGCAATTTCTGAAGTAACGTCAATATTTGGATGAAAATTGGTGTATGGGAGTTTTTTGACATGAAAAATTTGAATTTGATGTCAATATGACTCCTACTTGTAGAGGGCGCCACCTACATATTTTTTAACTAGTTTGAAGAGGAATAACTTTTCGCCCGTACCTATAGAAAAGTACAGAGTAAAAAAAACATTTACGACGTTTTTTACGTAAAAAAGGTCTCTTCTTGGTTTTCGAGATATTTGGCGTCCAAATTATCAATACCTATCATCATTGACAAAAATTAAACATCCGTTGACTAAATAGTTATTAGACTGAAATCATAAATTTGAAATGTTTTTATGCCAAAAGTTCAACAGAATCTGTTTTATCATTATTTTTTGGAAGAAACATTTATGATTAATTAAAAAAAAAAGATTCCCAAATTTATTATTTCAGTCAAATATTTTTTTACTCAACGTGTTTATTTTTTGCCAGTAATGACATGTATTGACTATTTCCATTCTAAATACTAACCAAAATACATTTTTTACGTAAAAAGTCACGGAAATGTATATTTTTTCACACAGTAGTTTTATACAGGTACGGACGAAAAGTTATTACTCTTCAAAACAGTTAAAACACGTGTAGGTGGCGCCCCCAACAAATAGGAGTCATATTGACATCCAAATCAAATTTCTCATATCAAAAAACTCCCAGACACCAATTTTCACCGAAATATTGACGTTACTTCAGAAATGATTTGGATAAAATCTAAATAAATCTAAAACTTCTACAGCCTGTATCTCCGAAACTAAGCATTCTAGGACATACATTTACACGAACTTTTTACTTATTTTTATCTGCAAAACATGCTGTCGAAGTTTCCGGAATGCAGTTCGGACCACCCTGTATAGTGTTACGACTTCTAAGGAAAATTAAAACACAGACAATGTTCAAAATCGAAACCTTATAACCATTAGACTGATTTGAAAGCCTTAATTATTCCTTTTCTAAGAATGCTGCGCAGAAGTCGCGGATTCTCCGACAGCGCATCCCTCTCCGAGTATGCCGCGCTCGGAGAGCTACCGCAAGATAGTGGAGGCGGCGGAGGAGGCGGCTCTGGGGGCGGACGAGGCTGCGGCGCAGAAAGCGGCGGCAACTGCGCATCACAACCCCGCGGCTGTGCTGTTCGAGCGGTTCAAGCCGGCGCCGGCCAAGTTCGCCACTATTGAACGGGTGCCTAAAACGAAAAGTCACAGAATGTAAGTAAACAACATAGATTTTGATTTATAAATATGGAGTGTAGAGATGAGGAGAAATATCTCTTAAGGGATTTTATTTGAAAAAGTGGACACAAAATGGGAAGAATAAGGGTTCACCAAACGACCACAGTGCAGTGGCGCTAATGATAAATCTAAAAAATAGAAAGTAACCATAGATAAGAGAATAAAAGTGACATAACCAAACATTACACAAAAAAGCTTTGTTTTTATTTTTTAGAATATAAAACAATTATTTTTGTATATTAGAGTAGACGCCCACTCTATTGCTGTTGAATAAAAATCGATAATTTATTTCACGTGACATGAATATAAAATTTGTATGTTTTTAAACCCGCGCCTTCACATCAAATATTTATCTCTTTTGAATCATTTCCTGTTCTAAAAATTTTCGGCGCATGTTTAAATCTTAGGTTTTTGCCACAGCAGTGCCATCGAAGATATTTCTCCTTACCTCTACACTCCAAATTTATAAACTCAAGCTTCATTCAGAACCTCGAAATTAGTGATTTCTATTATACTCTACAGGGTGGTCCGAACTGTATTCCGGAACCTTCGGCAGCATATTCTGCAGATGTCTCTTGATAAAAATCGCTACGAGCAACCGTTCTCAAGATATTTAGAATGGAAATAGTCAATACATGTCATTATGCACAAAAAATAAACATGTCGAGTAGATAGTTATTTGACTGAAATGATAAATTGGGGAACTTTTTATTTTTTTAAATTAATCATAAATTTTTCATCGAAAAAAATAATGGTAAAACAATTTCTGTTGAACTTTTGGCACAAAAACATTTCAAATTTATGATTTCAGTCTGATAACAGTTTAGTCAACATGTTTAATTTATGTCAATGATGACAGGTATTGATAATTTCGATTCCAAATATCTCGAGAACCATTAATTCTAGCGATTTTTACCAATATACTTTTTTACATAAAAATAATAATATAAAAGTAAAAAATATACATTTACGATGTTCCTAAATGTATATTTTTTACTAGGTAGTTTTATACAGGTACGGACGAAAAGTTATTACTTTTCAAACCAGTTAAAAATATGTAGGTGGAGCCCTCTACAAGCAGGAGTCATATTGACATCAAAATCAAAGTTCTCATGTCAAAAAACTCCTAGATATCAATTTTCATCCAAATATTGACATTAATTCAGAAATTATTTGCAGAATATGCTGCCAAAGTTTTCGGAGTAGAGTTCGAACCACCCTGTTTTAGTATACAGGGGGTTTACGATCATTTACAATGTCTAAAAGCCAATAATTGTAGAAACAGGTTTGTACATAGTGTATTTTCTTTCATTTCAGATTTGAGTTCTTCAACGTCCGAAGAACTGAACGAAGGATATACGAAAGGTATCCAGAAAACCGCAATTTCAATCAAATGTTCTCCAAGGATGAGGTAGAAATAGAATCGGTACCCATTCCATACCCTCCAAAGTCTGTCACTCCAAAACGACTCAAGGTAATTTACATTTTCTCAAATACTCTTTTTTCAAATATTTAAAATACCTAAAATAAAATAATTCTATGTGTATTTCGCCACTGTAAGAAAATCTACAAAATTAAATAGTTATTTTTTGTAAAAACTGCTGCGTTAATTCAACGGAGACTAAAGGTACGCGCACACTGACCAGAGCCGCACTCGCCGCACGCGCCGCACGAGTCGCACTTTTTTTTCTCGCGCATACTGACCCGAGCCGCACGCGCCGCACTCGCCGCATTATTCGCTATTTTGTTTCTTTTTGCCCCTACTACACCCGTATTTGCCAATCGAATTTCTCATCAGTCGCTTCCGGAGTCCTGTGTCTGCGGTGATAAGCGTGTTTTTTAATTTTTCTCGACAATAAATGACAACGAACAAGAAATAATTATGAGCTCCTTGCTAATAGAAGAAGAAGAAATTACGAGAAAGAATCGAAAGTTATAGGCTCACAATATTGGCAAAATCTACATTATTTCCATATTTAATTGAGGATGAACTAGAAAAAATGTAATATTTCAATGAATTTCTAATCTCCTCTTCGGCTACCTACGATACGTAGAGTGGAAGGAAATGCGTGTGACGTCAGCAGCACTAGCCGCATTTACTGAAAATCATTCTGGCCCAACAATGCTGGTCGCATTTTCGTCGATGCGATTCGTGCGGCTCTGGCTAGTGTGCGCACCTTCATTGAAAGTAAGGCAAACAATATTTTTCTTCGGTCGATGCGGCGCGTGCGGCTCTGGTCAGTGTGCGCGTACCTTAATTGTCAGCAGTGGCTTACTAATACCCTTGTATATGAATTTTTAAAGTAGCTCAACCTAAGACGTTTATGGATGTAAAGCACCAGATGGCGGGGCGTATTTCGCAGTCTTTTACTACAGAAAAATATTTTTTGTTACTCTGAATTTTGAAGCGACCAATAAAAACAGAGAAAATAAAAATCGATAATTTTCGGACTGTGCCAATTGGTTACTAATCGACCAGATACTTTTTATCTATTAGATATGCTATAAAAGCTGGTAATTATACAATTCGACCATTGTAAATACCCGACAAATTCCGCAAGGCCGACGAGGCCGATGCTTTTCACTGATAAGAAAAAAAATGTTTGTTTAGATAATTTTCGAGATATTTTTCTTTCTGAATGCACATTTTTAAAGTATTTTATATTCTTTGTCCGCTTGATCTATTATACTGGTCGCACGTATCGAAGTTCTGTTTCTTCTAGTTTTAAAAAATGTTCTTATTTCTTTGCAGTTGTAGTGTAAAATTAGATTAATTTTATTAAGTTTAATTATAATGTTTAGTGTAGAATACTAGAAATAGTTTAGTAGTGTTTTATAGTTTATTATTTTGTAGTTAAGTAGTAGGTGAAGGGATAATTTGGTTATTTTTTCTTTTTGTTTGATTAATTAGTAAGTTTGAGAATTTTTTCAGGGTAGAATACAAGAAGTGTAGTGTTTTTATAAGAGATTATATTAGTTTATTTTGTAGATGAGGTATTTGGGTATTTTTTCTTTTTGTTTTTCTTCTAATTGTAATAATTCTATTAAGTATTGTGATAGATACACTATATCTTCCTTCAACTTCGTTGAAAAGTGCGTTATCATATAATTTTGGTTTTCTGGTAGTTGAATATACGAAAAAAAAATCTGATCAAATTTATTTTAAATTAAATAAATCGAGTCTTATTAATCAAATTAATATAGTCAAATAATAATAACAG
Source organism: Sitophilus oryzae (assembly GCF_002938485.1). Taxonomy (NCBI): domain Eukaryota; kingdom Metazoa; phylum Arthropoda; class Insecta; order Coleoptera; family Curculionidae; genus Sitophilus; species Sitophilus oryzae. Next base: position 3,370,868 of record NW_022146501.1, read on the forward strand.
TTAGTTTCTATTAGTTTCTAAATACTATACAGGGTGAGTTTCCTACGATCGATGTTCTCTATGGGTATCTCGGAAACTACTGGAGATAGAGAGTCGGTTAAATGGGGAAAGAATAATTGCAGTTTTGTAGGGTCATAAATATGCGCCTTTTCGATTTTTCGGAGAAATTCAAGGCTTACTAGATATTTCGAAAAAAACAAATTTTGGCTATTTTAAAACTTGTCTCTAATTCCATTATAATCTACCGTATGATCGAATAAAAATGGCGTCAACGATGGCTTGGTTTTGAATGAAGATCGCTGTCATTTTATATGTAAAATTATATGGGAAATATCATCGATTGTCATTTCATAGCCATCGCTGACGCCATTTTTATTCGATCATACGGTATTTTAGACAAAAAGTTTCAGATAAAAGTTGTAGATAAAATCACATACCTAATGAGTTTGTGTTTTCTGTTTTTTTCCTAAAAGCCTGTCATTTTTGACATATGACACAAACATTATGTTTTTTTAAAAGGAAACCATAGTTGGCCATGACTTCATAAAAGCGCCATTTTTAAGCTTTTCAGCGATATAGGTATAATATGTTTTTTTTCGAAAATTGCAAGTTATAGCCAATTCTTTTCTTTTGGCTATAATTTCCATACCAATAATACCATCCCAGTTAGTTGGCACCAAAAATGTAAAAGTTTTATGTTTTAAAAAAAAAAATGAAATGATTTCTTTTATAAACCTGCATTAAATCAAATTAAAATAGGTATGTAACTTTTTTTAATATTAAATAACAGCCAATTAGCATTATCATAAATTATAAATAATGTACCAACATATCGAAATAATAATTTCTTTGTTAATACGGTTTAGAATTCTTAAAATAACAGGCAAAAATAATCCACAATTTACAATAAAATAAAAATTTCGTTTAAATTTCTTAATCAACTGATCACTATTAAAGTTCGCAGAAACCCGGACTATTTTATTACATTACTCTCAGGAAAATAACGAAAATAATCGATATTTTTGACTCCGCCGCGAAAGGTTCACGATTTGTCTTCCAGTTGGCAGCACATTTTGTCTAGTCGGTTGATCAACTTTAAGAATATATAAACAAGGCTAATACAAATTTACCTAACGGACAAAAAATGCTTAACGTTTCGGGAAGTATATCTCTTCCCGTCGTCAGAAGCTAAAAAACCCAAAAAACAAAGAAAAAACTATTTAAAATATCTAAATGCAACTGTTCTAGAACACTTTAGTTTTTTTTTAAACAGATAGGTACGTCTATAAAAACTGTTGACGTTCTGTTAAAATGGACAGATCGTAAGAAATTAATATGATAAAAATATATATTTTTATGTTTGACAGGACAGGCAACTGGACAGAAGATTCTGGAGACAACTCAGTAAGAGACGGACACTAGAAAAAACCTCCAACCTGACGGCCTAGTACTTAGTTATTTTTTTATTTTACGATTTTAAGTGTTATAGAAATATTTTTATGTGAACTTAGTGAACTATAAAGCGAAATAGGGGATACTACCATTTTAAAAACCGTATTTAATACTAAGAAAGCTATTAAGTATTTATGATAAATATATTTTTGTTGTATGTGTAGGTAAACTGTGATGTATGTTTCTGTGAGGTTGTCATCAAGTTCAATTTTTGCTCAGCAAATACATGAACCCACATACTTAGTTTAAGTCGATTTGCATTGTAACATCTAAAAGTATATTTGTTTTAACGTTTATGAACATTTATACAAAACAGATATTATTATTTTTGATATATTAGTGTGTAATATTATACAGTACACTGAAAAAAAGGATCTCTCAGTCGAAATGAATATGACTTTGACCCAAAAGATTGGCGCTTTTCAATAGGGCCAAGAACGACGTTTCTTTGCCCAAAGCATTAACTATCTTTTCATAAGCTTTAAAAAATTACTTTAGAGAATAGAAGAATCTATCAGTCCAAAGTACCTATTTCACTCTTGACCCAAAATGAATATGCAAAGAAGTTCTTGCTACAAGAACAATAGTCTCTTTGATTCATGCAAAAATTCTTGATTGAAAAGGAACATTTCTTGATTAAAGAGACACTTTTCTTAAACCAATAGCGAATACTATTGACTCGACTAAAATTTATTTTGATCTAAGAGAACTCTATACATCATATCCAGGCATATTACGAGGTATATTATTTTCTGATAAATTTAGGTTTTCCTGGCCTGTGGTAAGTAAAGTGATATTATTTTCCTCGATAGTAGTTATTTCTGCTTCTTCACTCCTTGGTATTTTTTGGGGTGGTTCCATCGCTCTACAAATTACAAAGAAATGTTACATCACAATTAATCAAAGTAAAGCAAATAAATTAGCTTTACTCACATTTTGAATTTTTTAATATGACGACTTGAAATTTTAAAATGTTTGTAATTATTTGCATAAAAAAATCGATACCTATATTCTTATTCTATCTATGGTCACCCATGCATTATCTAAATAGGTGCATTAGGTAAATGTCTCTTACCTTCGAATATAGCAAATAAATGCTCTAATTTCCATTTTTTCAGAAACTCCTTTAAAGAATCCATATATCCTAAAATTTGTCCAAATGACAAATGCATGTTAATATAACGATCACTATATAATTTGTTATACGATATGCGTTTAAAAAGATTATGCAAAATTCCAAGTGGAAAATTCCAAGCAACAAAACCCATGCGTACTATGATGTAGGACTGATCGGACTGCCGACTGATTGTATATATCGTCCTTCGTCATCGTCTTTGCGTGTCGTTATTATTTTTCATCAAAAGAGTATTTAGCTATTGGAAAAATGACCATGTTTCTTGAATGAAGTACTTCCTAGCGTATTTTTCTTAGTATCTTAAAACAAAGTAACTTGCACTTGGTTGAATGAAAATAGATTCAAGAGAAATTTTCCAATTTTTCAGAGACCAGTTTTCTTAAGTTAAGAGAGTTTTTCTTCAGGCAAAATATTTTCTTTTACGCTAAAATAAATTCTCTTGTTACTAAATTTTTTTTTCAAGAACGTTGACGACTTTAGTTCAAGTCTATCTTTTTTATCAGTGTACGATCGAATAAAAACTTGGCGTCAGAGTTGGCTTGGATTAACAGTGGACTCTAACAGTGAGAGTTTTTTGTCAATCTTCTAGTATAGATGACTGAATGGTGTTACTGGAGTCAAGCCAACTTGACGATGCTTTTTTTCAATCGTACTGTATAATATTACACTCTGAATATAATGCCGTATAAAGTATACAGGGTGAGACTTAAATAAGTGCAAATATTTTTAGGGCTGATAGATCTCGATAAAAGATATACATTTTCTCTATGCCGTTTTTTACTTTGAAATTTTCATAAAAAAAATATTTTTCGCTGAAACTTTGAGAACCACTGGATCTTTTCTGGGTTTTCTTTCTTGTAAATTTAATTTACTACCTACATATATTACCATATTATGAAGATATTATTTTTTTAAACAAAGATTTAAAAAAAATCCAAAAATGTTTTCAAAATATATCAAATTTTTTTTCGCAAAAAACTCGGACATATTTCCGGGGTAGAAATATACAACCGCTAAAAATATTTGCACTTATTTAAGACTCACCCTGTATAAATATACCATGATACTTTATTAACCAGGATATTAATACAGGGTGAAAACAACATAACATTTTTCACTCCAGTATTTTTTACAAAATATGTGGGCAATGATAAAACACATTTTTAAATCTATTTATTGATATACAGGGCGATACAAACATATTTTCAAACTAAAGTTGGATATTTTTAAGTGGAATGTTACGTCTTACAATCAAAAAATATTCTATACCTAGTGGTTTATTAAAATTGACTGTATATTGACAAACACGTTTTAAAATGTGAACAGTTATTTGTCAAATATTTTATAAAAAATGTTGAGAGTGAATATCACAAACTATAAATCTGCCAGAAACCTTCAAAAAACGGGTTTGCCCGGTAAATTCAACAGATCTTCAAAAAATATATTTTATTTAAGAAAAACATATAGTCTTTGTTGGATGAATAGACCATAATAATATAATCATAATGAGGTGAGTGTTTCTACGTTTGATGTTTGAAAGTTAGCCAGATAAATATTGTTAGAATGTTCCGTAACGTTCTTGATAGTTTGGATTTTGAATGCTAATGGATTTATAATTGAACAGATAATCAAAAATACCTAAATTTTGATCAAATTATAAATATAGTCAATAAATTTTAAGTTCATTTTTGATAAATGTTGACTGTACATACTTAATATAAAAAGAAACAAACTGAGAAGTAAAATAATTCAAAATTAAATGTTAGTGTCCAAAAATGTTGAGCTCAAAAATGTGACAGTATGTTTGCAATGTTAATAAAATTTTAAAGGTTGTTAATTACGCTTTTTTAATTACTATTAAGTCATGTACATATAGAATATAGGCTTTCAAATATGAACAAGGCATTTAAAATATTGTTAAATTAGTAAGATTAATTTATTCATTTAAGTTTATTATTAATTTTTGATGATTCATAATATGTAAAATTATAGCTTTATGAAATATCATCGATCGTCATTTCCAGGCCAACTTGATGCCGTTGTTTTTCAATCATACGGTATATTTTAACATTTGCATGTGATAGCTTTATAATATTTCTGTTTTAATCACTGATTTTTTTTGTATTTATTACAATGAAACAAAAAATATTTATTGTGAAGTCAACTCAAGATTTTAAATCAATAGATTATAAAACTTGTTTATATTTTTTAACACAAAGTTCAATTCAATAATTATTGTAAGAGCAGAAATATGTAAAAAAAAGGTTGTCAAACAATAACATTTTGTTTAGATAAAATAAGGTGAGATTCAGTACTATTTTATACATTAAATTAGTGTCGTAGTGTATTATGTGTCAAAAATGATACATATTATGTAAAAAATAACTAAAGAAATAGATTTTTCTAGGGTAACGATAATAAAGAATTTCTAAAGTTATAGGTTAAAAATATATACCGGGTGTTGCATTGTCGTTGAAAACAAGAAATCGTATTCAAATTTTGAACTGTCCAAATATTGACTACTCTGTTGATTTTACAGCAAAGTCGTAAACAGGTTTTTTAAAAATATGCGCATGCTGAACACATATGCCAAATTTGAACAATTTTGGACAAGCCGATTTTAAGTAATTTAAGAAAAACTGCATCTATTTTTAAATAAAACTAAACAGGTAACAATGCAAAACAAGACAAATGCCAGCGTACTTCTTAATTGTCTTAGTTGTCTTAATGTCAAATTATATTTTTTTGAACGTTAAGTTTTTGCCTCATTCAAACCAGTTTTAAATTACAAAAATAGGCTCAACTTTCGTTTAGCTGAAATCTGTTATATATAAAATGACTTTATAATATGCGTTCTAGAAGGCGTTAGAAGTACAAATATACAGGGTGGCGCACCTCATTCGCCTAGGTTGATTATACGAAAACAGAAAGATGTAGAAACAAAATATTTTATGGGTATATGTGGGTAGGTAATGTGCACAATTTAAAATTATTTTGAAATGTACAGGGTGTTACAGCACTAAGATCCGTACCAAAGTTATATTTTTTCTTATGGAACACCCGGTATTTTATTTCATTTTTGGATTCTTGGGTCCAAAAAAAGGTATTTATTATAAAGATTAAATATGTTTAAAATCTGTGGTTTCTGAGATATTTAAAGATATTTAAATTTGCATGCTACAATAGAATAGATTATTAACATCCTGTACATTACTTTTCAGAATTAATTCTTGTGCTGAGTGTAAAAGTAGAGAAATAAACTTTACAGAAAAATGTTATTCCTTCCTTAAATGTATACAGGGGATTGGTTAGAATTTTAGACACTTTTAAATTAATTTTTTGATTCAAAAGTGCTTCATCCAAGGATTTTTTTTTTCTTTTAAACTGTTCTATAAGCATAGGACTTTCTACCAAAAAAAAAATTGCTAAATCTAAAAGGCAAAAATATATTTATTTTTTATATAACTGATTTCAGCTATTCTAAAGTCTATTAAATTTCCTCAGAAAATTGATACAGTTTATTTCCGCAGGAAATTTTTTATTTTCCTGAGTTTGTAAACGCTTCTAAAAGGCAAAAATATATTTATTTTTTATATAACTGATTTCAGCTATTCTAAAGTCTATTAAATTTCCTCAGAAAATGGATACAGTTTAGTTCCACAGGAAAATTTTTATTTTCCTCAAAACTGATTTCAGCTATTCTAAAGTCTAATGAATTTCCTTAGAAAATGAAAACAGCATATTTCCGCAGGAAAATTTTGATGTTTATATGTTCAGAAAAATATTAAAAATAAAACGAAAAATGTATTTTTTTATAGCAGATTTCAGTTATTCTAAAGTGCGAAATTTGGAAATTACGCATTTCCGCAGAAAAATTTGTGTTTTCCGTGGTTCACAGTAGCTTTTTAAAGACAATTTTTTTTTCTAATAACTGATTTCAGCTAAACGAAAGTTAACCCCAAAAATACATTTTGGAAACACTGAGCGTAGGTACTATTCTAGTTAATTATTTTATGGGTACTATAAGGTAGTAGTGTAGACCAGTGTAGACAGCACAACAAATTAAATTTGACAATGATAAAATCATAGGTTGACAACTTAAAATATGTTGACATTTGACTGATATTGCATTGTTACCCGTTCAGTTTTAAATTAAAATTTGTAGTTTTTCTTAAATTACCTAAATCGGCTTTTCTAAAATTGTACATTTTTGGTATGTGTATTCAACATAGGCAGACCTTTAAAAAACATTTTCCTCTTAGCTGTAAAATTATTAGGGGAGCTAATATTTGAACAGTTCAGAATTTGCATGGGTTTGCCTATGTTTCCATCGACGATGTACCACCCGGTATATTTAGTACATAGGTATTTTAAAATTTTAAATAAAATATTAATTAACATCCTCTAGCTAAAAATATGTCGTTTTTAAGTAAAACAATGAAATAAATAATTATGTAGAAGATTTAAATAATAAATCCGTCATATTGCATTGTGATAAAAGGAACACATTTTTGTATACTTTCTTTCAAATAAAGAGATCGAAAGCAAGTATTTTGTCTTTTATTTTATTTCAGTTTTGCAATATATTCTATGTTATTAGGAACTAAGAATATACATGAGGAGCAGACTTACTATATGTATTTTGTCCATTTTTTTAAATTTTCAATCAAAGGTGGCATTGCAAACTACATACAAAGAGCTGCAATATGATGCCAGAAATGAAGTGTTAAATACATTTTATCCCATTCGAATTAAATGGCAAAAATGCCTGAGACTTTTTATGTGCTGTATGTCCATTGGCTGTAGACAAACAAACAGAAGTATGTCCAGAAGAGGCACTCTTTGTGTGCTGTGGACATACTGCTGTTTGTTTGTCATTGCCAGATGAAGAGTTTTTTTTTGTACTACAACTGCTCTATTTTTTTAATAATATTACATAAAATGATGAATGGAACTACACCTGGGAACCAAATAGTTGGAGATACGGACCATGGTAGCAGAAAATTAGAGAGAATTTTTTTTTCAATTCTTTCAGATATCATCAAAACTAAATTTTTCACATCTAGTTATATTATTTTTATGATTTTTTTATTCATTTATCAAGTATACTAGTTTTTCGGTAAGTTTCTTCCAAAAAGCGTGGCCTTTGTATGCCAAAATTCGAAAAGATGGATAAAATGCATCTAGAAAGTCTACTCCTCAAATATCTTATATCATATATATCTATTTTATATGATTAATAAGTAAATTGTATTGTTCACTATCACAATGACATTTTTTGATGATTCAGTAAAGAATTTTAAATGGTGTAGACAAACTTTTTACATTATTGCCAAAAATGTGCACCTTGGCCACGTAACGCTGTACGAAAAATTTAAATGTAGTTCGTCGGTATTTTTAGTTTTTCTCCTAATTTTATCCACGGCTAGGCACAGGATTGGACTTCGTTTAATACTACAAACTGTTAGATATACTATAATTTTGAATATTTATAAATTGAATTTCTTGATATTAACTTTAATGGCAATATATAGAATTTTCAAAAGACCCCCAGCCTTAGTCTTGCAGGGTCTTGATGCAAGACACTTGTGAGTTTTGCACTTTTTTAATAGATTGTTGCTAAAGACACTTTCTACATAGGTGTATAACCCACATTATTCTTAAGTAATTTAAGACATATTAAATTTTAAAGAAAGAAACAGCATTTCTCTCATAAGAAATTTATTTTTTAATATAATATATTGAATCAGAATTGCTTTCTTTCAAATTTTATGCAATAGTCGGGAAACACTATTGGAAATAAATGAAAACAATAATTTTAAACAAATAAGCACAATCGGTTGCAAATGCAAAACTTGGTCCGATAAGGAGCAACAATTACATTTTTGATGAATATCCAAAAGCAATATGACGTAGTACCAAATATAACTGGAGAATTATAATTGAAAATATCTAACTCAATGAAAACCATCACAGAAAAAAAAAGTTATGTACCACTTTACAGGGAATGTAAGCATAAAGATGAAAAGAGTATACAGGGTGGCCCATCGAAAACGTTCCGCAAGGCATAACGGCCAGGGTAATTTTTTTTTCAGAAAATTCAAAAAAACGTCAATTTTGTTTGTGAGGGGGACAACTTTTGCCCCAAAAATTATTGCAAAATCTTCAACCCTCTAAGCAGGGGCGTCATCCCCCGATTTTTTTCAAATAGGAAGGGGGGTCAAGTGGTACCGCAATGAAAAGGGCTTTCTATTCTCTATACTTTCCTGCTTCGTTTTTGAAGATCGGTCGGGTCGTTGGTAAAATATGAAGGATTGAAATTTGAAAAGTTTTTTAAACATTTATCAGAGTAAATGATAAGGATAAATACCTTCGACCAACTTGCTGTATTTTTCTTATTATTTCTAGATGTTTGCAATCGGGTTGCGCAGATATTCAATGAACGCCATCCTGAAAAACACCTTTATGGCGAAATTGTTCGCCAGTTAGTAGCAAAATTTCGCGAAACTGGTTCCGTTATGAATAAACAGAGGCAGAGGGAAAATCCTGTAGTAAATGAAGCTATGGAGGTATTCGTATTGGGGTAAGTTGCCATGGACAGTATTCTGAGTACAAGAAAATTAGCCAATAAGACTGGCGGGAATCGTATAAGTTTCCAACGGATATTAAAAAAACAAAAGTTCCACCTGTACAAAATTCAGTTGGTACAAGAACTCAACGAAGAAGATTTTGATCGTTGCTTGCAATTTTGTGAAACTATGAGTGAACGAGTGGCGAATGATAATAATTTCCTATTTAATGTGTGTTTTTCGGACGAGTGTACTTTCTTTTTGAACGGTGTAACTACTACTACCCAGCCCAGTACCGACAGTTGTGCCGATTAACTAATCGGCACAACTGTCGGTACTGGGCTGAGGACAACCCCAAGGTTTTTCACGAGGTGCACACACAAAACCCTCAGAAATTTAACGTGTGGGCTGGTATTTTTGGAAATTCTATTGTAGGTCAGTTTAACGATATTGAGAAGAACTTCAACGTACAAGTCACAGAACAGCTATCTAGCAACTACCGCACCTGATCGTTCAACGTTGTGGCAAGGGAAAAAATGCATAAACATCTAGATATAATAAGAAAAAAACAGCAAATTGGTCGAATTTATCCTTAATTATCATTTACTCTGATAAATGCTTAAATAAACTTTTCAAATTTCAATCCTTCATATTTTCTCAATGACTCTACCGATTTTCAAAAACGAAGCGGGGAAATATAGAGAATAGAAAACTCTTTTCATTGCGGCGCCACTTGACCCCCCTTCGCATTTGAAAAAAGTTGGGGGATGACACCCCCGTTTAGAGGGTTGAAGATTTTGCAATCATTTTTGGGGCAAAAGTTGTCCCCCTCACAAACAAAATTGACGTGTTTTTGGATTTTTTGAAAAAATAAATACCCTGGCTGTTATGCCTTGCGGAACGTTTTCGATGGGCCACCCTGTATTTATCTCCCAGTGAGATGTGGCAGAAGTTAGCTTCTCAAAAGGCTGGAAAACTTGATAAAGGGTGTGCCACTGAAGAAATCTAGTATACAGACGTCTCAAGAATGTCAGTAGGCTAAGGAAGGAGAGGGGGGAGAGCTGGAATAAAAGCTCTAAAAGAAAGAATGGATTTGCTTTTTATTCAAGGATATCACATTTCTTCAAGAGGAAATAACGACAATCTATTAGTGAGGTAGGTATAATAAAAAAGGCAAGTTAACAAAGCATTTATTTGCCATCTTCATAAATAGCTAAACACCACTAAAAACTCGATTTCACAGAGGTCAATTCTAGACTAGCGTGGGAGTATGTGCATCCTCTAGCAACGATATTATTCGTTAGAAAAGTGCAACGAAAAGGAATGGAAATATCGATTATAGGTTCAGAAACCTTCTGTGGTGCTGCAGAAGCAATTAGAAGAATAGTCACATAACAGTAGCTGGCCAAAAGATTTCTAGAATGGTAAAAAAAGTCACCTGGACAGAGGCAGGTAAATAATTCATAGTGGAACATTTGCCAAAATCTACGGCAGGCCTGAGATACAAAGACAAGAAGACTGTCGAAACTGTAGTGGAGCTACTACGACGAAGCCACGTTGTGATTTTGTTGGTCAGAAGAAGAAACGATTAAACTAACACTTTTTATGTCCATTGACAAAAAAACCATCGATGAACAAATGCATTATAAACTGGAAGCCCTGGAAAAATAAAAGATGCAAGATAATAAGGTGGTCGGACGATCTGAAGAAACATGCAGGAACTAGATGGATGCACGTGGCGACAGACAGGGAAATGTGGAAGAGATTAGAGGGGCCTATGGCCACCGATAGACCGAAGAAGATTAGATAAATAGAAAGAAAGAAGCCATTAATAATATGAAAGGTTTAGTCTCCAATTTATCAGACTTTTTAAAAAGGATAAGACTGGAAAATATAACCTACAGGTCAGGAAAGAACTACATTAGATATGGTTCAGTCTCAGAAGGAACAAACTAAAAGCAACCTCAAAGAAACTCGTCTGAGAATGGCTGGTTGAACTGGAAGCCTTGGCAGAAAGGAACAGAATTAAATTATTTTTGGTACCGGGCTTCAGTGGCATCCAAGGTAACGAAAAAGCCTATAAATTAGTTAGGCAAGGATCATTGGAACCCTGTCTTGGTCTAGAGCCAGTACTGGAAATACCCAAATGTATAACCCAGGAAGTATATCTCTGGATCAGGAAGAAGCAGAATGTCCACTGGAGAAACAGACAAGGGTACATGCGTAGCAAGGCCTTCATCCAAAGCCATAATTCTAAAACTACAAAGTTATGGCTAATGCTTAGCAGGAATAATATGCGGATCATAAAGGTCTCTTGACACAACAGATGGCTGTCAAGTGATACCTGAACAAGCTCAACCTGTATCAAAGAAGTCTTTGCTGCAGACTCTATAATAGAAAAACTCTGTCCTGAAACAGCGGAGCACATAATACGTCACCGTGTTTCCGGTACAGGACAGCCGGTTATTTGAAAAAAAATCAAAGAAATTGTAAACAATATTGCAAAACCTATAAATGAGAATATTTTGCAAAAGATTTAAGTTACATGTAAAAGAATGTTTGCAGTACGGCCCTGGCGACGTCCACCGCCGCCACGATGCCGCAATAAGCGTCCGCCCGGGCCGGTGTCAGTTTCAGGCCGATCGTCCTCGCAGCGCCATCTACGAAACATAAAACTCCGTCCTCTCTTTACGCCCGGCTCCACTTCTGGTTTCAACTGACAGAAGGCAAGTCACCAGTCCGACCACACGCACCATGGTAAGTCGATTTCGCCCTTTGAGCTAAGTGCATGGTTGTTGAAGCGCGTCCCGCTGTCGCCGCTCCTCCAGATTTTTCGCACGATTTGGCAACGTCACGGTTGCGGTTTCTGCGCCTCTAAACATTTTTTACCCGTGTCGCGTTCGATTCGGCGTTGGTGCGGGCGGTATTTTTTGCGATTTTGCGTGGGAGTATTAAGGTGTGTTCTGGGTAATTGCTGGGCTAAAATTAGAGTTTTTTAGCTATTTTCTTATTGAACCATATATATTAAAGCAAATTAAATTACTTCTTACGTGATCAAAAATTCATAAATTCTATAATTAAAGTTTTTTTGGAAAGGTTGTCTATTGAAAAGAGATTTTTATATATAGGGTGAGTTTTAAATAAGTGCAAATATTTTCAGGGCTGCATCTCGATAAAAGAAACATATTTTTTCTTTACCATTTTTCAAATAAGTCTAAAATAACCAAGATATTTTATTTTGAAAATTAAAAAAAACTGAATTTTTGCTTAAATTTTGAGAATCACTGGGTCTTTTCTGGGTTTTCTTTCTTGTTAACTTAATATACTACTTATAATGCCATACTATTGAAAATATTATGTTTTTTAACTAAAAATTAAAAAAATTTCCAAAAAAACTCCAAATTTCCAATTTTTTTTTCAGGAAAAAAACTGATAAACGTGTTTCTGGTGTCGAATTATACTACCCCTAAAAATATTTGCACTTATTAAGACTCACTCTGTATACAGTACATAAAATATTTGAATAACATTTACTTATTCAGAAAGTTCGTTATATTTCACACAGTTTTACTGAAAATCGATTTTTATTATTATTAATAAATATTTTAATTATTTATCGATATTACTATACAGGGTGGTTTTTAAATAAGTGCAAGTATTTTAACTGGTTAAAGTTATACCTGGGACTAAAGAAACACGCTCATGAGAGTATTTTTACAAAAAAATTGTTGAAAATTGTATATTTTTCCGAAAATCCAAAAAATTAACAAATTCATTCTCCTGAATTTTCTTGATGGTGTATCGAAGGCTTACAATGTTGCCACCTCATACGTTACACGCGTTCTTCCATATTTGAGTGTTTATATGTGTTTATAGTAATTTTAATTCCCTACACAGTAACATTATTAATAACTGTATTAAAACGCCCTATACTTATTTTTTTAACACCATGCCTTAAATTTTTAAAGTTAACTCGGTTATTTTCAATTTATTTTAAAAACGATCTTACACTCCGTTAAAAAAGTCTTGCACTTACTTCAGAGACCCTGTATAATTATTAATTAAATCATATTTTACTCATTTTCAACAAATAGGCCACTACATTTTTGAGCCAATTTTTATTTTTAGATCCTCCCTGTATACCTAGGAGATATTTAACATTAACTACTTGGCACAGATATTTAAGACACAGATATTTCAATAAACTTAAAAAAATATATTTGATTAACGTAGTCATCATCATAAGTGATTTTTTTTACTTTGATTTAATTTACACTAAATATTTGATCAAACTACTTTAACAAATAAATTTTATGACCTAATTATGTCCTATAACACTTAATTACTCCTATTTTTTAAATTATACCGCCGGTTTATTTATCATACCGCCGGTTTATTTTATTATACCGCCGGTTTAAAATGTACCGCCCGCATCAACCAATTTTTTGTAACTTGAAAAATAAACCGCCCGCACCAACGCCTTTTTTTCGCTCTGACCAGCCATGGCTACCGTTACTGAGACGGAACCCGACGTGGACGGCGGCGATCTCGATCGCAAGGTGTCCGTCGTGGACATCTCCGACGACCTGCAGGACTTCATCAAGCGGGTGGCGGCCGAGATTGACGAGAACCCGACCAGTAGCTACACCACTCCCCATATACCCCTGCCGAAAATAAACGTCGGCGAACCCGTTTACGTCAAGGCCATCAAGTACTGGAAGCGCAAAGTCTTCAAGTCCAAAATAGTACTGATCCGAAAAAATCACCAAGCCTATTGAAAAAGGCTGATGGCTTGATAAGTCCGTGCAAAGATGATTTGATTTTTTCCCCAAATTCACAAACTTTGTAATAAGTATCATTATCATCATCATATTCAGCTTTATGCTATCGTTCGTTGCAATGATGCCTCATTTACATAATTTTGTTTCACTTGCCCGCATGTTTTTCGTTTGTGCTTGTTTTCTAATATAGTAATCCCATCTTAAATTAGGTCTTCTTGTTTTTTTACATCTTGGAAACTACAGTATAATTTTTGTGGTCCATCTTACGTCACTCCTTTTCATTAGGTAACTGGCTCGTTGCCATTCGAGACTTTTAATTCTGTAGATCACGTCACTAACCTTGCTCTTCTGTAGAATGTAGAATGTTTAGGAGGGGAGTTAATCTCCGCTACCTTACAGATCTATTGTGTGTTCTCCTTTCTTAAGTTATAACGAGTTATAACTCATCATACAGTATCAGGGCATTAACAAAAGCCAGTATCTGCGACGGCTCCACAGAGGCCAGCTCTCCATCCTCGATATCAACCGTATCAAAGTTCATGGCACGAACGGTCGTCGTCTCGGCGCACTCAGTGATAAGGTGTTCTGGTGTTTCCCCATTTTCCCCACAGAATCTACATTCGCCGTTGTTTTTCAGCTTCAGCCTACTGAGGTGTTTGTTGAGGAGACAGTGTCCTGTTAGAAACCCCGTGAAAATCCGAAGATTGTTTTTACTTCAATCAAAGAAAACTTTTGATTTTTCTCGGTCGTAAGTTCTGAGGAACTTTTTCGTGTGTCTTAGACCGTTGGAGGACACCCCATGCTCTTCTGTCTTATCCACTCTACCTTTTTGTAGAACCCTTTTGTTATTTCAGGCATACATCCTTATACATTTGTACTACTAAGATTTCCCTTGTTTGACTAAAAAAAGTCTGGAATATCTCTATGGAATATCAGGCGATTTTTTAATATAAAATTTTACCTTTGTTAAAATCATTCCATCAACACCATTCTTTTATTAACAGATCATCCACACTTAATTCCATCCAAGATTTTCGGCCATTCTAAAATATTGCTCAGACTTATCAAGCCAAACTCTTTAATATCTTCCTGAATTAGTCGATTGCTGCTAAAAATATTGCGATTTCTTTCAGAAACAGGACAATATGCGATAGTAGGGTTCGGAGGTACTTGAAATTGGTGATAGATAGATTATGTGTCGGTTGTACCAAATTGTGAACTGTCTTTTTGCTAGTACCCTTCGTCCGAGTTGTGTTTAGTCTTATTTATGTTTTTTGTGCTTTTTTATATAATAAATTCTGTATTGGGTCAAGGTGACAAAAAAAAATATAAAAACAAAAAAAACAGATGTAGACATAGCACTATACCTAGTTAAGTACTTAAAATATATACTTTTCTCGAATACTTACCTTATTATCCAAGATATACTAGGTCTTATTAAATTGATTAATGAGAAAATAGTTGGGAACGAGATAAAATATAATGCTAGTTCAAACAATATTTTCCAAACGGATGTTGTAATTTTACTCGAAAATCTGGAACACATCCAAATTCGATATGTTTTTAAAATTGTGTCAGTCAAAGATATCTATTTTCATCTCTTACGTACAAGATCGAGGTATAATAGCAATTCTATTTTAAAACTTTATTATTATATTAGTTTCGAATGATTTTGAATAATAAAACATAGAAAATTAGAAACACCTTGCCCCAATACAAAATTTAATAACTATGTATGTAGTTCTATGTAGTTCCACGTATGGCTTAATACAAATTAAAATGTCTGTGACGTCTACGTTTTTAACTTATTTATTCTTAATAACTATTTTGTAAAAAAATAAAAACAAAAACTCAATAATGATTTTGGTCACTTTAACATGATTTTAAACAGTTCTTAGTGAAACAATATTTATTAAAATTATGTATATGTTTTCTTTATAATTAGAAGTGACTTTAATCATTTTGAATCACGTGATTGAAAGAAATAAAAACAAAATCTGATTTATTTTTTATCTTTTTCAGGCAGATCTCAGTGCTAGAGACGTTGAAAGTAAGTAGAATTTAATTTTATATTTCAAATCATTCATTTTTCTATTTCATTCTTGTCTCTATATTGTATTCTCCAGTCATATAATTTTCAAAGTCAAAATTCCATATAGATCTTTGGCCAGAGTTTATCATCGGCAGTGGCGGACTAAGAGTGTCGGGGGCCCGGGGCGGCGATGCTAAATGTGGCCCCCGGTCTGTTTAGATAATGATATGCTTCTAATGCACATTTTGTAAAAATTGAATGACGTATGTATAATGGTTGACAAAATTCAAGTATTTATACAGGGTGTCCCAGGCTGAGTCTGCGTTAGAAGTTTCTAGAGAACTACAATATCTAAATAGGAGATTTTGTGCATATCATTATTTCACAATGAGATCTATCGATTAAAAATATTTTCAATATGGCGGCACTTTCGGAAGTACCGGAAGTTGACAGCAACTTTCTTATTTTAAATGGGTGACTCCATTTTTTATTACATACTTAAGTTCTCTGTAAAATTTTATGAATTTTGATATTAAATACTCTATACCACCTAACGTTAACCGTTTTTGAGAAAAAAAAATATTTATAATTTTTGGAGGAAAAAAACTGCCTGTCAAAAATATGTATATAGCCTAAACGTCAAATTTAGTGATTGCCACAGCCACTGTACCATAAAGAGAAGACATGTGGCTATCTATGTCAAAAATTAAATTGTCCGAATGTCATATAATAATGGCCGCAGCTGTCATGGAATTGAGCGATTAAAAAATTATCATAAATCATTTTTTTTTCAAATGGAAATCAACTTTTTTCATTTCACTCGTGAAAAGGCTTTCGTTACTTTCGTTTTTAAAATTTGTTACTTTTTGACTATACATGTTCCTGTACCTAAAATAAATCGTTTTTAAGTTATTTAAGATTTAGCTTTAAAGCGTATATTTTTCTTGATTTTTTACCAGTAGTCTATATGACAGTATATTATCATTTCCTAGATCATCATTTCCTAGCTTTGCGCTGTTTTTTTTTCGATCGTACGGTATATTATTAAAATATCAACTATTAGATTGACTCTAAAGAACGAAAATATGGAGATATATTTATATAAATACACTTTTTAAACTTTTAAGCAGGCAGTAGTTATAATATAGGAAATTCAAATAATTCATTTTCTGACAGATGGAAATAAATTGTCTAACTGTTTGACACTTAATGTCAAAGGAAGCTAGATAAAATCAAGAAAAATATACGTTTTTAAACTAAATCTTAAATAACTTAAAAACGATTTATTTTAGGTATAGGAATATGTCTAGTTAAAACGTAACGAATTTGAAAACCTTTTCACTAGTGAAATAAAAAAGTGTGTTTCCATTTGAAAAGAAATTATTTATGATAATTTTTTAATCGCTTTACTCTTTTCTTTATGTCATAGGGGCTGTGATAATCACTAAATTTTTGACTTTTAGGCTGTACAAATTTTTTTGACATGTAGTTTTTTTCGTCCAAAAATTTTAAATATTTTTTTCTTAAAAATGCTTCCAGGGAAATACCGCGACAAAATATCGCGATTTTGTAAGTCCTCCAAGATCCGAGGGGCCCCTTCGCTGTCTCAGACCAGTGGCCCCCGTTAAACTATAGACTTCACTGCTCATCATCAGCAATGAAGCTAGAACACAAGTTATGGTGTGCATTGGTTGTAATTTAAAATGTTTATTCAGTAAAAATAAATAATGAAACCATTGAAAAATAACTTAAAATCTAAAATAACTAAATTCAGTCTCAAAATATAGAAAAAATAATAATTATTCGATATTTTAATCAAAGAAAATTACCCCTTGATTTAATTTCCTAAATAGAAAATGTCATTGACAATTACTGGGACCTGATTGATAATTAAGTAAATATCTGCCATTCCATTTATACTGTTTATAGTTGGCGTATACATATGGTTTGCATACTCCACCTACAAACTGCTTTATAACTACTGAACATATTGGCCTTGTTTGCCAGTTGAATAAAAAATGACTTATTAAGATTCGGAGGCCCCCTAAAAGACGGGGCCCGGGGGCAGACCGCCCCTTCCTGAAAAATAAAACTTTTCCTGAAAAATAAAACTTATGACTTGTGTCTTGTGACCATTTTTCTAAGTGCATTTACAAAGTAAAACTCAGCAGTATTTATGCAACTATAGTTCAAGACAATATATAAGGCGTCAAATTGGAAAACCCGTCGTATTCCAAAAATGTTGTTTTGGAAATAATATGCAAAAACTATTTTAGCAAATGTTTGAAGCGTTATTTTACAAAAAACATGTCCATTGAGTGGAATCATTGTTTTGTGTCTCGTTTTTCTAGAAATAAAAATTAATAATTATTTTTTAAAAAGAGAAAACAAAAATAATTCGGATAAGGCGGGTTTTGTAATTTGGCGCCTCATATAAAGTATTTTTTTGATTACAGTATAACAATGTCGGCATTCATTTTTCTAAAACTGGGTACTATACACCTTAATAATATACCTGTCAATTAATAATAGAATAAAAGAATACCGGGTGAGTCTCAAAAACGGCTCACCCCTATAACTTTTTTATTTTTTCAGATAAAAAAACGAGATTTGGTATGTTAGTATATGACATAAATTAGAATTAATTAACGTATTCAATTGTTTTTGGTCACTTCCTGTTTCACCGGAAATGACTACGACTTTTGATTTTTAAATGACACCCTCGATATTTTGTTACTTTATTCGATAGAAAATAGCACTTTGAATAGAATGACATATCATATTATGTCAACTTTTGATATTTTTGCAAATGGCTTATTTGAAATTGCAACATGCGGTTCATAACGACAATTTGACATAAAATACCAAGTGTATGGTACCTAATTATTCGTAAAAAAATACTTTTCCCAAATATGATAATGAACCACCCTTGTTCCATTTAAAAAAAAATGAAATACGGCTAAAAATACGATTGGGAGATTTTAACTGGCCAGGACAAGACATTAGACGATCAAATCTATTTTTCCAAGGCTCCTTGATTAAAAATTAGTGTTTTCAACACA
The DNA here is from genome assembly GCF_002938485.1 of Sitophilus oryzae. NCBI lineage: Eukaryota > Metazoa > Arthropoda > Insecta > Coleoptera > Curculionidae > Sitophilus > Sitophilus oryzae. The sequence goes on from NW_022146501.1 coordinate 3,389,899, forward strand.
GTCATGGCATTCTAAATTGAAATTTAAACTACGTTTTTGTTTTAAGCGAAAATGTCAAAAGTTGACATACCTATTATATGATATGTCATTCTATTCACTGTCACTTTCTATCGAATAAGTGACTAAAAACAATAGAATACGTCAATCAATCCTAATTTATGTCATATACTAACATACCAAATCTCGTTTTTTTATCTAAAAAAATAAAAAAGTTATAGGGGTGAGCCACCTTGGAGACGCACCCGGTATACAATTAAAATTTAGGAAAACAACTTGGAAAACTAAATAAGCGGGATATAGTGTATTTACGTTTTCTTATTTGAAATAATACACGCACTTTGGAATGTTTGGGATTTGGGCCGGTGCCGAATATTTTCGTGTTTCTCCCGAACGCGATCTAAAATTATATCGGCCGGATCATATAAGGTTAGGATGGGCGGCCGATTTGAATCCGGAGAGGCGGCACGGCCAAAAATAGAGCTCGCCAGGCGGCCCGCTATAAGAGAAGGTGTTTTGTTTGCCTTCGTCACACACTAACCCAGATTGTTCCATTTCAATAATGATTTTTTGGGAAGTTTTTCGATAAAAAACAACGATAGATCTTTCAGACAAAGCAATTTCTGCAACGGATATACAGTTCATATCAAATAAACTTTTAGTCACGTGATTAAACTTGACCGGCACAGCGTTTATATATTTTCTTTTAATCAAAATATTTTAAGCAACAAAAATAAATTAATTATAAATATATAAACAGTTATTATTTACATCAACAAAACTCACGTCCTTAACAGCACTTAACGGACATAAAAATAAATAGTTCAAAATATTCTAATAAAGTTGCGATGAGTTTTTTACGGCTATTAAGCTATCTTGTACACTTCGCACTAAAAGAGGTTCTAAAAAGAACAATGTTCGACTGCAAGGTCTGCTAGTGAACATTTTTAAGATTAAAATATCACAACACTATTTATTTAATAGAAGTGTAAATAAATGCGGCAACTTGACATTTTTACAGCAGAGCTACCACCTGATGAATACCCAGCGGGAAATTTAAATTCCACTAGTCAGCCCGGCGACGAATATTGCCATGTTGCCATGCAACAATTAATTTAAAAATTGCTCCCTCGATTACGTAACTATAAGTTTAATTGGTATCAAATATACGGATGCATTTTCACATAAATAAAAAAATTTCATCAAATTTATCAAAAATATTTATAGCTAACCGAGCTAAACCCATCAATATTTATCTCTTCCTTTGAGCCAGAATCATTATAGCAATCTTTTATGAGTAAGATTACTAAAAACAACTATCATTTACTCTATGGCCCAACTATTCAAAGTATATCGCGCTTATGTTAACCGTTTCTCCAAGTAATAGAGGCAATTTGAAAAAAAAATCAAATGATACAAAACGCTCCTGGGACGACCAAAATTTTGTTTTAATAATACTTTGACGTTTAAACTATTACTTCAAATGTCACTTTTTTTCCAAAGCTTACCATGAATTCATTGCTACCATGAGTCACCGTTTGTCGTTCATTGTCATTGGCAATAAAATAAAATAATTTATTAGAATGGTCATAATCAAGGGCGCTTCTGATACCGTGTTTTAAAAATAAGTTAGTTAAAGGCATATATTTTTGCTAGTATCTGCGGTTAGAAAAAAGTTATCAAGATGTGTTTTTTGTTAGATTTTTATCCACTTATTCCTCTTTGTTATAAGCTAAAGTTAAACATGCTGTTGTATTTAAAATTTTGGGAAAATCGCGCAATATTTGGTAAATTGTAATACAGATCCCCCTAACTTCTACTGTGAAATACATATTTTTATTCTTTAAAAGGTAGAATCAACGGTAGAATATAGAGCAGTGATTACCCAGTCCGGAGTTATTAACGTTTAAACGAAAACAGATCTAACCAACCAATTTATTTTAGCAGATAGGGCAAATTGATTCAAACAAAAATAACGTAAATTTGCTAAATATTATGATGCCAATATTTATAATACCTTTTACCTGGGTAAAATTTTGTCAAAATACCATCTTCTTATTAGACGTAGCAGTTACGCCCTCTACCAATCGTCCTGGGAGCTTGAAAATAATTTCCAGCAATCTCTCAGTGCCTCTTTGGTAATAATCTTTTTTCCGCATACCCTAAGGCTAATACTTCTAGCGAGACACGTGTTACATTACAGTCATTTACATTTTTTTATTACTAGGGGCCAACTTCGTCTTTTCCATCTACGACTTCGAAGGAAATGGTACCGTCGACGCTGTCAACCTAGGAGACATGCTCCGCGCCCTCAACCTCAACCCCACATTGGCCACAGTCGAGAAACTAGGAGGAACCAAAAAGAAGAGTGAGTAACTTTACTTTCCACAAAATAACGACTCCAAACCAATATAACTTCAATATAATACACAAAAACGTATTTTTTTCTAAATTTTTGTTTATTCTAAAGTTGTTCTCTATTGACAACTCTAAAGCCTCACGAACCACGAACTTAGTAGTTTCAATTGAAGGGATGGCTTTAATAACGAGGCAGCTTCATTTTAACAAAGTTTACTATCGAAACCAGGCAACTTTAGGAGATGCTTGGTTGTTGCTACAAACTGAAAGCTAGGCTGCTCCAAATAGCATTGCTCTTTAAGTACTGTCACATGAAGATAGCTGATTGTTGCAGGGTAATTCAGTAGAAATCTCATTTCTCTCAAAAGTGGAGATGCCTGGTTATTACAGCCACCCCTTCAATAATTATACTTTTTACTTATAGTTTCATTATTGTCTATTGTCTATAAAAAATTATAGACAATAACGATTATATTATAGAGTTTACGATCATTCACAATGTCTAATAATAGTTATTTACAGTACAAGTGTGTTTATGAACATGATTACAACAACGAGTGTGAACGATTAGAACGACGAGGTCGTAGACCGAGTCGTTCTAATCACACGAGTGTTGTAATCATGTTTAAACGCACCTGTCAAGTACAACCGAAAAATAAGAAAATACTGTTGATACTGTTTTAATTTTCGTTTATTAGTCGCCCACCTTTAACTATGACATTTGTCACTTTTTTTCTGAAAAGTCAGTTTGCCCTGTCAAGTAAACGCGAGCACTTTTTGCCCAGAAAAATCATTTAAAAATTACGATGAGCGATTCCGAAAGTCTCCTTTCAGATGTAGAAGTTGCCGCAGTACAGTACGTCTGTCCGTTCTGTGGCTACGGGGTATCCGTGAGATGGGAAACGATATTCTCTCGATGTTTTTCGTAAAAAATTAGACGATGCGTCCCATCAATAAAAATTCGACAAATTTGCAAGTACCTAGCCAATAAAATAAGTGGGCGGAGCGATTTGCGGTGACGTACTTTTCAAGTCGACGTATAAAATATATTGCTGTTTATTTAAATGCTTTTTGTCCGCATTCCTTTCATAGACACAGATCCAGCAGACGAACTGTACGTGCCACGGAATCATTATTACCGGAAAAGTTAATATATTTAGATGTTCGTAGTTGTTTTTCATTATTATAAAAACTAGTTGTCTATAGATTCATAACACCACTAGTTGTGTTATGAATCTCATAACGTCTCTTCAAACTGAAATACTAAAAAAATAGTGATGTAAAAACGTTATAACTAAACGGTTGTAGATAAAAATCTAAATAAAATTAAGAGAATATCCTAGCAACAACTTGCGATAGTTAGTTAGGTATCTATTGAGAAAGCATAATAATTAGTAACCATGGTTTCTCGTAATTGGCGTAACCAAAGTTTCTCGATATATAATTACATAAAGGATATTACTTTTAAATATTTTTATACTATTTAGTACTATATGGAACGTTTAAAATTGCTTAAAAATTATTGGTGACGTTAGAAAAAATAAGCATGTTCTATTTGGAGTAAAAATGCCTTTTCTGCCTCGCCTGCAATCGCTGTCAAACGTATAGCCTCGCCACAAAAGGTATCATTTTTACTCCTAATAAAACAATATATAGTAAACGCCACGAATGTTTGGGAGTGATTGATCGGTCGCTACCATGTGAACTAATCTGCTGAAGGTTACATAAAACTTAATTCCAGTGTCGTGGTGTTTCAAGTCATATAATAATCAATACATAATCTGTTGTAATTTGTTGTTTTAACTGTCAAAGTCTTGTCAAAACAAATATTTGATTATAAATATAAACTGAAATGCCCCATTGATCGCACCGCAAGCACACCAATGGACTGACGCACAAAAACGAATTAATCAAAGAAACGCGATATAGTATCGTCTTTGTCAATCACGCTAACATTTTAGAATAAGTAGGAGGAGCGCAGGAAGATGATTAGACCGGGCCTTTAAAAACCTACGTCTGCGGTAAAAATTTACGTTTTTAATGTAAAAATGATAGCGCGCGTGTCGATTCTAATTTCATCAAGCGATGAATCACTCCCAAACATTCGTGGCGTTTACTATACTATCCACGATTTCTCTTGGCACATAACAATCAAAAGTTAAAATTATATTATTCACAAATTTTGAAGTATAATTACTGGAAAAAATTAGAAATTTGTTAACTTTTAGCTTCATTCAGAACCTCGCAATTAGTGGTTTCAATTAGCGCAGAAGTTTGTTCCTCAAATTTGAATGTAAGCATTCAGAACGCTAAAATTAGTGGTAGGAATTTTCAATTAGTGAAAAAAGTTAACAAACTTTTCACTTTTTCACTAATTATACTTCAAAATTTTTGAGAAATGCCATTTTCGCCTTTAACTATCATCCGTCAAGAGAAAATGTGGTTAGAAATCAAAAGTTTATCTTCACAACAAGTTTATCTTTATCAGGCACAACCTTTGAATAAGAAGACTAAGGAAGGAGCATATCAAAAATCTTAGGTCCACCGCGATGGGCCTCAAATATGGCCGACTTAAATTCCGGTTTATCAGTGTTTTATTTTACGTTGTGAATAAATGTTGGTAGTTATTAAAATTGTTATAAAAATATAAAATTCTACTAAAAATAGATAAGTTATAATAATTATTTATAACCATAAACATCCGATGCGCTACTGAAGCAGATAACTCAAATTGACGTATCTAAATTCTTTGACATCTAATCTTTGACAAGTAGTAAATAAAAGCAAAATAGCAAGAAAAAATATATAATTAGTTAATTTAAGTGAATTTCATAAATGATCGGTTTACTACACACGTATGTATATTATATAGTCACTTACTAGCGAAAAGTTGTTCCATTATTTCACTCGATTGCCGAGATCTACCGCACGCTACACAACCAAATATTTTAGAGTCTTTTTCGATAAATCGCGAGTGTCACTGTTAATTTAAGTTCTGCCACAATTTCCATCGAGATTTACTACCATTATACAACTATCAGTAGTAGAATAAATAATAAATAACATAAAATAAGCTCCGTAAAGACTGACAAATCCACAAAATTTCAAATCAAATTCAAATGTGTCAAATGAATCGTCAAACAGAACTGTCAAGGATCCCCACCCTAGAGTCCTTTTTCCGCCCACCATGCATGAATACATGGATAGCATTATGCTCCTTCCTTAGTCTTCTTATTCAAGGGGTACAGCTGATTACCGCAAACTGTTGCTAAGATATTCTATTAATTTTAATTGTGTTTTTTTCTACACAATTTGAATGAGCACAAGTGTAATTGAAACCAGTAATTTATTCCACTAATTGCGAGTTTAACTTTTTATTTATATCCACTATTTCTCTTGTCAGATTATAATCAAAAACTAAAATGAAATTATACACCAATTTTGAAGTATAATTACTGGAAAAATTAGAGGTTTGTTAACTTTTTTCACTAACTGAAAGTTACTACCAGTAATTTGGACATTCTGAATGACTACTTTGACATTAGAGAAACAATCTTCTACACCAATTGAGACCACCAATTTATTCCAACAAATGAAAAGCTTACAATGACAAACCTCTAATTTATAAGTCTCTTGTTAAATAAAGAGACTACTATTAGATGCCAGCAGACTTGTAACATATTAACGAACACAAAAAAAATGATATCGACTTTAACAAATTTATATTCGCTTGAGGAAATACTAACATGTGAATAATGTTTTAGATGAAAAGAAACTTAAAGTAGAAGAATTCCTTCCCATCTTCAGCCAAGTAAAGAAAGACAAAGAACAGGGTAACTTCGACGACTTCCTCGAGTGCCTGAAACTCTACGACAAAGAAGAAAACGGTAAAATGATGGCTGCTGAACTTGCACACACCCTCCTTTCCCTTGGTAAGTAGACTTCTTCTGCTTCTTGTTGTGTGAGATAAAAATTAGCGATATAAAAATAGAGTTTCTTTCATTAATTCTATTTATGTCAATCTGTCAATATCGGTGTTCACCAAGTTCAAACAAGCAATATTTTTGACAAGAAAAGTGTGCAATATTTAAGATTATTTCTCCCTTTTAGGCGAAAGATTATCAGACGCTGAAACCGATGAAGTTTTAGCTGACTGCCTGGACAAAGAAGATGATGAAGGATTCATCCCTTACGAACGTAAGTATAATTTATAATTAAATACCTAACGTAGCTAAAATATTTCATGACAGCAAGTAAATTTTAAAGTAAGAAATAGCAAATTATTAAGGAAATGAGAAAAGTTTTTTAATACTTTAATATTTGATTCTTCAGAGATAGTATGGTAAATTGACTATTGAAACTACGCTTGTCTTGTTATGCCCCCTGAAACCGCCTGTAACCATTTCGGTTAGACACAAGAACGGTAAACTAATAGGATTGCTCATCCTCATAAGACGTACGTTCGGCTCTTCCCGCGCTTCAACTGACAGTTGTGACGTCAGTGTAGTCCTTGTTATGATAGTGTGTATTATTGGTTGCTCAGGGTAAATTAATAAAAATAACAGCTGAGAAATGTTGAGTTAATTATTTTGTCGATTTTAAATGTGAAAAAGATGCTTTTAAAGTTTTTAGAGCTATAGAGTTTATAAATACGTTCATTTTGTGTCGTGGATTGTGATTAAGTGCTTACTAAGTGCCTACGATATTGTTTATTAATTATTTTAAAGCAAAATATGTAAGTACTCTAAAAAGAAAGCCTGCAAAAGGTGATACAGGGAACTTCTGTACTTAAAAATGCATTATGCGAATATTTAGTACGATTTATAAAGTTAATTTTCTATACTGCATACATATAAGGTGTTTAAATAAATAAACTAAATAATCAATGTTTTGCATACGGCAACCAATAATACACACACTGTCATGACAGGGACTACAATGACGTCACACAGCGAAGAGTTTTCGAATGCACCTGGCAGACACTTTCGGCTGAATGAGCAGTCCTATTAGGTTAACTGTTCCTGGGTTAGACAGATTTGTTTTACTAGTAAAAAGACACTCACAAGATGGCTTCCGCTTGGATCCAATGCAGTGGTTTTTACAAAAAAACATTTTTTTATTCTGTAGAAGCGCAAAAAAGTTGACTTAACGATTTATTTGCTGTTAATAAAAACAATTTAAAATGAAATAAAGTTTGCATTATAGAATTATTTATAGATATTTTTATTAGAGAATTTAGAATTATTAGTCCTTTAACTATTTTTTTATATTTTTTGACTTGGAAGAGACTGTTGATTCTCTTTCTGTTTTTGATTAGTTGCAATAAACGATTTCAATGATTTTTCAGCATTCCTTAAAAAGATGATGGCGTAAGAAGCTATTTTTAGTTATTTTATGTAATTTAAGTAAGTAGTCGTTGTGGATTATGCCAGCTGCAGCTTAGCCAATGCAACTGTTGCAAATCGACAGCACGCTTCGCTCTTAATGCTTTTTGCTTCATAACGTAAATTTATATTTATTGCCTGGAAGTTATTACTGCTTATAATATCTATTGTTGAATTTTCTTGATTTCATCGTTTTTTCATCTTTTTCTTGATTTCGTCATGTTTTATTTTCCATTATACATTTTTTTCTTCTTTAATTTTGCCCATTTGTTGTTTGTTGTTGTGCTGTTTAGCACCATTTTGTGCCTGCTTATTTTCTAATGGTGGTTTCACATCATTCAGGTTCAGTGATCCAATGTTACTGACAGACGGAAAACGGCGTTTGCGTTCACACGCTTCATTTTGCTAGTTGAATAAACATTCATTGTCATTTGAAGTAAAGTGTATAGATTGCGACTGTTAACCTGAGTCTTCTATTTTATACTTTGTATCAGTCATGTATATGTTACAGTGAAAGTCGGAAATTCAGTGATTATTGACATTCACTAGGAAATGCTAGCAATTACGGATTGGACCAGTGAATGTGGTATTTTAAAGATATTTGACGACTTTTCCTGGTAATTTCTAGCATTCACTAGTGAAAGTAACATTTACTAAAGGGCGTCAGTAAAAGTTATTCTATTGTACAGGACGAGTGTGGAGAGGAAGAATGTTGGTGAGAGTTAGAACAAATAAAACTTTTAAGAATATTGGATCACCTCAATATTCAAGCTGATCCACATATCTTAAAATTACAATTTACTTCTTTAGTATATTTATTAAAAATTATAGAAAATAACGACATATCCTTCTAAATATTAAAAGCGATAGTATACGTTTTAAAGCGTACAAAAGAATTTAAAAAAAACATTCATAAACATAAGATTACTTATTGGCATAAAGATTTTTAAATAAAATTCTTCATCATGGACAAAATAAAGGTATGCCCGAATTTTCTTCAACTGGGAGTTATCATTTTTTCAAACCCGCTACTTCAGGCAGATCAAAACGTTTAATAAGTTCATAGTCACTAGGTTCTTTAATATTTTTTTATCTTGCACGCTTAACTTTTGCTATGACTTCACTATATTGCAAAAATAAAAAAACAAGCACTATTACATTCTTGCGAGTGCCTAGTTTATCTTAATTTTTCACAGAAAATTTTTTCCATAGGGAAAATACCGCACAGCACTTTTAAAACGATAACAAAACAATTATACATAACCACAAAAAACAAAGCGAATTTACGCCAGATGCTGTCAACGTTGCTAACGTTTAGCCCAATTTAATGTTATCCTTATAATGTCTATTATTCAACTTATCCTTATTTATCCTTATATTTTACCACATGTGGCAACCGCGCTGACTGAATCTTTCAAACTTACTGCTATCGTATCGTCCAGGGAATGTTAACATTCACTAGTAAAAGTTGGTTTCAAAAATAGCTGTTGAACTTTTACTGGCGTAGTATTAGCAAATCAGTGAATGTGAGCTTTTACTAGTAATTGTTAACAATCACTGATTTCCAACTTTTACTGTAACATATATACTTTTAAAATTCATTTTTTAATATTCAGAAAAATTTGACAATATGTTTCTTTGGTTACTCTTTTTAACAATGTTTTTCTTATATTGCTGCTTATTAAAAGAAATAATACGAAAATGTGTTATAACTATTCACAGTTTCATTTAAACTATCTTTGTAATAATATTTTTAACAATTTTCAGTTACCTGAGTACGTGCTGCTACCAAAAAAAGGCAAAAATCCACAAACTGTACAAAGTCATCTCTATCTGGATAGGTAACGACCATCAGAAGTCAGCACTGTTTTCAAGACTATACCATCAGCACCATGGAAAACTTATTGTCAAAACCATGCAAGAACTCCATTTAAAATCAAATCCAAAATTGTATTTGCCTAAGTTTTGCTATTTCCCGACAATTTTTTGTCGTCGGTTATATTTTATGTTATATTATTGTAAATTATTCATATTGTCATAAAAATAAAAGTGAAAACCCTAATGTGTCTGTAATTGATTTGTATATAGTATTAAGTAATATAAACAGATATACAGGGTGTCCCACTAAGAATAGTTCTCGGCTGTATCTCGCAAAGTATTAGCCGTAGGGGCTGCGGAAAAAAAATATTTATAACTAAAGAGGCTATGGAAAATTGTTGGAAATTATTTTCAAATTTGTAGAACGACCGCTAGGGGTCGCAACTGCAACAAAAAATAAGAAAATGGTGTTTTTACACAATTTTGCCTAGATAAGGTGTACTATAAGTAATAGCTTCATAATTTTCAGTAAATTTTGTATATTTTTGTTAAAGCCATTTTCCCCTATCTACCAAAATAAAGTGGTGGAGGAAGGTTAGATCTGTTTTTATTTAAATATTAATAACTCTGGACTGGATGATCGGTATCCAACAAGCGAGGGCTCGTTTAAAAGAGCGTTTCTTACTCTATATTGTACCATATAAACAATAATAATAAACTTTTGAACGTAGACGCTAGAGGGCGTTGTCTTACAATTTAACAAACATTTCGCGTTTTTTCAAAAAAATTAAATGCAATAGTATATGTAATTTTCGCTGGTAGTTAAAGTAGTAAAGAGTAGTAAAAGCATAAAAAGTCAGCGAAAACCGCATCTTGATATCTCCTTTCAAACTGAAGATATTAGCCAAGTTATAATAAATACCAAAAAATAAGTCCTTAATTAAGCCCATATTTTTACAACACGGTATCAGTAGCCCTCTTAATTCTGCCCATTCTAACAAAAAAAAATAAGATAGAAACATTTAGTTTATTTTAAAATCAACGAAATGCCTTTATTATTTGAAATAAGTTGTTGGCATTTTGAAAAAGCAATAAAAAAGATAAAAAACGCTGATAAGACTATCAAAATGTTGATCTAATAACAATTTGACGTTTATACTATTACGTCAAAAGCAACTTTTTTCCAAAGCCTACCATCACTTCACTGAATCATCGTTTCTTGTTCACTGTTATTAATATCTTAATTATTAGATATTAATACCTCTGGTATTATGGTATTCTGGTATTTCGTCGATTTTAAAATAAACTAACTGTTTCTATCTTATTTTTTTTTTGTTAGAATGGGCATAATTAAGAGGGCTACTGAAATCGTGTTGTAAAAATAAGGTAATTAAGGGCTTATTTTTTGGTATTTATTATAATTTTGCTCATATCTACGGTTTGAAAGACGATATCAAGATGCGGTTTTCTCTGACTTTTTAAGCTTTTACTACTCTTTACTATCAGCTAAAATTACATTTACTATTGCATTTAATTTTTTTGAAAAAACGCGCAATGTTTGTTAAATTTTAAGACAACGCCCCCTAGCGTCTACGTTCAAAAGCTTATTATTACTGTTTATATGGTACAATATAGAGTAATAAACGCTCTTTTAAACGAGCCCTCACTTGTTGGATTCTGATTATCCAGTGCAGAGTTATTAATATTTAAATAAAAAGAGATCTAACCTTCCCCCACCACTTTATTTTGGTAGATTGGGGAAAATGATTCTAACAAAAAATATTCAAAATTTACTGAAGATTATGAAGCTATTACTTATAGTACACCTTATCTAGGCAGAATTGTGTAAAAACTCCATTTTCATATTTTTTGTTGCAGTTGAGCCCCCTAGCGGTCGTTCTACAAATTTGAAAATAATTTCCAGAAATTTCTCATAGCCCTTTAGTTATAACTATTTTTTTTTTTCGTAAACCCTACGACTAATACTTTCCGAGATACAGCCGAGAGCTATTCTTAGTGCCCTTAGTGGGACACCCGGTACATACTGATTTTATTTAAAAAGTAAAAACTTCTAAATTTTAAATATTAAAAGAAATTTATACATATCAGAATAATTGCATGTTATTATTTGCCTATTAAAAGATGCCTTTATGTATAAAAGAAATATAGGTTTTATCAGTATATGTGTCTCTAATCTGTCTAATGAGTCAGAGAAGATTTCGGCAAAAGACATTTAATATAGATCTATTGTGTCCCCATTTCTTGAGTTATAACTCATCATACAGTCTCAGGGCTTTGACAAAAGCCAGTATCTGAGAAGATTTTACAGAGGTTAGTTCTCCATCTCCGATATCAGTCAGTGATAGGTGTCCTGGTTTTTCTCCATTTTTTCCCACAAAATCTGCATTCGCCGTTTTTTCTTAGTTTCAATCCACTGAGGTGTTCATTGAGGAGACAGTGTCCTGTTAAAAACCTCATATCAAACTGCAGATTGTTCTTACTTGAATCAACAACATCAACATTACTTGTTTACAACCATATTAATAGAAAACAAACACTTGTTTAATAAATCTATATATTAAACCAAATAAACACCCCAACTCAACACCGAATTTTGAAAATCAACTTAAATTATTATTTTTTATTCGTTATCTTTGTTTGGTAGATCTTCCACACCATCGCTCTTCATCGGATCATTCACCGCAGCTTTACTATCTTTCTTCTTCTTGAAAAAGTTCACTATTCTACCTCCGACGTTCCATTTCTTCTTCTTCAAATTCAAAGTGCTCATCCTCAACGTTCGGCACTTAGCTGCGAACGCAGCCTTGGCTTTTGCACCATTACTCCTCGGAAAAGTTGACGTTTTTTTCAAGCTTTCCTTAGATTTTCCAGGCATTACCTCACTTTCTTCTCCTATATCTTGATCTTCTTCTAAAGACGCTTCTTCTATGGGTGGATTAAGGATTTCAAGCGAGTCGTTTCTTGGTAAAGGTACCTCTTCAGGAAGTATTTTTTGACGGCATGTGAAGGGTAAATCGTGAATTTGTATGCAGTCCAGTTCTATTACGTCAACCACGTGTTCTTCCTGTTCTTCCTTTTTCTGCTGTTGAAAAGAAACTTTGCTTTCGCTCATCATGATCTTAGCCAGCAGCTGCTTGGAGTTTTTGACCAGATCGGTTAGACGGTTCTTTTTTTCGACAGGAGGATGGAATGGACATACTTCCGTTTGTTCGAAAGCTTCGTTACTTCCTTGGTCACCTGTGCCTAGAATATTAAAAAGAAATATATGTAAAGTTTGTTCAAAGTTCTGAGATAATACACCATTTTTATATCTCATTTCGGAGCAACTTACTTTTAACACTGAACACTAGTCCAGTGTTAAAAGTAAACTGTTTTGGTGCATTGTGGTGAATTAGTGTTTTATTTTGCTGTTGTATAACATCAAATGTTCCAATCTTTTACTGTAATCTATTAAAGGACCTTTGTATCTCTTATATCTCTACTCATAAACGAGAAATCTTATAAAACACACAAGAATGCGAAAAAATAAAAATATAGTACCCATGTACTATATTTTCACCTAAACTTGAAAAACCAAATCTTTGTAGAAACAGATATATGCACTTTGAATATTAAACTAAACACAGTCAGAGATGTACAAGATACCTCTTAAAAAGTATCTGAAATACAGTATCTAAAGTTACAAAGATACTTCTAAGCAAAGTATTTGAGATATCAGTAACGATGATAACGTCTATGTCTTCTATAAAAATATAGTACCCATGTACTATATTTTCACCTAAACTTGAAAAACCAAATCTTTGTAGAAACAGATATATGCACTTTGAATATTAAACTAAACACAGTCAGAGATGTACAAGATACCTCTTAAAAAGTATCTGAAATACAGTATCTAAAGTTACAAAGATACTTCTAAGCAAAGTATTTGAGATATCAGTAACGATGATAACGTCTATGTCTTCTTGTAAGCCTATAGAACGTGGTGTTCCTCAGGGTTCAGTAATTGGTCCTATTTTGTTTCTGGTGTTTATCAACGACATTGCAAATCTACACATTAGCGGTAAAATCTGCCTCTTTGCGAACGATACTAGTTTCACTTGGAGAGGCCCAGATGTTACGACACTATATAATACTATATCCAGTGACTTACGCACCATTAAATCTTGGTGCGATTCTAATCTCCTATGCATCAACCTACTAAAGTTTTGTCATATATAATATGTACTATACAATCTTTTCTACTTAATAACATCACTATTGACATCGTGGACTCTGTGAAATTCTTAGGACTTGTTGTAGACAACTCGTCAAAATGGGACTTGCACATCGAAGCTTTATCAAAGAAACTAAGCGCTGCCTGTTTTGCGCTAAGATCAGTTTCTAAGGAACTTAACTTATCAACCTCTGGAATAGTCTATTATGCCCTTTTTGAGTCGCATCTTCGTTATGCCCTTCTATTCCGGGGTACTTGCTGCGCGACAAAATTTGATCGTATTTTCAAACTTCAAAAGAGAGCAGTTCGATATTTATTGGGACTGAACAGTAGAACTCACTGCCAGAATTTCATTAAAAATTTCAAAATACTGACTCTTCCTTCTTTATTCATTTTTTAATCCGTTTGCTTAATCCGCAAGCACATATCTGCTATTCCCGAAAAGCCATATCACAACTATCCACTTAGGAATGCGGAGCACGATCTTTATCTGCCAACCCCGAGCTCAGAACTAGTTAAAGACTCAATACTGTGCAATGCCAAAAAAATGTACAATCATCTGCCTTTGAATATTAAGTCGCTCTCATTCTTTCCCGCATTTCGCAAAGCTCTGATATCATACTTATCATGAACTTTAATCATGAACAATTTTGAATTTTAAAATTTTGATCATTTCACACACTGGTTAAAAGTCTAGTATTTAGTATTTTATGACTCTTAAATCATTATATCCATTTACAATTTTCCTATTGTAAAATTTTATTGACACGCCTTTTTTGTGTTCTGCAATGTCCATGTATTAATGTTCACAATAGAACTCAGAGCAGTTCACAATAGAACTCAATGGAGAAGAATTGTAAACTCAGTTAACAGCGACAACCAAAAAGTAAAGAGTCAAAAATGTAATGAGATTTTTGAATGTCCGGAGTGCGGTAGGCAAATAACATCACGTATCGGGCTTTTCAGCCACAGAAAAGCTCATGAAAGGAAACGCCTTGCGTGACCATCTTTTGATGCGTGTCGAATACTCGTCAGCGAGTAATGGCAGTATGTATGTATGTATTAATGTAGTAATTTTAATCACGTAATTTTTTTTGAATTGTATGATTTGTATTGTATGATATTTTTATTATTTGTATATTTTCTGTGCTTTTGTTTGTTTTGTAAATGCTTTGTCGATGAAGCTATTTTGGCTTTTTGTACAATAAAGCGTTATTTTATTTAGTTACAAAATACTTTTAGAAAAGGTAGTATTAGAAATACTAGATATAAAAACGTATTTTTTAAATACTTTTTGAAAGAAAACATTGAAGAAAAAATCTGTTACTTTTCTATTTGACTTTTTGTTGTATCAGGGCCCTGTATATTTTGATCTAGCGACATTGGTTTGGTCCATTTGATGATTGATGGTCGTAAACAAAGAGAAACTAATAACTAAAGTGAGAGGGCTTGTGGAATAGGGCATTTCGTAGACAAGTTTATTTTGTCACCGCGCATCCCAGACGCGCATAGCGTTTAGGCGGTCAAAAAAGGAAGTTTTCAACTTTGCAAGTTAAACATTTGACAGGATTAGTTAGATTGTCAGTAGCTTTTTCTATTTCTTAGTTCTAGAAGGAGATAACTAAAACCTGTTGATAATCGGAGCAAATCGGAGTAATAAATTGTTTTTGACTGAATGTGCCTGTTCTTTTAGCTTGTCAGAAGAGAAGATTATTGTCATTATTGATTATTTCAGATTCCACGATTATTCGGCATTTTTGTAATTTTCGTTTTGTGGTTGAGACCCAGAGAAAAAGTTTCCTTTAAAGGTAAGTTTTATCTCGGTAATTATTTTAACATACCTAATAGTAATAGTGAGTTCACATAATAATCGTACATTGCTAATTTAATTTTTTTAATTTAAAACATTACATTCTTTTCTGATACCTATGGAACGACTAGGTATTATACCTGGTATTATTTCCAGTAATACAAATTATTTTCTTCAACTGCTAGGTTCTTGTTATAGAATAAAGACTATCAAAAACATTGAATACCTACGGGATACCTACTGATACTCTGTGCGAGCTCCCAACCGTGAACCGAGTGAACAGGGACTCCCAACCAAGTTAGATAAAAAAGATACTGAAGATTGCAGCCTTGAGTTGTAGTATCGCAAGGAGTATGGAGTTAAATAAATTATTATGTTCCTACACACTATTTTATTTATAGGTTTTAATGCTTTAAAGTCTAATAATAAATTTTCGTTGTCAACAAAATAATCTATACAAACTACGAAGATTTCTTATTATAAACTTGAAAGATTAAGATTCGGTTCAAATATACAAATTTTCAATTTTTGGCGCCAGTATATAGGTATGAATGCAACCTACTATATCGATAATGCGCTCATAGTTCGGGTTAGACGCCAAAGGCCGCGCCACTAACACAGTCTTCAGAAATTAACGTTGATCGGTCTCTCTTACTTTAGTTATTAGTGTTCTCTCTGGTCGTAAAGTAAAAAATATGCATAGGTAATAATTAGTAAAAATATTTTAGCAAACTAAGTATTTATAGGTACTATGATACTAAAAAAATGTATCTATCTAAATACAAGAAAAAATTTAAAAAATAATTTCAAATATTAGATGAAAATACGTATTTTGTATGTTATTTCTGTATTTCAGATACCTGCATCTGAAATAAGTCGCATCTCTGAAAACAGTGTATATTTACTAGCGATGGGAACTATCGAATGAATTAGACTATCGAATGGTTACTGAATGAATGATTTCAACTATCGAATGGTTTTATTCGAATAAAATCATTCATTCATTTGTATACTAAAGCATATGTGACAACCTCGCCGTGCGACTAAATGGTTATCGTTGAGCCACGACTATCGAATGCTTTTGATAAATGAAATTTAGTATTCGTTTGATTTTTGTGTGCGTCAGTGCATTATTAGTTCTTCCAAATGTTTATAACTTCACCTTATAAATACTGTGCTATTTTTGCGTTTATTAAAATATTTAAAATACTAAAATAGTAGTTTTGTGTGCAGGTGTCAAAATTTTTCCGAAAATTTGTGTGATTTTCCGTAGCCCGATCTTTCAATTATTTTATTTTATATGGTCTATAGGTCTATTTTTTAATGGGAAATTTTGAGAAGTAGCAATTTTTAAGAGAGATGAGATGAACTTAGAATTAATTTTAAAAATACATATTTGTATTTTAGATGTTTTAATAATACGAATTAGTTGAACTTAATAATCATATTTAAGTAATGTGGTGAAGTAAATGGTTCTCGAACTCTAACTATGGGGTGAAAAAATTAAATTGAAAGTTTTACACAAAAAAAAGTTAACAATGTTTGTTTTTTGTTTATACTAAATTCTCTTACATGTAGTTTTTTGCGAAGAAATATTTCATTTATTTTTTAAAGTAAATGCCAGTAAAAGTAAATATTATTTTTAAATAGTAAATATAAAGTACCTAATATAAATAATTTTGATTTCTAATTTTTTATTTATATTTTCTTTCCATTACACTGCATGTTTAGAAAATTAATAAATGTTTATATTTCATGATTTTAAAGTTTGTTATTAATATAACAAATTAGTTCTGTAACTATTATTATTTAATAAACCAACGTTGCCACAAAAAATTTAAAGACTATATTATTTTTAAATAGGATCTAATATAAATAATTATGACATCTAATTTGTTGTTTATATTTTGCTACTACGTAAAAAAATGTTTATATTAAATTATTTTAAATTTTGTTGTTATAGGTATAACAAATTATTACTGTTATTATTATTTTTATTAAACCAGTCTTTGCTTAAAAACATTAAAAATTATTTTCCTACATCCAAAATATTTTATTATCTAACCTAACCTAACCTAACAACAGAATATTAATAAAAAAAAATGCAAAATATTTATACATACCTACTATCGCTAACTAACTAAAGCCAAACAATAATATTCTTTGCTAATATCAACTAATACCAATATATGGCAACAGCGCCCTTCATAATGTATTTTCTGTGTAAATACTAGTACCTCAATAAAAAAAATAATGTGTCCTTATCTTTATATGACTCCGCAAAAAATCAAAGATGCCGGCTTCCTTCATAGCATTGCCACCGACCGCTGTCGGGTTTCTCGGAAAGAAACCTACGTCGCCGGGCGACAACTATGATCCTTCCTTAGTCTTCTTATTCAAAGGTTATTAGTGTTCTC
Source organism: Sitophilus oryzae (assembly GCF_002938485.1). Classification (NCBI taxonomy): domain Eukaryota; kingdom Metazoa; phylum Arthropoda; class Insecta; order Coleoptera; family Curculionidae; genus Sitophilus; species Sitophilus oryzae. Next base: position 3,407,917 of record NW_022146501.1, read on the forward strand.
TCTGGTCGTAAAGTAAAAAATATGCATAGGTAATAATTAGTAAAAATATTTTAGCAAACTAAGTATTTATAGGTACTATGATACTAAAAAAATGTATCTATCTAAATACAAGATAAATTTTAAAAAATAATTTCAAGTATTAGATGAAAATATGTATTTTGTATGTTATTTCTGTATTTCAGATACTTGCATCTGAAATAAGTCGCATCTCTGAAAACAGTGTATATTTACTACAAACCAATTACCTTTTAATGGAACCACTATCTTCTCTTTCGGATCATCGCTACCGTAACATTTCTTATCTCTAATTTTCTCCTCGTTCTCCATCATTTCCCTGGAGCACGACGATTCCTCCACCATATCCAGAGCGCTGTTCACGATCTCCAAAACCAGTTCCTTCGCTATCACTTTCGATGTCAGTCGATCACTACTCTTGTGCAGATTTTCGATCTTACCATCACCGGTGCCCACGATTTCACACGCGACAGCGGCCATAGTGTCGATCAGGCAAAAAAATAAACGTAATTTAGACAGAAGGGTGACGTTTATGCAAAAACTCGACTTGTGGCAATTCGGTGTTCAAAATTTGACGTGTCTGTCGTTTTATTTCGCTGAAACTAAATTGTTATGTACGTGGAATAGTCTCGGGGATACACCAGAATGGTTCGCCGAAGAAGGGACAATGTTAAAACGCAAAAGTAAATTTCGCAATGAAGAAAATGATGAGCTGAGGAGTAAAAAGTCGCATTACACGCACGTGAGTAAGGTGGATGAGACTCAGTCAAAGAACATCGAATTATGTCTCGAAGTCGAAATGGATGATGAGGTATATATGTTACAGTAAAACCCAGTAATCAAAGAGTTAACAATTACTAGTAAAAGCTCACATTCACTAATTTGCGAACACGACAGTGTAAAAGTTCAACATCGTGTTTCGAAACAAGCTTCAAACAAACTTTTTCTGGTGAATGTTAGAATTCATTGGACTTACTAGTAAATGCTAGCATTCGCTTTGCTTTTCAGCTATCCTCTAGCAGCTGCAGGTAACTTACTATTCGGAAATTACGATTAGGGCCTTTCGATAGAGCAGATGACTAAAAATTTGACTGACAATTAAAGCAATCGAATTCATTTTCGAAAATTTGTGAAAAATGAAAAACTGCTTTATCAAAAATTAAATATGTAATTAATTAATATTTGGGCAGAAATAATGGTGAAAAATTTAATTAATGGTATACTCTTTTATAAAAATTTAAATATTTTTATTTTTGAATACAAATAAGCTGGTAATATTATCGTTTTTAGCACCTGTACATTTGTTGCTTTAAAAACAATCTAAAATGTCATTATTCCATGGGTATATTGATAAATAAGTCTAAATTATAAGAAAATGCATTTTCTATGAAAACTTGAAGGGATAGGTAAAAATGGTATAATACGGTTTGATGGACAATTAAATTGTGCATCTGATTCTTCTAAAATATACAGGGTGTTCCATTTAAATTAAACAAGTTATTGCCGTTTAAATCTAGAAATTATTTAAAATAAATTTTTAGACACTCTGTATGAGGTAGTATTATTTTTATTATTGCAACACAATAACTGATCAATAATTAAACTTCAGTTAATATTTAGTATTAAAAACTTTGATACCCTTGGAGAAATGAAGCCTTAAAATTTTTACCTCAATTTCACAAAATTGAAAATATTTCAAAAACGGTAAGATTTAAGGGTGATAAACCTTAATCAAACTTACCTTTATTTTAATCATAGAAACTAAAAATGTAATAATATACAGGGTGTTCTATTTAAAAAAATAGAGCTTTGATATTTTTTATTTATATGGGAGACTCTGTATCTTGTAAAAATAGCTCTAATAGTCCTTCAACGAACAAAACTTACAATTTGTAAAAATCTAATCGTTTAGCTACAACCAATACTCCGTGTCGTATGTACTGAACAACCCTGAATATTTACATAAAAAATGCTAAAAGAAATAGATAGTGACGAAAAAATAGAAAAAAAAATTCCAAGCAAGGGGTGAAGAACGAAGGGCAAATTTTCTCCATTTTTCCCATAATATAATCATCAAGTACTTAAGTTTGTGATTTGGTTGAAAATTTCTTTTGAAGCAGTATTTTTACTTGTCTACGTAATATATTTAGTTTTAAAAAATTGTATTATTGTTTACAGAGTGCTCTCTAACTCTTCATAGAGAACATAATTTAAGATATTTTTGACAGATCTGTGGAAGAAAATCATAAGAGATTCGTCATATTGTGACATAATTTGTGATTGCTATGTTTGATATTTTAAGTTTTTGTTGTATCTGTCATAACTCAAAAAAAGAACTTGCATAAATAATTATTAAAAAAGAACAATTTTCTTCGTTGTAAAGAGTTCTTTAAAAAGTTTTAAATAAGTTATTCTCTAAAATAAAATGAAGAACTTTTATTATCATTTTTATGATATTTTTTCACCGTCACGTCGGTTTTACTTTTGTTGAACATTTAAAATCCTCTAAATATTTTCTTAAAGGTTAGAGACATAATGAAAAGTCCAGAAAAATGCCCATCCGCCTTACTCGACGTAACCGTAATCAAGCCCAAAGGTCCAGACAAGTTCACCACCGAAAAACAAACGCTAAAGACGAACCAAGTTCGGGAATTGATCGCTGCGATGAACCTGGGCAACGATAGCAGGAAAAGCCTAATCGGAAAACTTTTTGGCGATAACGCAGCCCTTGCTGACAAAGCACGGAAGCGAGAAGAACCGAAAAGCACCGAAGCCAGTCCGAGAAGGAAGAAGAAATTGGCTCTGTCGTCAAAATGCAGACAAACCATCATGGAGGAACCTGTCAAATTGGAGCAGGGCGATAATCCGTACGCCACTGATGAAACTAACTCGTTAGTGTACTCTTTGTATAACCAGGTAAGTAATAATGATTGGTCTTCTTCTTCTTCTGCTGCAAAACCTCTAATGGGTGATGGGTGTTAGCGATCAAATTATTTGTCCACAAATTTTAAAGTATATATTTTTTAAGTAATTATTTTTTAAAATTCTAGAAGATAAATCTTCCTAAAAGTAGCATGACACCAGACCAGCAGATCTATACGACGCCCAAAACCTACGACAACATCAGGAAAATGTTTGCCTGTACAAACGACATGAAGCAGTCTAACAACAGCAAACCTGACCAGCCCTGTATGTGTCAAAATTGTGCCATCGTAGGTATACTTACCGACTCACAGAAGAAACCATTCGCTACAGAACCCATGCCAGACCCAACGGAGTCCAAAGATTGGAAGTTTCGTAGGCCAAGCAGAAAGAAATCGGTAAATTCTTTAAAGTTCACTAGTGGGAGAAGACCAAGACTCTTTTGGCGTTGGTCTTGGTCTTCCAGTCTTAATCTTGGTCTTGCTACAAGACTCTTACAAACCTTGCGTTTTCTTAATTGATTTTTACTAGAGGCATTTTATACAGGATGTCCCAGAAATAAGTGCAGATATTGTCAAAAGAAACATCTTTTATCTTTACCATTTTTAAAATAAATTGAAAATAACAAAGTTGAATCATGGCAACATTTTGAAAACCGCAATCCTTGTTCAAAAGAAGTAAATGCTATAATTACTGAAATCTGAAATCCCTGGAATGAGTGGTTGTGTGTCGTTCGTATACGGTTTTTTAATATGGTGAATTATTTTCTTAAATTTAATTCTAAATACAGTTATTTCGCGTTATAACCATGATTTTCGTAAACCTCATAAGAATAATTTTTTTTTTTAAATAAAGGGTAAGTACAAGCAAAATATTTAAAAGGATGTTTTATTTTATTGAAACTACTTTGTAATATGGCAATGTTATTTTTCATGTATAGTTAAAAATAAATATAAAAGATCGCGCACACTATACCTACACGGACCAGTACGGACCAGCACAGCACAAACCTGCATCCTGCATGACATCGCACACTTTACCGCCACAGACCAGCAACATAAGCGAGAGTTTCGAAAAAAGGACAGTTGTCAAGGCTCAACTACTAGAGCGTGCAACATAGAAGTATTGAAAATGAGTAGTTCAGAGGAAGAAATTATTATTTTAGCCATGTTGTGTGAGGAAGAGGAGGAAGAGAAGGAAGCTAAGAAAAAAAGAAGATTTTGGGTTCACCCTATAAATCAAAAGAGAAAGCAATATGGCGAATTTCATCATTTGTTTCCTGAATTAAAAAGATTCGAAGAAAAGTTTTTCCAATATTTTCGAATGTCACAAATCAAATTTGATTAATTTTTTTTGCTATCGACTCCCATATTGCATCTTTTCTTTCTTGGTCTCTATATATAAAATGCTTGGCTCGTATCGCACAGCTCTGGATACTTTTGTACCAGTAAAATAAGCTTTTCTTCATTCATATTGCAGTGTAACAACCCAAATTCGTCAACAAAGTTGAAGAGGTAATATTTTGGCCAACTGTATAACAAGAAATATAAATGAAAGAAAGGAACCTACGTTGTGTTAAATATTTTTTTATTGTGATTACCTTGGATGCGCCTCGACAAAGCAATATTTTGGGAAATTTGAGGAGAATAGGTTATGTAAATAAAACGCTAAATTTGTAAAAAGCCCTACTTGTTTTATTAAATGAAATGAAAGGAGTGCCGTACTCTGCCTGGAATTCACATGTAAAAGAGCACGGCAGAGAAAACCATGATCACTATTCCAGAGAATCTAACTATGCTGTTCTGAACTTAAATAATAGACAAATAATAATATAGAAACTGTCTTCATACCTAGGTTTATAGTTTAATACATTCAAAACATGCCACATTTATATCGTTCAAAACTGAAGAGTTTTTTGTTAGTTTAACGGGTCCCCACCCGTAGGTACGAAGTCCCTTGTTGCGGAATCGACCCTAAATTGGAGGTTTGGCGCCAATATCTTATAATTTAATAAATTGTAAGTTATTCTATGAATTATTTTATTTATTGTTTTTGTTTGCCCTTTTGCGAGCTAAGATATTCGCCCATGCAAGGTCGAAAATTGTAAGTACACTCAACAAGGCTCTTATTCTCACAAACCACAAACATCGGCACGAAGGAACAGTAAACGATTTTATTTAGATTACTTTTAAACTGAAATTATTTACAGCATAAATAGATTCCATTTAATGTATACACATGTTATATATTGTCTTTGTCAGATCAAATGAATGAGGAATAACTTTAGAAAAGAATTACAACAAGAAAACAAAATAATATGATTTAGTTAACATTAGTTAAATAATGAGAAAACATTTGCTTTACCTTTAATAACATTCTTTGTCACAGAACTCAAGAACCAAAATAATATCAATGCGTCTCGAATGGTAGTCTAAAAGCTATTATCTAACAAATATCACCTCTGTTCGTCGCCTGATTTCCCTCTCCCTAGTTTGTGAATAATATTTTAAAAATCAATAATTTCGTTTATGTATACAGAGTGTCTTAAAAATGAATGTTTTGAATTTAAATAAATATGTCTATTTTTAAATAGGCGGTTCATCTCAATATTTAAAACGATTTAAAGGTTCGAACAAAAATAAACGAAATCTAACCTACATCATGCGACTTGAGCCAGCTAGCGTACTCGAAATACTGACAAACCCTTCAATATTTGCATGTTTGTGAAGGTGTGCTGGTTCGCCGGTGCGCACATTAGGTCGGACCAGCACGACCAGGCATAAATATTGCCGGTCATATTTGTCCCTGACCGACACGACCTGTTTTGACGGTCGTGGCTTGTGGCGGTACGTGCTGGTACTGGTCTAGTGTGCTCTACTCTATTAAATAACACGGTCACCTTCACCGGTAGATTTTACTGGTCTGGTCCGTGCCGGTCCGTGCCGGTCCGTGCAGGTATAGTGTGCGCGATCTTTAAAAGTATGGTATGCGTAAAAAATAATTAATACGGTTTGTTTCTAAAATTGTTAGTAATAGACTGAGATATGATTAAAATTAATACTCGTAATTTTTTGTGTACAAATTTAAAACTACAGTGAATAAAAATAATATGTTGAATATGGATAATGTAGAAGGTGGCAACACTGCAAGGTTCAGATACACTGTAGAGAAATCTCAGGTGGATAAACCAGTGGCACTAAAACGTTTTTTAAAATTTCCCCAAAAATATCAAGAAAAATATAAAATTTTCAACAGTTTTTTTTGCAAAAAAAATCATAGGCATGTTTCTGGGGTCGAAATATACTACCAATTAAAATATCTTCACTTATTTCTGGGACACCCTGTATATATAGTGCTAGTTCTATAATGAGAGGGTCTGTGTGGGCGTTTATTATTATTTCAAATCTTTTACTACAAAATGTATAAGAATTAGAACTTTTTTGTTTAGAACGTTTAATGCGCATTTGAATGTACATTGTTATGACACATAATCCGTAGGTTGCTTTTAAACATAACGAATTGCCATCGGGTAGTCTATCCCCAGATCAGTACAATGCTGTTCTGGATCACCTCTCATCCAGGATAGCCGAGTTAGAGAAAAGGGTGGCCCTACAGGAAGAAAGGGCTGTCCCTAAGGATTACTTCAAAAAGATCATTACGAAGCTGGTTAATCATCTAACGAAATTGACACATTATACGACGGAAGATAAAGCTTCAGTAAGTTTTTTTTAATAGTCCTATTCGTTCAAATATGAAAAGTACTTCTATGGTATACAGGGTCCTGTAAAGTGCGTTGGGCATCTGTAGGTCCTGTAAAAAATATTTCAGGAAAATATTTTAATACGCTCTGTATGTTATTGCATTTTAGGCTTCCTTTAAATCACTTTCTATAGTCTTAACATAGTATAGTCTGTGAAACGAATAACTTTGAATTTGACAGTTCCCGCGGGCTTTTCTAGTGTTAATTTTATTAGGTTAGCAACTTGCGGTCATGCTGACGCAATGCCGTCTCTAATAGAACAGCCTCGAGCGAGATATATGACGTCACGCTAGTTAAATACTATGGATTAATAAATATGTTGTGGAATACATGGAAAACAATAGTTCCTCGTATTTTTGGTTTGTATTTTAAAAATGATATAGTTAAATGAAATATACATAATATACAGTTAATTAATACAATATATATACCTATTTATAGTAATAAATACTTTCGCAAATAAACTATGAACCATACAAATGCATATCAAGATCCCAGCGGGGAGGTGCGGAGGGGGAGTGGAGTTCATTGCCTGCTCAGCATATTTCCCGGGAGACAAGACAGCGGATTTACCTCCTCCAAAGAAAGTGAGAGAACTAATCTCCTTCTGCAAGAGGAAAAACCTACAGCTGGTGATAGGATGCGACGCCAACGGCCACAACGAGGCATGGGGAAGCACGGACACCAACTTCAGGGGTGAGTTAATTCTTAATTACTTAATAGGTGAAGGGTTAGTAGTTAATAACATAGGCTCCGAACCAACCTTTGTTACTTGTAACAGGAAAGAGGTTTTAGACATTACGGTCAGCTCTAATTACTTGAGCAATAGGATATCCAATTGGTGGGTATCATCTGAGCCATCGTGCTCGGATCATAGACACATACAGTTTGAAATAAGCGTAGGTGAAAGCACTCTCCTGCAATATAGGGATCCTAAGTGCACAGATTGGGAAGGATACAACCGCTCACTCGTGCATCTGCTGGAACCCACAATTGCAAAAGTGAGAGATCGCGACGAGATCGAGATTGCAGCGGAGCAACTGCGATGTGCAATTATAACGGTTTATAGTGAAAACTGTCCACTTAAAACAAAGAAGGATAATAGAAAGTCCTCTTGGTGGAACAACAAACTGGACAAAAGAAGAAAAGAATGCGGCAGCTTTTTAACCGCGCTAAAGTGTCAGGTAACTGGGAAACTTATCGTGCGACGTTGGCGGAGTACAATAAGGAAATAAGACGGGCGAAGAGAGAGTCCTGGAGAAGGTTCTGTGGGAGTCTGGTCGATCTACCTCAAAGCACCAGAATTCACAAGATTCTCTCAAAAGAACCAGTGAATGAGCTAGGGACGATACAGCGCCCCGACGGTAATTTCACAGAGTCCAGGAAAGAAACGCTACAGATTTTGGCCCAAAAACACTTCCCAGGCTGCTTGATACTAGGTGATGAAGAGCTACCCCCCCGATACTCATGCGTCGTAAAAACCGGCCCAAAAAAGAGGATTGGGAGATAGCGAAGAAAGTAATCACCTATAGGGAGACTAAAGGGGCGATCGAAAGTTTCGACCCATTCAAATCCCCAGGAGAGGACGGAGTGTTTCCGGCCTTATTGCAGAAGGCTGAGAACATTATCGTCCCTCGCTTATTAAGAATTTTTAGGGCAAGTCTGGCATGGTCACACCTGCCAGCTGACTGGACGAGAGCAAAGGTGGTATACATACCGAAAGTGGGGAAACAAAACCTACAACCTGGCTCATATCGACCAATAAGCCTTACATCATTTCTGCTGAAGACTCTGGAGAAGATATTGGATGGACACATTAGGGGGAGGATTCTTACGTCTAATCCCCTGAATGTCCGACAATATGCTTATCAACAGGGAAAATCAACAGAACTGGCCCTCAACAATTTGGTAGGGGAAATTAAGAGTACCTTTGATCGCAAAGAAATTGCGGTAGGGATATTCCTAGATATTGAGGGAGCATTCAACAATGTCACCCCTCAATCGCTCCTAGGCGCTGTGAAAGCACGAGGAGTCGAAGCTACCATAACTGAATGGATTGAGCAAATGCTCAAAAATCGAGTAGCAACGACCTCGCTCAGTGGTGAGTCCGTTAGGTTTGTTCCGGGCAGGGGATGCCCGCAAGGAGGAGTTCTCTCTCCTCTTCTGTGGACCCTGTTAGCGGACGACCTGATGGCAATCATCGATGCATACGAGGTTGAAGCACAGGCATATGCGGACGACCTGGTGATCCTAGTAAAAGGACACAAAGAGGAGGACATCTCCTCAAAAATACAGGAAATCCTAGATGCAATTCACGGCTGGTGCACACTGGAACAATTAAGTGTAAACCCACAGAAAACCGTGATCATACCATTCACCAGAAGAAGGAAAACAGACAAACTGAAACCGCCCATTCTTCTTGGTGAGACAATTCCGTTTGCGGAGGAAGTTAAGTATCTGGGATTAAACCTGGACAAAAAACTTAGCTGGACCTCTCATCTGGAAAAAACATCAAAAAAGGCTTGCTATGCTCTATGGGCATGCCGCCGAATTTGTGGTAGAAACTGGGGATTAAACCCCAAAAATATGTACTGGCTATACGTGACGGCCATCAGACCTATTATCACGTATGGTGCAGTTGCCTGGTGGCAGAAAGCCAACCAAATAACGGCAAAGAATAAATTGTCGAAACTACAACGACAAGCTGCCTAGCGGTGACTGGTGCCTTCCATTCCACGCCGTCAAAAGCTATGGAAACCCTACTCGACCTACCTCCTCTTCAAATTCTTTTGGAAAGAGAGGCGAGATGGGCTACATATAGGTTTCTAAGTATAGCACGAGGAAGCCAAGGAACAATCATGTTCATACAAAACCGGCTAGTAGAAGAACTACAGTCGGATGGGATTCTGGGAATGGTCTCGGATCTCACACCACCAGTCCAACTCTTGACGCGCACCTACAACGTCCTGTTTCCGAATAGGAACGAGTGGGATAAGCCGGGAAACGGTTTATTACATGCGGAAATGTGTTGGTACACGGACGGATCCAAAAACGAAAAAGGATCTGGCGCAGAAATTTACTGCAGCAGTCCAAAGACTGAGATCTACCACAGTCTTGGAAAACACACCACGATTTTCCAAGCTGAGCTATATGCTATTGAAACCTGTGTGCAACTGCTGGTAGAACAGCAATACACCGGGAAAACAATATGCATATTTTCCGATAGTCAAGCCGCGCTGAAAGCACTTGAGGCAACGAAAAGCACGTCTATGACGATTCTTCATTGTAAGAAACTACTCAATATACTGGGAGATAGGAATAAAGTGTCGCTAATATGGATACCGGGACATGTCGGCCTAGAGGGAAATGAACGTGCTGATTCCCTCGCCAAAATTGGTGCAGGCTCGCCATTCGTGGGCCCAGAACCGACACTTAGCGTTCCTAAAAATCTCGCAAGTCACAGGCTCTGTGAATGGGTTACGGGTGCGACGTTCCGGGACTGGAATGACAGTCCCGGAATGGAACATGCCAAGAAGATCCTAGCAGGGCCATCCAAACATAGAACAGGAGAACTCCTAAAGGCCGGTAGGAATGGAACGCGTGTGCTCACTGCAGTGTACACGGGCCACTGCCGGCTGAGATCTCACCTGCAGAGGACGGACTGGTGGAAGACGCCGAATGCCGACTCTGTATGGAAGATGATGAAACAATGAAGCACGTTATGTGTACCTGCCCGCTGGGAGCAGGACCAGGTTTGAGATGTTTGGCAAACCCATGCTAGACCTATCAGACCTAGGAGACATATCGCCCTCAGACATAACGGCCTATATTAAGAGGCTGGGTCTTGAGGATGAACTTTGACGCTCTTGTAAATTAGAGCTTGTAGAAACTGAGCCACAATAGGCCCTCGCGGCCTCAGTGGAGGGTCCCCCTTGGGACCCACTCTTAGTCAAATACAAAATACAAATGCAGCAAATGTTTTACAATATACAAATAATGAATAGGTACATAAGATAATGGGTAAAATGTAAAATATATTTTAAATTTTGGAGTTTGAAAATCGATCTAATTTAACAAACAACATTCAATGTCTACTACTTACTATGACTGAAATCGTACTCCATAGTCAATGTAGATAGTTTTAGTGTTAAGAATAATAATTTAAAAAAATACGTGGTCATCTTTTTACAAGTTTATATTAGTTTATTAATTGCAGTAAGCATTATGTGGTGTGTGGTGTGAATATTTTATATGTAATTTTTTGGAATACATTCGACACTATTTTTTTCATATGACAACACTGATAAAGGCTATGATGTTTTTTTTAAACCACGTTTTTTTTAAACCAAATAAAAAAAATAATGAAAAAATAAATGAAAACTTAATCAGCGTTTTTCCCGAACCTAAATCCCAAGAAAATCAAAAATTTTAGAATCATTTTACATATAAAATGACAGCGATCTTTATTTCATAGCCATTGCTGACGCCTTTTTTTCTATGATATTGTATTATTTGCAAATATAATATTTCGAACATTAATACTTGCAAAATATACATATACATTTTGTGAATGCAAATAATAATACATCACTATTAGTAGATATTGAATGTTTTTTTGTTAAATTAGATCGATTTTCAAACCCCAAAATTTAAAATATATTTTACATTTTACCCATTATCTTATGTACCTATTCATTATTTGTATATTGTAAAACATTTGCTGCATTTGTATAGTTCATAGTTAATTTGCCAAGGTATTTATTACTATAAATAGGTATATATTGTATTAATTAACTGTATATTATGTATATTTCATGTAAACTGTATCATTTTTAAAATACAAACCAAAAATAAAAATACGAGGAATTATTATGTTTTCCATGCATTCTACAACATATTTATTAATCCGTAGTATCTAACTAGCCTGACGTCATAAATCTCGCTCCGAGGCTGTTCTATTAGAGACGGCATTGGTCTGATATTTAGAAATGTCAAAAGCCGATGACACTTTACTTTTGACAATTGTGTTGATTTTTGCAAGAAGAGAAAGAACTGTCAATTGTTTTATTATTTTCCTTTTCTATTTCACGAAAGTAAAAAGGGTTACCTATCTGATTCGTTCAGGCACTCAAGTTAAAGAATATCAGTAACTTTTTTGATAGAGGGATTTTATATTTGCCCTGTTGGTAAAAAATAACGGTCAAAATTCAAAGTTATTCATTTTATAGACTATATGATAGTATTAATGTTTTTATAATTCCAGAGATAGGTATAGTAAATAAAAAAAATATATTTTTTTATAATTTAGCCTTTTTAAAAAAAATCTTATTCTTTTTTATCTTATATTTTTAAATAAGATATGACCTGAAATCAAAACTATACTAGGTAAAATACCCGAAAAAAAAAACATTATTATAAGCGATACCAATTAAACTTTTAGTTGCGTAATCGAGGGCGCAATTTTTAAATTCATTGTTGCCAATCATGAACATATTCGGCGCCGGGCTGACTAAATGGAATTTAAATTTCCCGCTGGAGATTCAAGTGGTAGCCTTGCTGTAAAAAATGTCAAGTTGCCACATTTATTTCTTTATTTCCTGACATTGTCATTCATTTTGACAGTTTAATAACATTGTTGCGCTGTGCCGGCCAAGCTTAATGACGTGACTAAAAGTTTATTTGGTATGATCTATAGGTAGATTTGATAAAAAGAATTTAAATTTTGCTAGTAAACTGAGAAAAGGTTTAGTTTGAATTTTATAGCGATATCTTTTCTCGGTAGACCTACAACCATAGACATAGCAAAGACCCGCAACCCCCCTACAACCAATTCAGGTTCAGCGACAAGCAGCACAGGTTCTTCACGAACGCGGCCTTCATAGACCACGCCTTCAAAGTACCGGCCGAAAAAGAACTGGATCCGAAACCGTGTACCTCGTCCGAACCGCAAAGAGCAACCAGCGAGGGCATCTGGAAATGGGGGGAGGAAATTTTGTCTTCGGGTAGAGATTTTAAAAATAAAGTTATCTTGTTGCTCGAGGGAACGTTGCAGAATTTGAAGAAAGGGTATAAGGCTGACGGACCGAACAGGTATGAAAAGTTCTCTTCATACATTAACAAATACTCTTTATCTTATATATACCGGGTGCGTCTCAAAAGTGGCTCACCTATAACTTTTTTATTTTATCAGATAAAAAATCGAGATTTGGTATGTTAATATATGACATAAATTAGGATTCATTGACGTATTCAATTGTTTTCGGTCACTTCCTCTTTCATCAAAAATGACTACAACTTTTGATTTTGAAATGGCACATTCGGTATTTTTTTACTTTATTCGATAGACACTCTGAATAGAATGACATATCATATGTCATTCTATTCAGAGACTACTTGAGATATGCCGACATATCTCAAAAGTGAAATAGAATTGTTGTTAAATTTGTATAATTATAAATAAATTAATATACAGGGTGGTCCGAACTGTATTCCGGAAACTTTGGCAGCATATTCTGCAGATAAAAATAAGTAAAAAAGTTCGTATAAATGTATGTCCTAAAATGCTTAGTTTTGGAGATACAGGGCGTATAAGTTTTATTTTTATTTCGATTTTTCCAAATAATTTCTGAAGTAACGTGAATATTTGGATGAGAATTGGTATCTGGAAGTTTTTTGGCATAGTTAACTAAATAGTTATTAGACTGAAATCGTAAATTTGAAATGTTTTTGTGCCAAAAATTCAACAGAAACTGTTTTATCGTGATTTTTTCGAAGAAAAATTTATGATTAATTTAAAAAGATAAAAAATTCCCATATTTATCATTTCAGTCAAATAACTAACAAGACAACATGTTTATTTTTTGTCAATAATGACATGTCTTGACTGTTTCTATTCTAAATATCTTGAGAACGGTTGCTCGTAGCGATTTTTACCAAGAGGCATTTTTTACGTAAAAAATCACGAAAACATATATTTTTTTCACTCAGTAGTTTTATACCGGTACGGACGTAATGTTATTACTCTTCAAAAAAGTTAAAACACATGTAGGTGGCGCCCCCTACAAATAGGAGTCATATTGACATAAAAATCAAATTTGTCATGTCAAAAAACTCCCAGACACCAATTTTCATCCAAATATTGACGCTAGTTCAAAAAATATTTGGAAAAAATCGAAATAAATATGAAACTTCTACACTCTGATCTTCGAAACTAACCATTTTAGGACATACATTTAACCGAAGTTTTTTGCTTATTTTTATCTGCAGAATATGCCGCCGAAGTTTTCGGAATACAGTTCAAACCACCCTGTAAATAAAATACCATAATATATCATTAGCGATAATGTATATTTGATAAAAATTAAGCCAATCGCTGTTTACAAACATTTACTTAACGAAACGCTAATCCTATTCTAGATAAGAGAAAACAAAGGGAAAATTAAGATAAGAACTATAATTTAAAAAATAGTAATATAATTTCTAAAAATATTTTGTTAGAAACGACGACCTGCAAGCGTTTATAGAAGAGCTAACCAGCAATTTGGCTAAAACTTTAGAAACTAAAAGTCAAGCTCCGAATCCAGTAGTACCATTAGCGCGTGAAAAACGTAAAACTCAAGAAACGAAACGGAACGAAACCAAACAGTCGTTGATATCGAAGGTCTCAAAGAAAAGAGGTAAGATTAAATAAACCCCAGTCCTGGAAATTATTCATTAATCGGTTTAAAAGATTGTATAAATAAAAATAGATTTTTATAGTTTTATATTTTTTCGTTCACTTACTTACTGCCATTACTCGCTGACGAATATTTGACACGAATTAGAAGATGGTTACGCAAGGCTGTGACTGAAAAGAACGACATGTTTACGCCATGCGCCACTGCCACATCACTTATACAGGGTGTTTCAAAACAAATGCGAAAAACTTCAGGGGGTGATTCCTTGTTCAAAATAAAGGGTAGTTTGCTTCATAAACGTTGAGTCAAAAGTCAACCATTAGGGAGATATTGCGGTACAAAGATGGCGGAAAAATAATGTTTTTATTTTTTATCTTGAAAACGAAAAGAGATAGACTAATAAAATTTTATGGAAGCATTATTGTTATGAAAACACACTTTCTGGTAATTTTTTCACTTTTTTAAAATGAGTGGAAGGGGTTGAAATAAACTACCCCTATCATTCTAGTTAACGAAATTTTAAGAAAAATCTTATCAAACACATGCAAAAAAATTAATTTGGATAGTTTAGTTTGCTTAGAAACTTTTTTATCTCTTGTATTTTTTTGACAAAACTCACCGATTTGAAATTAAAAAATAAAATGTAAACATTACATGTCAGGACAAAAAACATTTTCTGATAAAAGAATCTAGTGGGCTGCTGTAATTTTTAGGAAAAAATCTAGTCGGCCGCTGTTACTTTTTAGGATGTTCCTAATATTATTTTATTTGACATTACTCTACTGCAATACGTTATTATCTAGATGATTATTATTATCGTTATTATCACTAGATTCTTAAACTAAAAATGTTTTTTGTCTTGACATGTAATGCTTTACATTTTATTTTTTAATTTCCAATCGGTAAGTTTTATCAAAAAAACATAAGAGGTAAAAAAGTTTCTAAACAAACTAAACTATCCAAATTAAAGCATTTGCATGTGTTTGATAAGATTTTTCTTTAAATTTCGTTAACAAGAATGATAGGGGTAGTTTATTTCAACCCTTCCACTTTAAAAAAGTAAAAAAATTACCTGAAAGTGTGTTTTCATAACAGTAATGCTTCCATAAAATTTCATTAGTCTATCTCTTTTCGTTTTCAATAATAAAAAAAACATTATTTTCACCATCTAATCTTTGAATGGACAACAACAAACTACCGCTATTTTAAACAAAGTACCCCCCATTTGTTGAAAGCACCTAACATGTGCGCTTTCCCGAAAATCATGCAACGCTATTTCTATATCAATGCCATGTATGTGCAACCTCATATGCTACGTCACTTTGGCGCTCTCCCTAATGTATTAAAAAGTCCCTAGACATTGAAGAAGATTACTTGTCCCCTACTTTCTTACTTTTTAATGGCGCTTACTGTCAGTAGGCCTTAAGAAGGTTGTAATTTATTGATATTCGAGTAAAAATGATTTTTAAATGGTGTAGTTTAAAATTCGCCAGAAAATAATTTTTTGGAAATTGATTTGTGCGTCTGGAAACGTTCTGTCCTTTTTTAATCTATCCATAACTTTGAATAAGAAGACTAAGGAAGGAGTATATCAAAAATCTTAGGTACACCGCGATGGGCCTCAAATATGGCCGACTTAAATTCCGGTTTATCAGTGTCGTTCTAATTTTATTTAAAAAATGTAAAACTATGATGTAGGGTAGACGTGGGGTAGACTCAATAATTTGTTGTTTTATTTTACGTTATGAATAAATGTTGGTAGTTATTAAAATTGTTATAAAAATATATAATTCTAATAAAAATAGATAAGTTATAATAAGTATTTATTAACACAAACATCCGATACGCTACTGAAGCAGGTAAGTTAAATTAACGTATCGAAATTTTTTGACATCTAATTTTTGACAAGTAATAAATAAAAGCTAAAATGCAAGAAAAATATATAATTTAGTTAATTTAAGTGAATTTCATAAATGATCGGTTTACTACACGTATGTATATTATATAGTCACTTACTAGCGAAAAGTTCCATTATTTCACTCAATTTTTGCCGAGATCTACCGCATGCTACACAACCAACTATTTTAGAGTCTTTTTCGATAAATCGCGATAGTGTCACTGTTAATTTATGTTCTGCCATAATTTCCATCTAGATTTACTATCTTTATACAACTATCGGTAGTAGAATAAATAATAAATTATAAATAACATAAAATAAGCTCCGTAAAGACTGACAAATCCACAAAATTTCAAATCAAATTCAAATGTGTCAAATGAATCGTCAAACAGAACTGCCAAGGATCCCCACCCTAGAGTGCTTTTTCCGCCCACCATGCATGAATACATGGATAGCATTATGCTCCTTCCTTAGTCTTCTTATTCAAAAGCTCCTCTCAATAATTAGTCTCAATATTTGACAAGTTTTATGCAAATTTTTAGTAAATGTCGCCTAGAGATTGACATCGCCAAAATTATCATCGATTGTCATTTCCCAGCCGTCTTTGACGCCGTTTTTTTCGATCGTACGGTATTTCTTGCGCCGCTTAAAACATAATTTTCACTCCATTCATCTTTCACTAAGCCGGTACCGGTCTTCTCTTCTATGATCCTAGGTTTAAGTTAAAATAGATCGAAACGTAAATATGGCGCCTTTATTTTTAACCCGCACTTTTCCTTTACATAATTCTCTTCTGTTTTGAAAAAAGGTTCGGGCGTCAACGTGGCCTATGTCAATCCCCGCATGACGAGATGGCCTGAAGAGTCTGCGGCTTCCTTTCGTGTCGATTCCACCGATTGCGAGGTGCTCAAAGACAGGATGAACGACGCATTGAAAAGAACACGTAAGTTTTTAATTATTATCATTTATTTTACAGGGTGGTCCGAATTGCATTCCGGAATCATCGGCAACATATTCTGCGCAGAAAAATAAGTAAAAAAGTTCGTATAAATGTATGTCCTAAAATGCTTAGTTTCGGAGATACAGGATGTAGAAGTTTCATTTTTATTTCGATTTTTTCCGAATAATTTCTGAAGTACCGTCAATATTTTGATGAAAATTGGTGTCTGGGAGTTTTTTGACATGAGAAATTTGATTTTGATGCCAATATGACTCCTACTCGTAGAGGGCGCCACCTATACTTTTTTGTCAAATGTTGTTGTCAAATTTAGTGATTTCCACAGCCATATGGGGCATATGGAGGCTAGAAGGAGGAGGCAAATCGAACGCAAAAATTATGGGCCCAGTTTTTGAGATTTAAATGAAGTTCGAAAATCGCCGTTAGGGGCGCATGTGATCCGATAGATTGAGAAATACACAGCTTCTTATGGCAAGAATTACTATTTTGTTATAAATTATAGAGTTCAGTTAATATTTGGGCATATTTTTACCAGATTTAGCTTTTAGAAACGTGTTTTTCTAACTGAACAATGTGCGTGGCTAAAATTGTGAATACAAAACCTTAAATTTGAGTTTGAAAAGTAAGTTAGAAGTTAGGTTATATCAGATGCCGGTTTTAGATATTCTTTTTCTAAGTTGTTATTATAAAATTGTTTCATTATATGGTTCTTTTTAGTGCATACACGACCGAAGAAAAATATAAGCTGTTAAAATAAATCTTCCTTATAACTGTTGAACAAAAAAGATAGAATTTCCAGCAACAAATATCACCAGTTCAACCTTTGATTTGATGTGATGTAAACAGTAATTGTTTCTTGATGACAAATGCGAATTAAATAGTTTATGGTGTGATTGTGTTAGTGATTTATTAATAGTTTTTCATAAAAACATTTGAAATTGATATGTTTACAAGCAGTTCAGTGTGATATCATTTTAATAAACATTAAAAACTTTCGTAACAAACTAGTAGTGGTTTTACCGCAATTGACAGAAACTGAATCACGAAAATTAAAAGTATTTTATCAGGAATAACTTCAATGGAAAGTGAATATGAACACTACTGTTAATTGCACCCTTTGATCAGTGTTATCTATCCCATAACTTTTTATAGCTGAAACCAGAGAATAGGTACATTAAGCTGAAATGTTTCCTGTGTCCAATAGTGTTTTTTCTTTAGATTTTCTGAATTTAAGTTTTAATGCCATTAGCAAAGTTTTGCAAATTGTCACTGTTTCGTAAACAATTAAATTCAAGATGTATTATATTCAACGTCACCTAATAATTGTAAAGGTAAATTTTTGTAAATAAAATATTAATGAATAAATAATGAACTCAATTTATTTTAAAAGAGTTGTAAATATGTATATACACTGACTTATTTCATCATATATTTATTTATTTAACAATATTAATACATTACAACTTTTGTTTTTATTAACTGACTAATTCCACTAAAATTAATAAATAAAATATACAGTATATAAAGTATATAAATTTAATATACAATTTAGCAGCTATACCAAAAAAAATATAACAGGAACATGTTATATCAAGAACACAAAAGAATTATAATTTAAAAAAAATGCATTCTAAATAAATACCTGGCTACAATATACCTACATATTAATTTAAAGAGCTTATTCATAAAAACTATTCTAAATGGTTTATATATACACAATCAAAGTCCTTCAACCACTGTACATTATTTTTCAATTTAAATGAAGCATCTCAGGTAAGTAAATTATTTTATATTAGAATACTATATTGCTTTGGCGTAAATTCACTTTCAATAGCACTGTTCAAATGGTGGTTAATACATATCAACAGGTAATTTTAGCCACCAGCTAGAAGGTAAATTATTTTTATTTTATAACAAGGTCTCCTAGGTTGTGTTACGCAGATGTTGATTTTAGGCTATATTCTCTATTAATTTGAATTAAAAATTAATCTGTACACTGATAGTATATAATTTGAATGTTTTTCTTAACATCTATCCATATATTTTTAAATAAATAGTTATACCACTTACATTAGGACCTTTGAAAAGACTTGGGTTTCTTTCACCCCGTTCTTTATTTGCCTTTTTTCCACTGAAAGTCCCACTTATACAGCCAGGTACGAAGCAAGATCTATTATATAGGGTTTTTTAATCACACTCATTGTTACATTGCTAATAGTTCAATAAAATAACTATAAATTTTAAAGAAAACTAGTAAAAACACAGTTAAATCGTATTCTAACAATGCAAATGATCAATCTAACCCGCTTACAGTGCCTCTGGTGTCAAACCGAGAAACTTGCTTTAAAGTAGGGACAGAAATTTCAAATATGCCCATTGTCGATTCGCCTCCTCCTTCTAGCCTCCATACACAGCCACTATGCCATAAAGAGAAGACATGTCGCTATCTATGTGAAAAATTAAATTGTCCGAATGTAAGATAATAATGGCCGCAGCTGTCATGGAATTGAGCGATTAAAAAATTATCATAAATCATTTTTTTTTATTCAAATGGAAATCCACTTTTTTTATTTCACTCGTGAAAAGGCTTTCGTTACTTTCATTTTTAAAATTTGTTACTTTTTAACTATACATGGTCATGTACCTAAAATAAATCGTTTTTAAGTTATTTAAGATTTAGCTTTAAACCGTATATTTTTCTTGATTTTAACCAGTAGCCTATGACAGTATATTATCGATCATCATTTCCAAGCTAACTTTGCGCTGTTTTTTTTCGATCGTACGGTATATTATTAAAATATTAACTATTAGATATGACTAAAGAACGAAAATACGAGATATATTTATATAAATACACTTTTTAAACTTTTAAGCAGCAGTAGTAATAATATAGGAAATTCAAATAATTCATTTTCTGACAGATGGAAATAAATTGTCTGCTGTCTTTTAATATATTCTTTTGGTGATAATAATGTTATTTAATTATTAATTTTTAACCCCCAATCCAAGAAAGTACTTCTTCAGCTAATGGTAAACTGCTGATGGACACATGCCATCCAGTTCGAAAGGACCCAGTCCAGGAAAGTTTTCTCGTTATAATTTGCTTTTAATATATTCTTTTGTTGATAATAATGTTATTTAATAATTAATTTTTAACCCCCAATCCAAGAAACGTACTTCTTCAGCTAATAAACTGCTGATGGACACATGCCATCCAGTTCGAAAGGACCCAGTCCAGGAAAGTTTTCTCGTTATAATTTGCTTTTAATATATTCTTTTGGTGATAATAATGTTATTTAATTATTAATTTTTAACCCCCAATGCAAGAAACGTACTTCTTCAGCTAATGGTAAACTGCTGATGGACACATGCCATCCAGTTCGAAAGGACCCAGTCCAGGAAAGTTTTCTCGTTATAATTTGCTTTTAATATATTCTTTTGGTGATAATAATGTAAAATTCTTACTTAAAAGATAATGTTTAGTGAAAGTACTTTTTTATTTATAAACATTTACTTAATTCTGCTTTTAGTATTTGTTCTTATAGCGGCAATATATATATACATTATCTGTAAAATCTGTCTAACTGTTTGACACTTAATGTCAAAGGAAGCTAGATAAAATCAAGAAAAATATACGTTTTCAAACTAAATCTTAAATAACTTAAAAACGATTTATTTTAGGTATAGGAATATGTCTAGTTAAAACGTAACGAATTGGAAAACCTTTTCACTACTGAAATAAAAAAGTGAATTTCCATTTGAAAAAAAAAATATTTATGATATTTTTTTAATTGCTCAATTCCATGACAGCTACCGCCATTATTATATGACATTTGAACAATTTAATTTTTGAAATAGATAGCCACATGTCTTTTCTTTATATGTCACAGGGGCTGTGATAATCACTAAATTTGACTTTTAGGCTGTACAAATTTTTTTGACTGGTATAGTTTTTTCGTCCAAAAATTTTAAATATTTTTTTCTTAAAAATGCTTCCAGGGAAATACCGCGACAAAATATCGCGATTTTGTAAGTCCTCCAAGATCCGAGGGGCCCCTTCGCTGTCTCAAACCCGTGGCCCCCTTTATACTAAAGACTTCACTGCTCATCATCAGTAATGAGGCTAGAATACAAGTTATGCTGTGCATTGGTTGTAATTTAAAATGTTTATTCAGTAAAAATAAATAATGAAACCATTGAAAAATAACTTAAAAGCTAAAATAAATAAATTCAGTCTCAAAATATATAAAAAATAATAATTATTTGATATTTTAAACAAAGAAAACTACCCCTTGATTTAATTTCCTAATTAGAAAATGCCATTGACAATTACTGGGGCCTGATAATTGATAATTAAGTAAATATCTGCTTCTATTTATACTGTTTATAGTTGGCGTATAAGTATATGGTTTGCTTACTCCACCTACAAACTGCTTTATAACTACTGAACTGGCCTTGTTTGCCAGTTGAATAAAAAATTATTACTTATTAAGATTCGAAGGCCTCCTAAAAGACGGGGCCCGGGGCGGATCGTCCCTTCCGCCCCCCCCCACCCCTTTAGTCCGCCACTGCTCTGAATAGAACGACATATCACAAATATGTCAACTTTTGACATTCTCGCTGAAAAAAATCGTATTTTAATTTTAATCTAGAATGCCATGGCTGTTTTAAAAACTGTAATTTTTAATCACGGAGCCTTCGAAAAATAGATTTGATCATCGAATGTTTTTCGTGTCATATAATTTTTAATCATATCTCAATTTTTTCAAATGGAGCGAGGGTGGCTCATTAGCATATTTGGAAAAATCATTTTTTACGAATAATTT
This sequence comes from Sitophilus oryzae, assembly GCF_002938485.1. Classification (NCBI taxonomy): domain Eukaryota; kingdom Metazoa; phylum Arthropoda; class Insecta; order Coleoptera; family Curculionidae; genus Sitophilus; species Sitophilus oryzae. The sequence continues at coordinate 3,429,971 of NW_022146501.1, forward strand.
GGTACCACACACTAGGTATTTCTAGGTATAGGAGTCAAATTGCCGTTACATTTATGGCCATAACACTTCTATATTAAAATTTAAAATGTCAAAAGTTGACATATGATATGTCATTCTATGTGGAATGACATTTTCTATCAAATGAAGTAAAACAATATCGTAAGTAAAACAATTATGTCATATACTGAAATCCCGTTTTTTTTATCTGAAAAAATAAAAAGTTATAGAGTCCACTTGCAAAAAACACACGGTATATTTTTACTCTAGAAGACAGTCAAACTTTTATTTTTCGATTTTGTTGGTTTTAATTAAATTTCTTTATCTAGACAAGACCCATTTCCTAAAGATTCTCGAAAGTACGAATACCAGGGACCGCTACAAACTATGGCAGAGCATCTACAACCGGGCTCTGGACAATCGTCAGAATAAGAAGGATCTGGTAACAGTCCAAATCCCCGATCCCAGAGATAGAAGAAGGATGATTCCTATCGAGTTCACCATCGAGGATTTGGAGAAGTTGCTCACCAACGTCAAGGAGGGTAACAGGTAGCGAAAGGTGTTTCGTGTTTGTCGTGTAAATATTGTACCTCAGTCTGATTCGAAGAATAAAGTGTTTTGTCGTGTAAGGGTGTTAATTTTTAGTGTTTCGTTTGTTTTTATTGTTTTAGAATTTTTTTTACAGAAGTGTGTAATTTAATATAATTTGAAAAGTATACTTTTGGTTTTTATTCAAATAACTTGAAATGTGATCATAAAAAAACATTTTTCAACTGTTAAAATTGCCTTATATCTATCAAAAATAGTAGATAAAATAGTACTTTAACCGCAAGGGTAGATTAAATGATACATTAACAGCGAGGATAGGACTTCCTGGACACAAACGGTACATTGTGAGACAGGAAATTGTAGAGAGAAGCAAGCCCTAAAACATAGGATACAACATTTTAATAAATAGTGCTTTCCATAAAATCAATAAAATGAGAAATATTCGAAATAATATACATGTACTGATTTCTTTCGAAAATCGACAACTATGAAACTATGAATCCTTCCCGGGACACAAAGGGTACATTATGAGACAGGAAATTGTAGAGAGAAACAAGCCCTAAAACATAGAATACAACATTTTAATAAATAGTGCTTTCCATAAAATCAATAAAATGAGAAATATTCGAAATAATATACATGTACTGATTTCTTTCAAAAATCGACAACTATGAAACTATGAACCCTTCCCGGACACAAACGGTACATTGTGAGACAGGAAATTGTAGAAAGAAACAAGCCCTATAAAATAGGATACAACATTTTAATGAACAGTGCTTTCCATAAAATCAATAAAATGAAGAATATACGAAATAATATACATGTACTGATTTCTTTCAAAAATCGACAACTATGAAACTATGAACCCTTCCCGGACACAAAGGGTACATTATGAGACAGAAAATTGTAGAGAGAAACAAGCCCTATAAAATAGGATACAACATTTTAATGAACAGTGCTTTCCATAAAATCAATAAAATAAAAAATATTCGAAATAATATACATGTACTGATTTCTTTCAAAAATCGACAACTATGAAACTATGAACCCTTCCCGGACACAAACGGTACATTGTGAGACAGGAAATTGTAGAGAGAAACAAGCCCTATAACTTAGGATACAACATTTTAATGAGCAGTGGTTTTCATAAAATCAATAAAATGAAAAATATACGAAATAATATACATGTACTGATTTCTTTCAAAAATCGACAACTGTGAAACTATGAACCCTTCCCGGACACAAACGGTACATTGTGAGGCAGGAAATTGTAGAGAGAAACAAGCCCTATAACATAGGGTACAACATTATAATGAACAGTGCTTTCCATAAAATCAATAAAATGAAAAATATTCGAAATAATATACATGTACTGATTTCTTTCTCAAAATCGACAACTATGAAACTATGAACCCTTCCCCGGACACAAACGGTACATTGTGAGACAGGAAATTGTAAAGAGAAACAATCCCTATAACATAGGATACAACATTTTAATGAACAGTGTTTTCCATAAAATCAATAAAATGAAAAATATACGAAATAATATACATGTATTGATTTCTTTCGAAAATCGACAACTATGAAACTATGATCCCCCGGCACAAACGGTACATCGTGAGACATTAATAATGTTAAGAATAAAACAATTTTAGTTTAATTTATTGTAAAAAGTATAAATGGTAGAGATAATAGATACAGATTTTCCTGAAAATGAATTAGTCAATGTGACATATGTGACTGATATACACGAACAAGCCAAGAAAACCAATTTTTTTGGTTCAGTACTATATATTATATTTTTAGTACTTTGTTAAGTACTAAAAAAGTAGATGTAGATTATCTAAAAAAACATTTTCATATTATATTATATTATTTTTAGTGTGTAATGGGACGGTTTCGCGGCAGTAGTAATACTCGTATTGGCTTTACGAAATGAATAATTAGACTATAATTACTACGTACTTTTACTATACATATCTTGTTCTGTTAAGGGGCTAAAAATAAATGTCACAAGATACTCCATTAATGGTTTTATGTTTTTTAAAATAAATATACAATGAAATAATGTAAAGCAAATTGAACATTTTTTACTTCTTTTTCTTAAGTGGTGGATCTAGTTCACACATTCTCCGTAGGAATGCTGAAAAATTAATAAAAATATTTTTTATTAAATAAAATACTATAGGTTAAAAAGAAAAAAAGGGACAGAGTGTCCCAAATAAATAAAAAATATCAAAGTTGTATTTTTTAAATGGTATATACCCTGTAATTTATTACATATTTAGTTTCTACGGGTTAAAATAAAGGTAAATTTGATTAAGGTTGTTTTTTTTATTAAAGTTGTCTCATTTTAATCTTACCGTTTTTGAAATATTTACGTTTTTGTGGAAATACACTAATAATTTTAATCTAAAATGTCAATATTCCATGGATATATTGATAAAAGACGTCTAAATTATAAGTAAATGCATTTCTACAAAAACTTGAATAGATACGGTAGTCGCAAAACATTTTCCGATGCACGTCATCAATCATATCGAAACTGACACTAAAGTCTATAAACCTGACTAAATGAAATTTTGGCAAAAATGTTTAAATTTGTTGTATAATTTAAGATAACCCGCAGCTCTTCATTTTACTTTATAGAGCATATGATTGTAACAGATATTTTAATTAGATTAAAGCTGCAAAAATTTGTTTAAACCGAATTTTATTATCGCTATGTTGGTCACATTGCGTCGTCTTCAGCAACGTTGTCGTATATTGTTTGACAATTATCATAATGTCGGCCATTGTTTTGTATAATATCGTATTGTTGTTGAATCTCTGTGAGTAATTCTCATTTTTTTGTAAATTTTCATAGTCTTCTTCTAAAAATTGTACTTTTAAGCACAAACAGTTCTTTTAAGAACTAAATTTTCAACGAAATTGTGTGTTGAACATGTGCAGAAGCATTTAAACAGTCGAAGCAAAAGCTTGTAGCTTTCCTGATAAAATATTTTGAACGAGAACTTTGACAATAAAGGCCCTTTATTATCCTTGACTGCAATCAGAGAAGCAAGTTTGATTGCTCAGCACATTATACCACTTTCAAAGTTATTTCTACGTTAGTTATTAGTAAATTTTGTGATTATTAGTTTGTGCATTAATGGCATCCTCTTACTTGTTATTACCACTTATGGTCTTGTAATGTCCATCAATAAATAAATAAATAATCCATATAATAACGCTTAGAATACTCTTCATAATGGACTAGTTTTTGCCAATATGTATCTAATAAGTAAGACAAGCTATAGAACAAATAAATAATAAATAAAAATAATAAAAAAATAAATAAAGATTCATCTCATAAATCTATCACAATCTGGCAGCGCTGTCGCCATCGCTTGTCAATCAAAGTTGATCGCCTACATCGGAAATTGTTTTGCGATTACTATAGGTCATAGGTAAAAAATGGTATTAATACCATTTGACAATTACATTGTGCACTGATTCAGGTAAAATATACAGGATGTATTTTTAAATTAAACAAATTATTACTACTAACTACTAGTAATGTGTATTAGTGGCTACTTACGATCATATAAGATCATTCCTTCATCGTCTTCCTCATCTAGGCAGTCTTCAAAGAGTTCATCTACTTCAGCATCAGTAAGTTTCTCAGCTTAAGAAAAAAGAATTATTCAGTTGTATCAACACTTTCAAATAAAATACAAAAAAAAATTACAGTGATCTAAATACTAATAATTTTGTAATTTTTTAATTACCTAAAGATAATATACCATAACTTGGTATATTGATGCTTCCAAAACCAATACGAGAACAGGGATCGGAGTGTTTGGGTCGAGAACTAAATACTCCGAACCAATGGGCACTTACCCTAGCATCCTACAGGCAGAAATCTACGCTATCGAAAGACAACTTATCAAGATAGGATACAACTTATCTTAGATAGGAACTATCGGAAACAAGAAATAGCCATCTTATCTGATAGTCAAGCAGCGTTAGAAGCGATCAACTCAGTATCAATCAATTCGAAATTGGTAAAAGAATGCATAGAGAAGCTGAATAAATTAGGCAAAGAAAATAAAGTCCTCCTACTCTGGGTGCCTGCTCACCAAGCGATAGAAGGCAATTTAAAAGCAAACGATCTAGCTAGAAAAGGAGCGAACACTCCACTAACTGGACCAGAACCGTTCTGCTTTCTTTTTTTTTTGGTAATCAACTCAAGGCGGAACTCAAGAACTTGGAAGATTTCATCCGCAACCTGGAATGAGAATCTTGCAAAGGTCTAAGACACTCAAAGAAGTTCCTGGGTTTAAGTAAGAGCAATCTTCGTATTGTCACTGGGTTTTCAACAGGACACTGTCTCCTCAATGAACACCTCAGTAGATTGAAACTAAGAAGAAACGGCGAATGCAGATTCTGTGGGGAAAATGGGTAAACACCAGTACACCTCATCACTGAGTGCGCCGAGACGACAACCATTCGTGCCATGAACTTTGGTACGACTGATATTGGAGATGGAGAACTACCCTCTATAAAATCGTCCCAGATACTGGCTTTTGTCAAAGCCCTGGAACTGTATGATGAGTTATAACTCAAGAAAGGGGGACACAATAGATCTGTAAGGTCGCAGTGATTAACCCCCCTCCTACTCATTCTAAAAAAATTACCTAAAGATAGTAACATGTGCGGTAGATCACCAGCGCCCATGTGTCCATCGTCTGCTTTGTCATACAACTTCAGACATTCAACAAAATCTTCATAACAGCCTTCATCTTTCTTGTTTTTCTTCAGTTCAATTATAACTGGAACTACATCTTCGATCTTCATTTTCTTCTCTCCTAGAATCATACAGTTTATTGATATCAGATAAAATACTATCATTTTGTTTATTTTAAAAGTATATCGTTAGAGAAAGTATATCTTTGGGTTTATGTTGTCTTTTTCCTGCTTCCAGTTATTTAGTTTTACGCCCATGATACTATGAAAACATTTATTTATTTTCAAGTTTCTGTAAGTCAATGCACTGTTACTTTACTAACTCACTTTAACACAGCATCTCTGATATTATTTAAATATTTGATATTGATACATATTTACGTTGTTCTGAATTTCAAATAAATATTTTTGAGTAATTTTGCTGTATTATTTACTACTAGACAGAGTAAAAAGTATATTAAACCTAATTTAAACCTAATGGGGAGTCCGCCATTAAAAACCGGAAACGGAAATATATTTAATAACATTGGAATTGTCATGTCAAATGTCACAGCCGCCATGTCTAAAAATTAGTTACCCAAGCAGTCACACTGTTTCCAAGATTTAACATTGAGTTGACACTTCTTATATTTATTATTTTATGGTTGTAAGTAAAAATATTTTCAAAACTTTAGTACTATGAAATCTCCAGCAGTTGTTGCTTACCTGCCTTTTTTGTGGCTCCCAATTTTTCTAAAGTTTCTAAACTAGGATTGCAGTTCATGGCTCTTGCTACCATACCCAGATCTTTGGCGTCGATAATTTTTTCTTTGCCTCCATACACTTCCATAGCAAAATCCAAGCCTAGATATCACAAAATTAGAAAAAAATTGTCACTAAAGAACTATTTAGTTCATGGGAGCAGTAAATGCCAATTTGAAAGCTTCACATTTTTGCGGAGATCTTCAAAATAGTCAATTCAGCGAAGGATGAGACCAGCGCAGCGTTGCCACCCTTCCCGATTTTGTCGGAACAGTCCCGATTTTGATCGAAAAGGCCCACGTCCCCACTCAAGGCTCTAATGTCCCGATATTTATTTGTTTAATAGCCACATTTTTATGAAACAATAAAACTGTAAAAGTTATTAATAAAAACACATGTTTATTAATTTCTTGAACTTAAAAACAGTTCTTTTCCACGAATTAATTAAATCGTAGAAATTTTAGAATTAAAAGAAGTATACAGGGTGTCTCAGATTTTAATCGGGAAAATTTAATAGACGATAGAACTTGCAAAAATAAAACAAAAAGTTCATATCAACTTGTAAGATTTAAAGCATTCTTTTCGAGATACAGGGTGTTAAAGTTACTTAAAAAAGAAAAAAAAATTAAGATATTTGAAAAACTATTTAATCGATTTTGATATAACTTGACCCGTTTATAATACTTACTATGGGTCTTAATTTGATGCAATTAGATTTAAGTTTAATGGCCAGGGGCGGCGGTGGGGCATCACTGTTAAATTATTTTAAAGGGAAAAATAGGCACGCCACTGCTTTTTTAGAAGTTTAATATTATTTTTGGATTTAGTAATTAAAAATATTAGTTTTTTGTCTCCTGACTTTTTTGTCTATCTTGCTTACTTCTTGCGAAAAAAATTGAATTCTAATTGTTAATTAATATTATAATTGGTACTTCTAATTAGTAGTGGGAACTATCGAATGAATACTATCGAAACATTCGATAGTTGCAATTCATTCGAATAATTCGATAGTTAGTAAGAAAACATTCGTTGAAAACTATTCGAATAAAAATTATCGAATAGATCCGTCATCTGCCTTGAAATATTGTATTCTAGTAATTCGGCAGCAAAAACCATTCATTTATACAATTCATTCATTTATGAAATTCATTTATTCGTCAGGATCGATTATAATAAAATATTAACTGAATTTTAGTTGTCGCCCGGCGACGTAGGTTTCTTTCCGAGAAACCCGACAGCAGTCGGTGGCAATGCTATGAAAGAAGCCGGCATCTTTGATTTTTTGCGGAGTCAGATATAGATAAGGACACATTATTTTTTTTATTGAGGTGCTAGTATTTACACAGAAAATACATTATGAAGGGCGCTGTTGCCATATTTTGGCATTAGTTGATATTAGCAAAGAATATTATTGTTTGGCTTTAGTTAGTTAGGGATAGTATGTCTATATATTCTGCATTTTTTTTTATTAATATTCTGTTGTTACACTGCAATAATACTTGTTATTTTGGATGTAAGAACATGAAAGTGATTTTTAATGTTTTTAAGCAAAGACTGGTTTAATAAATAATAATAACAGTAATAATTTGTTATACCTATTAACAACAAAATTTAAAATGATTTAATATCAATATTTTTTTAAGTAGTAGCAAAATATAAACAACAAATTAGATGTCAAAATTATTTATATTAGATCCTATTTAAAAATAATATAGTCTTTAAATTTTTTGGCAACGTTGGTTTGTTAAATAATAATAATTACAGAACTAATTTGTTATATTAACAACAAATTTTAAAATCATGAAATATAAACATTTATTAATTTTCTAAGCATGCAGTGTAATGGAACGAAAATATAAATAAAAAATTAGAAATCAAAATTATTTATATTAGGTGCTTTATATCTCTATTTAAAAATTATATTAATTAATTATATTACTTTTACTGGCATTTACTTTAAAAAATAAATGAAATATTTCTTCGCAAAAAACTACATGTAAGAGAATTAGCATAAACAAAATACAAACATCGTTACTTTTTTTTTAAATTGGCACGTGTAAAACTTTCATTTTAATTTTCTCACCCCATAGTTTGAGTTCGATAACCATTTACTTAACCACATTACTTTAATATGATTATTAAGTTCAACTAATTCATATTATTAAAACATCTAAAATACAAATATGTACTTTTAAAATTAATTTAAGTTCATCTCATCTCTCTTAAAAATTGCTACTTCTCAAAATTTCCCATTAAAAAATAGACCATATACCATATAAAATTAAATAATTGAAAGATCGGACTACGGAAAACCACACAACTTTTCGGAAAAATTTTGACCACCTGCACATGCACACAATCGTCAATAAATAAAATTAAAAAATAACTACTATTTTAGTATTTTAACTATTTTAGTAAACGCAAAAATAGCACAGTATTTATACGGTGAAGTTATAAAAATTTGGAAGAACTAATAATGCACTGACGCATACAAAAATCAAACGAATACTAAATTTCATTTATCAAAAGCATTCGATAGTCCTGGCTCAACGATAACCATTTAGTCGCACGGCGAGGTTGTAACATATGCTTTAGTATACAAATGAATGAATGATTTTATTCGAATAAAACCATTCGATAGTTGAAATCATTCATTCATTAACCATTCGATAGTCTAATTCATTCGATAGTTCCCATCGCTAATTCTAATTGTACCCTGTATCTCGAAAAGGAAGCTTTAAATCTTACAAGTTAATATGAACTTTTTGTTTTATTTTTGCAAGTTCTATCGTCTTTAAATTTTCCCGATTAAAATCTGAGACACCCTGTATATTGATAACCTGTTTAATAAATATTCGATAATAGAAACTTCCATTAAAGGAAACATAATGGAAATTTGCCAAAAAGAATATAAAAATTATAGATAAAAAAATAAACACAGGGCTAGTGTTGTAAATGGAAATATTTCCAACGGAAATATCTCCATGGAAATGGAAATATTGGAAATCTCCAAACGTGTCTCGGAAATATTGGAAATATTGGGAATATTGGAAATATTTTTAAAAATACTTGTCATTAACGATTCTAACCCGATGTTTATTAATATATCTTTCATATTTTGTAACCCTATAAACATTAAACTTACTATAGAACAGTTTTACAAACATATAATATGGTGAATATATCGAGTTTGAGGATTAACCTACTTATTTGCAACCTCGCATTTCTACGGTGAAGTCCCGAGGTCGTAGGTCGTAGCCTAGGGGAATCCCTGATCGACATTCATTTAGCTGTAAAAGCATTTTGTGATATTAGAAGGGTAATTCAGAATAATCTTGTATTATCCTCACTTGACGACAAAGAAAAATCCGAATTGTTGGAGTTTGTTGACAAAAGATAAAAATTTCCTATTAAACCCATTCATTATCCTGCAGAATTACTAAATCCAAAATCACAAGGTTCTGAACTTGATGAAACCCAAATTCTTTCTGCCATAGAATGCATACTTAATATGTCAAAAAATAAACTCAATATAAAGGAGCACGAAATAATAGATGAAACAGCAGATTACCGTTGTAGAAGTGGCAAGTTATTTGGAAATAACTACATATGGAAAAGTAGTTTTGATAACCCAGTCTCCTGGTGGAAAGGACTGTGTTCTTCATCTTCATTATCACAAGTAGCTTCACGAATTTTGATGATGCCAGCATTTTCGGCTGCCACGGAACGCAGTTTTAGCGTTTATAGTCATATTCATTCAAAAAAGAAAAACAGGCTTACTAATGACAGAGCCGCTAAGTTACTCTATATATCCCACAATGAAAACTTGCTGAAGAAAATAGGAAACGGCAATAGATCAATTTTTATTTCCGATACTATTGAAAATTTTGAGGAAGTAGACTAGCAAGAAGATGTTATTGAGTGTGATGCTGTTGACAGCGATGAAGACGCCTCTTGTTCAACTAGTGTGTCAAAAATATTTTTTTGTACAAATTTAACCTTAATTTATTTTTTAATTTGAAGTGTAATTCATTTTGTGTTTTGCGTTGTTTTGTTATGATTTTTATAAATAAATATTTCAGTTTTTCTAATCTACAATATTTCCATATATTTCCAATGTTTCAGCAAATATTTCCGAAAATATATTTCTGGAAATTTTACATCACTACACAGGGCACAGCAAATTTTACATTTAGGAAAAATGGTTGCACCAGTGCTGTCCCTGTTTTTTAAATACAAAAGGTGGCAACCCTGGATTAGACAGAATCTAAAAGTTGTTAGAAAAAAAGAAAATTTACTTTTAAATCGTGGTGGCAAACAGCAACTGTCACTGCCTTGTACTCTCTCGTTAGACAGACTATAGTATTATGGCAGAAAATAGAAATGTTCTGTATCCTATTATCTAACTTTAACCTTTGTTGTTTAACTGTTTAGTATGTTTGGGGACTTAACATCTCTTATTTTTTAATTATTCAAACAATTATATTTAGCAAAAATACTTACTTTCCATTTCAGATGGTTTTAACTTGTCACCCTGAAAAATAAAATTTATCAATAATTTAACAACAAATTACTTGACACATTTGAATTTGATTTAAATTTTTGCAGATTTCTTGGGCTTATCTGAGTTATAGTGATATTTCAATTCTTTCTTCAATTCTAAGCAAAAATCAAAATACACACAATGTACCTCAAACCAACCATTTCCGAGATATTGACTTTTGAAAATATCACTTAAACAATTTGATTTAATTAATTTCGATATGTTCAGTTTTATTTAACGATGCCATTCTGTCGAAACTGTAATACTTAATAATATTTGACATTAGTTCTTATGTTAGCATTTATAGATGTATAAAATGAGATTACATCAAGTCTGGAAATGACAAAATCTTCTTTTAACATTTCAATTCTTCAATTTATGTACATTATGTATTACGATTATTGCTTAAAATTGACGAAAGAATTGAAATATGCAATAATATACAGGGGGTTTCGTTTAAAAAAATAAAGGTTGATTTTCCACAACTTTATGACCGACCTTGTATATTTATAAATTTACTAGTAGCTAATAGGCATTTCAAACCCCATTACAACAGTATCACAGTTTCGGCAGAATGGCATCGTTAAATGAAACTGAACATATCGAAATTAATTAAATCAAAGTGTTTAAGTGATATTTTCAAAAGTCAATAACTCGGAAACGGTTGGTTTGAGGTACATTGTGTGTATTTCGATTTTTGCTTAGAATTGAAGGAAGAATTGAAGTATGCAGCTGAGAGAATACATAAATAAACATAGTCTCTTGCCTCCGATTCAGTCGGGATTTCGGAAAAACCACAGTTGTACAACAGCATTACTCAAGGTAACGGATGATATTCTGGAGGCTGCTGATCGGGGTGACCTCACTGGTTTGGTTCTCTTGGATTACTCGAGGGCTTTTGATAAGTTGAATCATCAACTCTTATTAGCAATATTAAAGTTTCTTGGGCTTGAGTGTCGCGCATTGAAACTTGATGAGAGATTTATCTCTCATCAAGTACACAATCTGTAAGATTAAATCTGTAAATCTGCAGGGAACCTTGGTGTGATTATGGATACTCACTTAAGGTTTACTGAACATATTAACAAATGTATAAAAAAGGCCTTCATAAATTTAAAACTGATCTACAATCAACGTTACATCTTAAATCCTAATCTCAAAAAGAAATTATGTGACACCTTAGTTCTTTCACAATTTACCTATTGTGACTCACTATATGGACCGTGTATTTTAGATCATGATGTTAAACGCATTCAACGACTACACAAACTGTTGTATCCGTTTGATAGGCAGTATGAAAAATATGATACAGGTATCACAAATAAAATGGCGGAAATTGGTTGGCTCTAACATGGCTGGGAGAAGAAAATTTCATTCATACTTACTAATTTATAAGATAATCAATAATAAAAGTCCATGTTATTTGTTTGATAAAATTAAATTTAGGTATGATGAACATTCATTGGACTTGCGTCACAAGTTTAATATCGCTCCCCTATACATCGCACAACTCTGTATGAGAGATCATTCAGTTATCAGGCATGTATTCTTTATAATAGAATTTCTGTAAATCTTAAAATTAACTCTTATTTGAAATTTAAAAGTTCTATACGATAGTTAATATTTAATTCTTCAATTTAAATGTTCAGATCTTATAATCTCCCGTCATGCCGCCATTTTAGTTTGTTTTGATTTATTTATTTATCTACTTAATGTACTTACTTGTTAATTACTTTCTGTATAATTATCTATAATACGGGATTAATTATTGGTTGCCTTTTTTTTACTCATAGAATTATTCTCTTTGTGTATCTACCATATATAAATACTTATCAATTATTTCATGTTTCATGTATAAATATTTAATTAATTGATTTTCGGTATATTCTTTCCAAACCAAACCAAACTATGTTATTCTTCCCTTTAGTTTTCTATTATAATTATTATTGATTTATTATAATATTTTTATATAATATATATTAATTATGTCTACTAATTACGGTTAAGTTAGGAAGCTAAGCTTCAACTTCGCCTTTTGTGATTTTTTTAAATTTCGCAATAAAGTCTTTATTATTATTATTATTATTATTATTATTATACAGGGGGTTCTGTTTAAAAAAATGAAACTATTATGTGCCACGACTTTATGACCGACCCTGTATACTTAAATTTATTACTCGCTAATAGATATTTAAAAATCCTATAACTTTTGTATTTAACTTTTTGCGGTACCTTCTATATTTTACCTAATAATCGACCGTTTCCATACATAACAGCGACCCTGTATATTAATGTATTATTCTTGAAACAAGTTATAGTTTTAGGAACCAATAATTTTTTAAAATTAAGATTGTGCAACGTACTTGTACTTACCATTTTGGCAGGTAAAACTAATCACACCGGTACACCGCAACCTTTAATGAGAGCTCTGGTATCGTCGATAGGATGCTTTATATAGACGAGGGCCCAATTTAAATTTAACGTAAGAATATCTGACATCATTAACATGCCGATTTTGATTGGACGCAATCGACGGTAAAGAAAAATAAGCCAAAAACGTGTCCGCAACTAAACATCTTGACTAGAGCAAACGGTAAAACTTTTGATTTTTGTTTAGATTTCAACGTTAAAAACCGGGCATTTTTTAAAATAATTTTCAATATTATTTTTCACCTTAAAATACTTTTCACCTTAAAATATTATAATATTCATATATTTTTACATACAGCATACAGGGTGTTTCATATAAGAATCTCTGGGGGAGCCCAACAAGGGATAGAGGGTAATGAAAAAGCAAACGAGAAGAGCTAGAAGAAGAACGAACACTACTGCATGTACCAGAACCGTTTTGCTTCCCAAGTGGAAACCAACTTGAAGCAGATCTCAAGATTCTGGAAAACTCCAACCATAACCTGGAAAGGGAATCATCAAACGGTCTTAGACGAGACGACTGAGAAAAGTTAAAGATTTTTCTTGATTTCAGTAAGAACATTCTTCGGATTGTCACGGTTTTTTTAACAGGACACTGTTTCCTCAATGAATACCTCGATAGATTGAAGCTAAGAACCAGCGGCGAATGATTATGTGGGGAAGCTGGATAAACACTAGAACACCTCATCAATGAGTACGCCGAGACGACAAGCATTCGTGTCATAAACTCTGGTAGGAATCATATTTGGAGATGGATAACTAGGAACTAACTCTGTAAAACCGTCTCAGAAACTGGCTTTTATCAAATCCCTGGGACTGCATGATGAACAAGTTAACGAGAAGAGATACAAAGATGATTAAATTAGAAAAAACTTGAGAATTTCTAAAAGCTACAAAGATACTCCGAAGATATTTGGGAAACTCTGATTTTTTTATTTCGGTTTTACTCTAGTTGGAATGATATATGACAATACAAATTCCCATTGCTACTTACCCTGCTCTACGAGCTGATGTTATTAGATTTTCTGTTTATGCGATATTTATCTCGATTCTGGATTACGAAATACCTATAGTGTTCATTCTTAATAGGGACACCGTGCATATGAGTCATAGATAAATGAAACAAGTTTAGAATAATTAATTATGTCGCCAAATATATTATTTATTCAAATTTATTATTATTTTATTTTAATTTTATAAATAAAACGTAGTGTGTTGCATATAATAAACTTTACTTTATATAAGGACATGAAATACCTATGAAATATTGGAAACCGACGTTATGCCACAATGGTTTTTGCAGTTCACAGTTCACACAGATTAAGTTTTATTTAATGCCAGTTTTTCACAATAATTATCAGGGGTTTGAGTGAACAAAATTTAAATAAATGCAGATATAAATTAAACTTACAAGATAGCAATAATTACTTTGAAAATGAACGCTGTAAACACTTTTCGGTGTTTTTTCAACGCGGGCGTATTATTTAAATTTTTTTCCATAGCAAATATTAAAATTGCCTTATATCTATGAAAAATAGTAGATAGTTGACTCTCTATTGACGAAAAATATGAGCTTTATTTATTTGTCAAATTACATAGAAACCAACGCCAAACCAGCACAATATTTTTTCTACTCGTAATAAATTCCTTGAAATAATAATTTCTGAATATTTTTTAAAACGTAACTCGCTATGGAAAAAATATCGTTTTATACAGTACGTCTGCTGGATCTGTGTCTATGAAAGGAATGCGGACAAAAAACATTTAAATAAACAGCAATATATTTTATACGTCGACTTGACGAGTACGTCACCGCAAATCGCTCCGCCCACTCATTTTATTGGCCACTTGCAAATTTGTCGAATTTTTATTGATGGGACGCGTCGTCTAATTTTTTACGAAAAACATCGAGAGAATATCGTTTCCCCTCTCACGGATACCCCGTAGCTACAGAACGGACAGACGTACTGTACACGACGATAAAATTGCATTATCGTCTCCCAAAATTAATTCACTCGCGATTTCATCGCTTGTGAATTAATCTTTTTCGTCGACGACAAAATACCATTTTATCGTCTTGAAGATGAACTATGAAAGATTTTATAATTTTTGAAGATTCTGACTTTGACAAGAGAAAATTCTTTCTATTCTTGTTTGCGGTTGTTTTTAGCAACCGCTATAGAAGTGCCAGATCCCGTACAACGTATGCGACCCAAAACAACTATACGTTTTAGCGGGAAGCCAAGCATTCCAATATAAATTTATTTCCTTTATCTATGATATGAATATATAAAATATTTATTATTATCACCATGGTTTTAGAATTACTAAAACCATAGATTTAGGAAGAACAGATATCACATTTTGCATTTTAACCCGATCAAACAATCGGAGGTTGACTACGTACTGTAAAAACCAACTGAGATAGAGAAGGCGACATTGCCACATCTCAAATTTGCGCCTATCTACTTAGTTTGATTTGCAGAAAAGGTGACTTTAAAACCTTCACCGGATATCAATAAATCTCAATTTCTTAATTAAATTAATAGTTTATTTTTAAAGAAGCATGCGTAATAATATGGTTATTCACCAGAGGATATATGCGTTACTATTAAAGGACATGTTTACTGTTTAATGTGCTGAAACGTCTAGAACTATTGGCAACGTCGCTGCTAGTCTTCCAGAATGAAATGAGCCGTCCGTCCCACCACCCCTCGCGACGGCCCTTGGTCCGTTATAGCGTACTACGTTTAGCTTACGGTGTGTTTGAAGTCAGAATCAAGTCCGAAGTGAACTTTTCAGTGTTTTTCAGTAGTTTTGCTTTTTGTTTAACGTACTTTTGAATCTGCGAATTTTCAATATGGTACGACAGTGTCAAATGTGTGGAAAAATAAGCTCAAATTACCGGAATTTGTCTTTTCACAGGTAGGTATTGTTTCCGCCGCGCCGTAATCGCCGTACATAGGCGTCCCACAAGGGAGCCTCTCACAATTAAAAAAAATTCTAATTATATTTGTTGAATTTTGAGCTATTAAAACAAGAACGTAGTAGCCGGTAATTGAATTATAATTCGTCTCAATTACTACTTAACTGTTGTAGATCATAACAAATTTGAATATAAACGTTGCATTTGAAAAAAAGTGACATTTTTTTTCTTAAAATTGCGTCATATTTTGGTCATTATATACGATATTCTAAAGGAATATTGCTCAACAAATAAACAAAGGTGTTTACCCGCCCCTTTTCACATTTTATTGCATTATTATATCTGCCACTTCGGCCTCGTTTAAACAATTTTTTACCACCGTACAAATACCTCTTCCTAGAGTTATTTGTACGGTGTGTTTACCTTTTTTTAGAATGGGACGAACTGTAAATAATTCTTAGGCTACTAGTTTTATACATACCTATATACAGAGTGACCCAGGCCTCCAAAAAAGCTTTTTACCTATTACGTTTTTGGTTTGTAATTTTATTTCAATTTTTACATAAGATGGGGGCCATTGTAACACATTTTCAAAATATTTTGTCAACATACAGGGTGATTCAAACCGCTATACATATGCTTAATACAGTTCATGAAGATTGGGACATTTAACTAAAATTTGATTGTCTGATGAAGCTACCTTTAAAAGTAATGGATTTGTAAATAAACGTAATATTCATTATTATGCGACAGAAATCCCATACTGTAGCACACAGATTTGATACTTTTAATGATAAATGCCTTCTATTGAGAGACTAAAAGGTAATTGCCTCGTATCAGAGCCATCATAATACAAGAAGAAGACCGAAAGTCAAATCTTGTCTTATATTTTCAAAAAATACAATTTTCTCATTAAATATTAATTTTAGGTATAGGAAGTTATTAATAATACAAGATTAAACAACTATTACACAGTACTTTACAGGAAGCTATCGATTGCGGACTAACTAAATCGTTACTAATTACTAATTTTAAAAAGTTCTTTTTAAGATCAAAAAAGGTAAAACTTAAACCTAAATTATCATTTGAGATTAAACGGGAAGTTCTAAATAATGTTGCCTATTCTAAACAAGAAAAATTTATTTATAACATAGTTTTATAACATCTCTAATTAAATTTGGACGAAAATAATATTTCTGTTTGCTGTAGGTAATTTTCTCAGCGAAAATACGTAAATAAAAATGGACAAATTAATTCCAAAAGGACAAATTATTCCAAAAAAAGGACTGTCCTTTTCAAAAAAGGATAGGTGACAACCCTAGGTATTTCTGGAATGTAAATTTAATGGCAAATCTACAACTTTAGTTTGAAAATATGTTCCGGCCACCTATGTTTACAAAAATGTCTAAAATGTGCTTTACCATTGCCTCCATATTCTGAAAAAAAAAAATTGAAAGAAAAGTCACCAACCACAAACCTAATATAGAACTGTTTCGGAAGCCTGAGTCACCCTGTAAATATTCAAAAGTAACTGAAAGTTTATATAGAATTAACTGAAAGTTTAAATTGGAAATCGACGTTGGAGCGATTTTCGAAAACTACCTACTAACGTTTCAACATAAGTATATGTGGGATATTAATTATATTATTATATTAGACCTTATAACAAAACTCATCTGACGAAAAAGTGTTAATGTAGTATATTAATATGGAATAAACATTTTACTAATTACTTTACTTTTACTTTACTAATTAAATTGGTTCCAAAAAACGATACGCCACTGGCCATTAGAACAATCCAAATGCGCCTAGTTGCCGGGGTCGGAAATTTTAGACTTCTCTGTCTCTTATGTCCTTGTTTGACACATTGGAATGTTTGATACACTACCAACGAGTATTTATGAATGAGATGTTCGGTCTATATTTATAATGTCTTTGACTAAAACTAAAGCTAAAACCACAAAGAAACAGCTCTGCAGGAGTAAAGTACAGATAACAAAAGGTCTTTTGACAGAACATATGGTTGTCCAGTGTTACGTGAACAAGCTGAACCTGTATCAAGGCAGTCTTTGCTGCAGTCTCTGCGATAAAGATATTGAAATAGCAAAGCACAATACGTCTCTGCGAATCTCTGGATCACAAGCGAACTATGCTCCCGTCCCATCAAGGACCGGCCAACCTGAAGAAGAAACGACAGAACACATTTTATGTCGGTGCAACAGCCTGGCAAATGTGCGGTTCTCGGTAACAGGCAATGATAGGCCATTGCCAGGAAGCTACATGGAGGGCTCAGTCTCCAAGTTGCTAAACTTTGTGAAAAGGACAGGACTGGAGAATGTAATCTAAGGGTCAGAAGAGGGCCACAATAGATCTGAGAAGGTTGCAGTAGATCAGGCAGAGAGCCACTTGTAGGAATCTAATCTAATTTAATCTAATCCGATCAAGGATCTGCACAAGTTTGTACAGAGTATAGGGATAGGAGAATGGGTGCAAAGATATAGAAACCCTTTTCTTGTGTTTGTCCCTACAAACACAAGACACAATAGGCCTTACAAGTGTCGCAATTTTTCCGGCATAGTACGGCCTCTTAATAGTAAGAAAAAACAACTTTTAGATAAATTAATGCAGTAGGCTAATAAAAGAATACGACCAATTGAAACTTAATATGACTGCATTCAGAGCAGGACCCACTCACCTAGCTGTTAAGTAAGGCGAGCTGCCAAAAAATGTCACAAGGGGTCATGTTGTGTACATTGCCAAACAGAAATAGTCAAATTCTGATTTAATCGTTGAATAAAAAATAATTTAAAGGATTTTATTAAATACACGCCACAACGCACTCGTATATACAGGGTCCGGCAATAGTGCGTCAGGCAGCTGTAGCTCCTAGAATAAAAAACTTGAGAATTTCGTTTAAGTGCAAACCTAAAGTATGTATGAGGATGTATTTCCGGAAAATATTTTAACTTCTATAGGGTGGCTCAAAAAATTGTGGGTGAATCAGGATGATTTTTTTTAAATGGAACACCCTGTATATTATTGCATTTTTGGCTTCCTTTCAGATCACTTACATAATCCTAAGATATGAGTAAATCTATTTCGATAGTTTTAGAGATATTAAAAAATAAATCAAAAATATATATTTTTCAACACTTCTTAAAAAAAATTGGCGCCGGGAGGCACGTACAGCCGCCCATACTAAAATATGTTAATATCTCGAAAACTGCGACTTTGACTGATTTTGATGTTATTACAAACTAGGTTTTTCCCACGACTACGTTCGCGTTACACCTCGAATAGTTCATGCATTGATTTAAATGATTTACTTTGTATATAGAGCTCGTGAGTGAGCCTTACAAATGCCCTATTGAAACTATGTTTTTAAGAGTTTTAGAGCTACTCGTATTTCATATGAAAGTTATCAATTGTCGATTTTCTGGGTATTATACAGGGCAAGTCTTGAATAAGTGCAAATAAATTTTTACTAACTTTACCCATTTGGTTGATGAATTTCAAAAATCTCTTCTAATTCTTTTTGTAGGATTTCATTCTTCTAGACCACATAGTAAGGAATTTTCATACAACAAATTGTTCCGACATAATTTTACTCTCTAAGAGGATGAATTTCCTAAAATCGCTTTGTGTAGCTAATTCACTAATGTCGTTTAAACGAACCTTTGTTCTAATATTTATGTATCTAAAGCTGGCTGTATGAACTGATCCCTAAATTATCTAAAAACTTGATATATAATCTAACTGACAAACCACTGACAATGACAAATAATTTATTTCTGGGGGCATTGTGTGTAGGTGTTTTTCAGGTATGTTTAATATTTAGTCGATTTACACAAAGAAATAGCCATTCAGCAATTTAAAAATACTTCATAACAAATCTAGACATATATACCTTTCATTTAAAAAAAGAATCATCAAGATTGGTAAAGCAGTTTCGGCGGGATGGATGTAACAAAAAAAAACATATATAAAAGCTCAAAAGCTCTTTGAGCTTTTATATATGTATGGATTTGCAAATCCTAATCTTAATTTGAAAACCGCATTTCGCTAGCTACTGTAATTTTGGAGTTACGATTTTTTTAAATTTTTAACCCCTCCTATACCCTCTTACCAACCCCTCACCCCCACCAAAAACTAATGGCCAGATTCTCGGGTGCCACAGTATTTTTCTGCCAAATTTGGTTAAAATCGGTTCAGCGGTTTTTGAGCTATCGTGTTACAGACGGCAGACAGACAGACAGACAGACACCACGAAAATATTTTGTATTTAGGTCATTGATGACCCAAATAACTCATTTTGAGTGAAATTAAAAAAACTAGCCGACCAAACCAAACCATACCTATTGGTATGGTCGGCTAAAAAATATTAAAAATACAAGAACTGTTCTGAAATCAAAACTATATTAGATATTTACTTTAGATGATCTGTTCTTACTTTGCTATAAATATGGTAATCGTAAATCATACAGGATGTCCAATATTTTACGCCAAACTTTCAAAAATATAAAATAAATTTTCTTCGTTTTTTTTTAAATGGAACACCCTGTATATTATTTTTTATTTGATGGAGAATAAAAAAATGAACATTTTTTGTATTTAAAGTATTTCAAAATGTTTAATAGTTTTCCGGATACACGCAGTATTATTTCATATGGCCCTTTCAATGGTAAAATACGAGAGAAAAATCATTAGGAGGCTTTGATAAAAATTTGCTGTGGAAAATGCCATATGAAATACAAAATCGGGAATATCTGTGAAACCGTTAAAAATTTTGAAATACTCTAAATGCAAAATATGTTCATTTTTTAATTTTTCATCTTTGAAAAAATAATATACAGGGTATTCCATTAAAAAAAAAACAAACGAAAATTATTTTATATTTTAGAAAATTTGGCGTAGAATTTTGAACGTCCTGTATGATTTACAATTTCTATATTTATAGCAAAGTAAGTAGAGACCATCTAAAGTAAATATCTAATATAGTTTTGATTTCAGGACAGTTCTTGTATTATTAATAATTTTTTTTACATAGGCTGAAAAATACATCATTTTTATTTATTTATTAATATCTCTAAAATTATCGAAATATATTTACTCATGTTTTAGGATTATGTAAAGTGATCTGAAAGGAAGCCAAAAATGCAATAATATACAGGGTGTTTCATTTTAAAAAAATCATCCCTATCCACTCACACTTTTTTGAGCCACCCTATAGAAGTTAAAATATTTTTTCTAAAATACATCCTAGTACATTCTTTAGGTTTGCACTTAAACAAAATTCCCAAGTTTTTTATTTTAGGAGCTACGGATGCCCGACGCACTATTGCCGGACCCTGTACTTAAAATATATTTGTTTCACTAAAAATCGGTATATAACGTGCAATATTAAGTTTTACCAATAAAATTAAGCATTTAATAACGCCAAGTAGCTGTACTCATTGACAGAGAAGACATAGTTTTTTGGAAGAGGCAATAAAAAATAAAAATACAGGGTGTCACATTTGAAATAACAAAGTTTTTATGTAAAATAAATATTTAAAATTGATCAGCAATTTTTGGTACCCTTGTATAAATTTTAGGAAGCAATAAAATTTTTCAGTAAAGTTTATTTCTCTACCTTTAAACTCAGCACAAGAATTAATTCTGAAAAGTAATGTACAGGGTGTTGATAATCTATTCTATTGTAGATTGTAGAATGCATATTTTACTATCTCTAAGTATCTCAAAAACAAAAGATTTTAAACATATTTCACCCTTATAATAAATACCTTTTTTGAGCCCAAGAATCCAAAAATGAAATAAAATACAGGGTGTTTCAAAAGAAGAAATATTACTTTGGTATCGATCTTAGTTCTGAAATACCCTGTATATCTACCTTGTTCACATCTACCCATAATATATTTTGTTTCTATAATCTATCCGTTTTTGTATAATCAACCGAGGCGAATGAGGTGCGCCACCCTCGTCCTGAATTTTCCAAGACTTGTATGGAAACCCTAGTCTTTGATAAAATAAATTATTAAAACAAATGATCTCGATATTACGTAAATTGACTATACCAAAGTTTACAGAATAAAATATAAGTTCCGTCACTTGTGCCGGCGGCAGGTATCAAAAGCCGCTTCACGCACGTGTTTCCCAGTGTATTACTGGTGTGTGGACTTTGGACCCAGCATACACGGCGGATCACGTTCAGCGTATTGTGGTATTACTCTGATTTTGGCGTTATTACAGAGTGGTCTCGCATGCATATGGAATTATTTTTCAAGTGATTCTTTAATTTTCATTGCAAAATGTTACTGATCACATTAGCCTTAGTTAATTATTTATTAGTGTATTATAAAAAAAGCATAATTATTTTTATTATTTCTTAAAAATAATATTGAGTTTTTCGCCACTGGAAAAAAATTATTTAAAATATCTAATTAGTAGTGTCCCAAATAAATAAAAAATATCAAAATTGTATTTTTTTAAATGGAACACCCTATATATTATTACATTTTTAGTTTCTACGATTAAAATAAAGGTAAATTTGTTTAAGGTTTATTACACTTAAACCTGACCGTTTTTGAAATATTTTCAATTTTGTGAAATTGAAGTATAAATTTCAAGGCTTCATTTCTCCGAGGGTATCAGTTTTTAATACTAAATATTTACTGAAGTTTATTTATTGCTCAGTTATTGTGTTGCAATAATAAAAACTTTATTTACCTTATACAGAGTGTCTAAAAATTTATTTTAAATAATTAGTAGCTTTAAACGGCAATAACTTGTTTGATTTAAATGGAACACCCTATATATTTTATGAGAATCAGATGCACAATTTAATTGTCTATCAAATTGTATTATACTATTTTTTACCTATCTCTTCAAGTTTCCGTAGAAAATGCATTTTCTTGTAATTTAGAACTCATTTATCAATATACCCATGGAAGATGTACCAAATTTTAAAAAAAACTGTTTAAATATTTGTTAAAGAGGACCAATTAATATGATTCCAGTATTCAAATTACATTAATTGACGGTTTGCGTTGATTAATAATAATTGCTCCAAATACTAAAAAACTGAATTATATATGTGTATTAGACAGTGTGGTAAAAAGTAACACCTTAAAAATGATATTTAATTTTTTGACAAATGCTTATTTATAACAGAGACGTTCATTTTCATAAATTATTGTTATATTGATTTCTGATTCAAATCCACATTTATTTAGAATAATTTATTAACAAACACAATTAAGTATGCAGTTAATTAGTATTTGGGTGGAAATACTGGTGGTATATTTAATTAATGGTATAGATACTCTTTTATAAAGATTTAAATAGTTTTCTTTTTGCATACAAATGGGCTAGTAATATTATCGTTTTACTAAAAACAATAATATTACTAGCCTGTACATTTTGTACATTTGTTGTTTTAAAAACAATCTAAAATGTCAATATTCCATGGGTATATTGATAAATGAGGTCTAAATTATAAGAAAATGCATTTTCTACGAAAACTTGAAAGAATAGGTAAGAAGTATAATACAATTTGATAGACAATTAAATTGTGCATCTGATTCTCATAAAATATACAGGGTGTTATATTTAAAGTAAATAAGTTATTGCCGTTTAGAGCTAGTAATTATTTAAAATAAATTTTTAGGCACTCTGTATAAGGTAGTATACTTTTTATTATTGCAACACAATAACTGATCAATAAGTAAACTTCAGTAAATATAGTAAGTGTAATAAATCTTAATCAAATTTACCTTTATTTTAATCGTAGAAACTAAAAATGCAATAATATACAGGGTGTTCCATTTTAAAAAATACAACTTTGATGTTTTTTATTTATTTAGGACACTCTGTATCTTGTAAAAATATTTTTAAATTGTAGCTCTGTTAGTCCTTCAACGAACCCAAAACTTACAATTTGTAAAAATCTAATCGTTTAGCTACAATACTCCGTGTCGAATGTGGTAAACAACCCTGTATAAATGCTAACTTAAGAACTAATGTCAAATATTATTAAGTATCACAGTTTCGGCAGAATGGCATCGTTAAATGAAACTGGACATATCGAAATTAATTAAATCAAATTGTTTTAAGTGATATGTTCAAAAGTCAATAACTCGGAAATTGTTGGTTTGAGGTACATTGTGTGTATTTCGATTTTTGCTTAGAATTGAAGGAAGAATTGAAATATACAATAATATACAGGGGGTTTTATTTAAAAAAATTAAACTTTTATGTACCACGACTTTATTACGGATCCTGTATACTTAAATTTATTACTCGCTAATAGATATTTAAAAATCTTATAACTTTTGTATTTAACTTTTTGCGGTACCTCCTATATTTTACCTAATAATCGACCGTTCCCATACAGAACAGCGACCCTGTATTTTTTACACTTTTTTAAACAATGATAAGGTTTGAAATAGCTCCCATCTACCATACTTTAATTTATGAATATAAGAATAGTATTTGACTCCTTTTTTAGTTTTTTTACCCAATCTTTAATTTCTTTCTGATTATAATTTTAAGTAGGTGAAATGAGAAACCTTCAATATATTAGTATTATTTTATATTACATAGTTACCACAAATTAATTAATACAATATAAATAATTTACGTAATTTTTATTGTTTATATTTTTGATTCATATAACTGTCGAAACAGGTCCAATCCTTCAACGTTGATTTTATAATATGGCAATTTCTCCAACCTTTCAATGTATGCTTTTATGCGAGGATAATCAGCGTATGGCACCAAATTGTTCCAGGTTGTAACGGTGGTGAGTATGCTAAAGTCAGCGATGGACAGGTTGTCTCCAGCTATATAGTCACTTCCACTTAACTCGAATATTTTTTCCAGAATACTGAAAGCTTCTTTGAGGTTATTCAAAGCATCTTCGGATGGTTTAATGCCGAAATAAAAGAGGGGTTTCTAAAAAATAACAGGATTAAATAGATTAAAGAAATATAAATGTTATTAAAGATGTACTACTATAGTAAGTAAAACCTTTAAACAAATAATACAAATAGGTAAACCTTACTGTACAGGGTGTCCCATTTTGGTTGAAATCATATGGTATCTCCGCTATTATTGCAGATAGAAAGATGCGGTCTGCACAAACCTGTCCCACTTTTTTGTCAAACGAAAGATGCTGTAAACAAAATTTTCATAGCCCTCTTTGTTTCTGAGCTACAGGGTCTTTTTGAAAATTTTGCAATTCGGTACACCCCCCGTATCTCTGTTATTGCACAAGGTATCGAGAAGGTAAAAACTCTTTAGTGTAGAACTTTTTACGGAGTCTGTTATTCTACGAAAATAATATTTTCGAAGATATGAACTAAAGTTATGTTTTCTTAAATGGAATACCCTGTATATTTATAAATTATATGATTTGGCTTGCCATAAGCTTCTGAAAAATATATAACATTCTATATTTATTTTCACTATTTACTGCAATATTTAAAAGTTTTTATTAAAAGATCATATTTATTAGTAGGCCATGATTGATAATAAAAGAAAATAAAGAATTTATACACAGTATACTGCTATCAGTCTCTTGTTTTATTTTAGGGGCTACTAATAATTTTTTTATATATTAGGAAAACTTAACTCTCTACCGCTATTTGTAAATCTTGGAAGTTATCGTACCGAAACTTTTAGATATTGCTTTGGCTAATTTACGTGAAATATACTTTCAGCATGATGGAGCTTTCCCTAACAACTTTGAAAATATTAGAAAGTTGTTAAATTATTATTTCTCAAATCAATGAATTGGAATCAATCAATGGACCCATATGATGGCCTCCCTGATTCCCGGATTTGTCCGTTCCCGATTTCTCATTTTGGAGATTTTTAAAACATGAAATATTTCGTGGCAACTACAACAATGTCGAACACCTGGAAAATACTTTAATAATGCAAGCTTTTAGATATTTGGGAACCCATCCCGTTATAATAAATTCCGTTATAAAGAAAGAAAAATATATTCAGAGATTCAGTGGTAACAGTTCAAAAGTAAAATATATCAATCCCAAATAAAATTTTAATGTGTGTCTGACTATTTTAGTAAATACCATTTTGATTTTTATGTTATTTACAACGGCCTACTAATAAAAAAATGACATATTTTAAATATTGATGTAAATAGTGAAAATAAATATAGCGTGATATATCTTTAGAAGCTCATAGCAAGACGGATCATATGATTTATAAACAGGGCCGTATCTAGACCAACATTTCGGGGGGGGGTTTGGCCTGGAGAGGGGGGGTACAAAAGCTGCTAGGAAAAAAGAATAATAAAAAAATCGATTTGGGCTACACTCAAATCTTAATTGAAAATAAAATTTTAAAAAAGTAACAGGTAAAAATTATTAATCTTTAAGGATAAACTGGTCTTTTCCCTGGAAAAACGATTGACTACCTCTTTGATATCGATATGTATTTCTCTATGTACGCTTAATAGAGGAAGTCCTGTCAATCGCTCCTGACCTGTAGAGTTACGTAGGTCCTTCAATCGTCTTATGCCGCAACCGCACATGCGGCATTTAGCGAACTCCGAACGCTCGTCAACTACCGAACGCTCGTGATCGGACTTCGCCTGTCCATCCACACATACGGGCTCTGATAGCAACAACATAGAGATGAGCGCTCGTTCTCGTCGCCGAACTCCGACTTCTTCATCCACACACATAGGAAATCGGCGAAGCCCCGATCGGAGATCGCCGAATACCGCATGTGCGGTTGCGGCATTAGGGTTGAAAAAAACCTTTCTGGTGTAGCTGTTGACGCTGGTAGAGTTGCTAGGATCATTAATAAAATGTATATATTTGGAAATATACACTGGTTACACTCCGATTATCGTTTCGATGGCGTTTTAGGTCGGTCGACTGCAGGTAGCTGCTTCCATTTTTGCCGCCACAAGTCTAGTTCTGCCGCTAAAGTGTCATAGTCCAAAAAATCTTTGACTAATAGCAGAACAATAACAAACGTTAATCACGTTAATGACCAGCAAAACACACAACATTCAAAATCTTGTCCTTATCAAACTTTTGCTGTTTTAAACACTTGAATGTTGAAAGTCGAAAATTGAAAATGACATTTGCTTTCAAAGTGGAAAAGTGAGGTTAGGATGTATAATGTATATTCATCAATGATTAAAGAATACAAGGACAAATAGCACCCGAAACCAAACTGTGACCATTCTTCCAAACAGTGTCGTGGCACATATTTTACTTAACATTGCCGCTTGAAGGGATATTTATATTTTTGATATTATATGTTTTCACTACGCCTATGGTGTATCGGGTGGTATCATACTAATTAATTACGAAAAAAACGTATTAAAATGTTAACAAAAGGTACATAACTAGTATCGACGTATAGTACATATGAAGTACATATAATATCAGAAAAATAATTATCGAATTCAATAAAAAAAAACGCTAAAAAGGTGTAGGGGACTATTTATTTCCCTATAAAACGTAACTTCTGGCTCTTTCTTATCATTGCGCCTTTTACACTTGACAGCTGAACAAATTACCATTGTAATAAAGTTTATACAAAGTTCATTACACACAACCAACTATTAAAATCGCTAAAATTGTCGCTGATGACCAGCTGATGATTCATTCGTTATGTCTAAAAGTTGGCGTCTAAGGTCACAAATTCTCTGCAGCCCGTATATGGGCGTTACATGTCCTTGTATTCTTTAGTCATAGATATTCATACCATTTTGATTTTTATGTTATTTACCACGGCCTACTAATAAAAAAATGATATATTTTAAATATTGATGTAAATAGTGAAAATAAATATAGAGTGATATATCTTTTTGAGAAGCTCATAGCAAGACGGATCATATGATTTATAAATATACAGGGTGTTCCATTTCAAAAAACATAACTTTAATTCATATTTTCAAAAATATGTTTTCCGTAGAAAAACAAACTACCTACGTCACTGTATTCTACGTAAAAAGTTCTACAAGAATCAGTTTTCACCTTCTCGATATCATTCACAATAACGGAGTTACGTGGGCTGTCCTAAATTGCTCAATTTTCGAAAAGAACCTGTAGCTCAGAAACGAAGAGAGCTATGAACATTTTGTTTAGAGCATCTTTCGTTTGACAAAAAAGTGGGACAGGTTTGTGCAAACCGCATCCTCATATCTTTACTAATAACCGAGATACCGCATGATTTCATTCAAAATTGGACACCCTGTACTAAATGAATAACAAAATACACAAACAAGTGTAAGTGCAATAAACAAAAAAACTGCTTAGGAGCCACTTTCGTATTTATTGAAAAAAAACATGTTTAAATGTTACTCTTTGTTTTGTTAAAAACAATGAAATTAAAATAATATTGCCATAGAAACCCGTTTTGATTTTTAGGACTTTAGGAGTTTTTTTTTTAATTCTCTCTAAAACGGTATGAAAATTTGGAAAACCATAAACAAAATTAGCCATTTTAGAACAAGCAATTTTTTTATGAAGAATGTGTTTTTCTCAAAATGGCAATAATAAAAAAGTGTTTCCTCTTCTAAAGACAATCCGGGGACATACTGTAGGTAGGTTTTCAAAAAAATATCAATGTACAGGAGACTTACAAGTATCGCTAGACCTCTAGCAAATAGGATTCCTGTATCAAAATATAATTTATGATCAATGGTAGCTCGTTGTCTACAATCTTCTTTGGGGTACAGAGAATCATTTTTGGCATATCTTCCAACCAAGTAGGCCATGATTGCATGACTGTCAGAAACAATAAAGCCATCTTCTTCCTCTAAAACGGGTATTGTGTGTTGTGGATTTTTCTGTAAGAAAAAGAAGTGTTTTCACTCTATATTTCACGCAGTTCTGATTGACTTCTGTTCTTGATTCGTTCACTGACATTGAATAATAGAATTAAAACCGTGGCTTTGTGATAATATTTAAGTATCCACTCCCAAAAAATCGATTTGCTATATCAGTAAAGACATTAATTAAGATTGATTGACGTATTCATTTGTTTTTGGTCACTTCCTGTTTCACCGAAAATGACTACAACTTTTGATTTTTAAATGGCACTAATATTGCCACTATTCCATAGAAAATGACACTCTGAATCGAATGACATCATACGTCAAATTTTGACATTTTCGCATATGGTTTGTTTGAAATTGTAACATGCGGTTCATAACGACAATTTGACTTAATTTGAAAAAAATACTTTTTCTAAATATGCTAATGGGCCACCCTTGTTCCATTTGAAAAAATTGAGATATGATTAAAAATACGATTTGGACATCATTTAACCGTAATAAGACACGAAAAACATTAGACGATCAAATATATTTTTCCAAGGCTCCTTGATTAAAATTAATATTTTTAACACAGCCATGGCACTCTCGGTTAAAATTTAAATGCGATTTTTTTTAAGCGAAAATGTCAAAAGTTGACGTATGATAGAGTCATCTATTCAGAATGTCATTTTCTATCGAATAAAGTAGAAATATACCGAGGGTGCCATTTGCATAACATACATAACGTGCCAACAAAAACATACCAAATCTCGTTTATTTATCTGAAATAATAAAAAAGTTATAAGGGTGAGCCACGAGACGCACCCGGTATAGATATAGTTAGACGATTAGTTTTAAGAAAGTCTCTTGAAAAAGGCCTATAAAGGCGCAACATAATATGCCAGATCATTACTCTCATTAAAATTATTGTCAAAAACTTGACTTACCTTTAGAAAATCTTCTTTTAAGTGTTCTTGGTTAGCCAAATCTACTGGAATCAATTCCAAATCCAATCCTAGTTCGTTTGCACATAGTAGAACAGCTCTTACAGGCGGACTAGCCAAAACACCGTACAATTTAGGAGCCATTAGAACAAGAAAACCTTCTTTAATGTCTGGTAAATGTAGAATAATCAACCTAACAGGCTTTAATACTCTATAAACTTATGAACTAACGATATTGTTGATCGATCTTGTAATCACATAAATTTTAATGAAGAACGTTAACCCGGTTCGGTTGCGTCAGGAATGTTGAAACTGTTTAATAAAATAATATTTTTCTTCGATAAATAGTTTAATAATCATCAGATGGAGCGTTAAACAGGCATGCATTAAATAGGTACACAATTGAGCGTTAAATATACACTGGCCGGCACAAAAAACGGACAACTTAAATTGTTCATGTATTTTTAATACATTTTTTCTAATCGGCCGATTATCAGGATTTTTTAATCAGTATGTAGCTTCAAAAATGTGTAGCTAAATGATTTGTTTTTTTAACCTCTTAATAGCCTTTCATACTCCAGCTGGCGTTACCGTCAGCCAACAGCGTCAGCCTGTCCGAGAATTCCGGGATTTAGTTTAGCTTTGCGCCGCTGCGCGCTGATGGTCGTTTACGGCGCAGCGGATAAAGAATACTGTACCGTAGTTCTGCTTTCAGTCGACAGAGTGGTTGCCGGAGACAGTGTTGCCAGAACTACTGATTAATCTGTAGATCTACGGATTTTCGGTACAGTACGATAATAATTCTAACTCTAATTAACCTCTCATTAAACAATTTAATATTATATGATTAAACAACGAACGGCGTCAAAATTGGCTTGGAAATAAAGATCGCTGTTATGTTATATGTAAAATATTATGGTAAATGTTAATAATCCTCATTTTCAAACCAGTTAAATGACTTTTTCGATCATGCGACATATTCAGTACCTATAAAAGAATGTGTATTTTTGTTGTATATTCAATGTTTAACACAAATAAACTTTCAATACATAAACGGGAATTACATACGCATTTACATAACGTGTTACAGATATTACACATTTTAATATGGCAACACTGTCGCTTTCAGATCCACACCAACTTTGATATGCCTTTGCTGGCCGAATTAGAGAAAATAAGTGGTCTTATGCGTTGACCACAGAACGACTGGTATCTCCACCGTACACCACTTGCGACGTAAGGGGAAATCAAATCAGGCTTGTCACGAATTCGCCCATTAGCCCCCCATACATTAACATATAAGTTGGACCGATTTGATCCGTCCGAATTGTGTCGGCGAACTAGGCTCGGCACATGCCAAAACTCTCGTCATTTTTGAGCTCGAATTTGGCTCCCCGACTTTATAGCCCGATTAGATTTGCCTGATTAAATCGTGTTGTTAATGGGACAAAATTCGACGTTTTATAACAGATTTGATCTGGCTCGCGATCTTTTGGAAGTCCTGAAAGATTTAACCAGTGGTCTTAGATTTACTCGGCATATTTGTACTCAGTGAGTTGCAAAAATGAATAACAATCGTAGAAGACGCGCTATAGCTTGTGCCATGTCGTATGTATTTATCGCCAATAAACAAAAAGTAAAAAACTAAGCAAGTGGGTAAAAAAATGGATTTCTCGTAGAGATGAACTAGGTTATATGCTAAGTACTAACCAGTACTAATCCACAGACTTCATCTGTTAGATTAGGTTGGTCTAAAAAACGAACGAAGGATAAAGTTGGCGGACTTGTGACGCTGTTTTTTCTAAGCGACGGTTTTTATTCCGATAAACATTTTTCTATATAAAGACTGCTATAAAACATCGAATTTTGTCCCAAACCAGAGTATTTAATTAGGCAAAGATCTAATCGGCAGACTATGTTAACAGGCCAAGTCCGCAGACCAAAATACGAGAGTTTTGGTACGTGACATGACAAGTCTGTGGACTAAATCCGCAAGCCAAGTCCGCAGGCCAAATCCGCAGGCTAAATCTTCTGGTATATCGAGGCTATTAGTAGTTATTTCTTATACAAGTCGACCGAAAAGATTAATTCACGAGCGGTGATATCGCGAATAATAAATTAATTTCGGGAGACGATAATGCAATTTTATCGTCGTGTATAAAACAATAATTTTTTCCATAGCGAGTTACGTTTTAAAAAATATTCAAAAATTATTATTTCAAGGAATTTATTACGAGTAGAAAAAATATCGTGCTGAGTTGGCGTTGGTTGCTATGTAATTTGACAAATAAATAAAGCTATCAGTTTTGAGTTAATATTTTTTAATTCTCTTTCGTGTCGATTGCTGATTGAATTGGAACCAGAAATGGCTCAAAACGAAATAAGTAAATTACCAACAGATATTCAGGCTGAGGCGACCAAACGCCATATATCCAAACTACTTCCATTTAAATCCCGAATAACTTATGAAAAGAAATACAAAAAATCTTTTTACCTATTACGTTTTTGGTTTGTGATTTTTATTTCAATTTTTTACATAAGATGGGGGCCATTGTAACGCACATTTTCAAAATATTTTTGTCAACATACAGGGTGATTCAAACCGCAATACATATGCTTAATACAGTTCATGAAGATTAGGACATTTAACTAAAATTTGATTATCTGATGAAGCTACCTTTAAAAGTAATGGATTTGTAAATAAACATAATAGGTATTCATTATTATGCGACAGAAATCCCATTCTGTAGCACACAGATTTTATACTTTTAATGATAAATGCCTTCTATTGCGAGACTAAAAGGCAATTGCCTCGTATCAGAGCCATCATAATACAAGAAGAAGACCGAAAGTCAAATCTTGTCTTATGTTTTCAAAAAAAACACAATTTTCTTATTAAATATTGATTTTAGGTATAGGAAGTTATTAATAATACAAGATTAAACAACTATTGCACAGTACTTCACAGGAAGCTATCGATTGCGAACTAACTAAATCGTTACTAATTAGGTACTAATTTTGAAAAGTTCTTTTTAAGATAAAAAAAGGTAAAACTAAAACCTAAACTATCATTTGAGATTAAACGGAAAGTTCTAAATAATGTTGCCTATTCTAAACAAGAAATATTTATTTTCTCGAAAAGGATATTTCTATTTGCTGTAGGTAATTTTTTCAGGGAAAATACGTAAATAAAAATGACTTTTTAAGTCAAAAAAAAATCAAAAGGACAAGTTATTCTAAAAAAGGACTAAAAGTTACTCTAAAAAAGGATTAAATCAAACCACAAACCTAATATAGAACTGTTTCGGAAGCTTGAGTCACCCTGTAAATATTAAAAAAAGTAACTGAAAGTTTATATAGAAGTAACTGAAAGTTTAAATTGAAAATCGACGTTGGAGTGATTTTCGAAAACTACTAACGTTTCAACATAAGTATATGTGGGATATTAATTGTATTATTATATCAGACCTTATAACAAAACTCATCTGACGAAAAAGTGTTAATGTAGTATATTAATATGGAGTAAAAATTTTACTAATTACTTTACTTTTACTTTACTAATTCGTTCCAAAAAACGATACGCCACTGGCCATTAGAACAATCTAAATGTGCCTAGTTGCCGGGGTCGGAAATTTTAAACTTCTCTGTCTCTTCTGTCCTTGTTTGACACATTGTAATGTTTGATACACTACCAACGAGTATTTATGAATGAGATGTTCGGTCTATCTTTATAATGTCTTTGTTTAAAATACATGAAAATTTGGAGGTGTCAATTTTTCATGGCGGTCAGTGTATTTACATTAACACAAAAGTCTATTTATATTCTTTAAATAAATAGATACTTGATAATGTTTGTTAGGTATCTCTTCGAAATGTTATGAGCTGTAAAGTATTTTTATTAGAAAATAATACGATTGATAGAAGTTATCGAAAAATATATTTAATAGTTTCATAAAAGTTAAATTAAAATTTAGAAAAAGCACTATTTTGCAATTAATTATTAATAATTTTATATAAATTGACCATTTGACCTGTTTGCTTTCTACGGTGCGATAGAAACAATTAAAAAAATACCGTATGATCGAAGAAAAAAGACATCAAAGACGGCTGGAAAATGACAATCGATGATAATTTTAGGGAGCTCAATCTGTAGACGTCATTTATTAAAAATTGACACATAAAACTTATGAAAAATTAACAATAATTATTGGAAGATTAAAAAGGGATAGAAATTACTTTTTCCCAAATTTTAAACTACACCATTTAAAAATCCTCGTAAAATCTATCTACTGAGCACTTGTTTGTCTTTTTTATATTTTTCAAAATAAGTAAATGAAGATGACATTATCTAATTATAACATTTTATTTTCTTGTTTTTAAAAATTACATATTTAGAAATGTTTATTAATTTAACATAGAGAAAATATTAATATTAAATAAGATTAAGCTCTTTCTGTCTGCTGGAAATCCATCTTGTTAAGTCCTCCATACCGTCTATGTTTTCCTTTATTCCGTAACAAGGCAACTTCTCCATTCTTTCCATGTAAGCTTTCACTTGCGGATAGTCAGCAAAATGCACAACATTATCCGCAAATCCAACAGATGTCATAATGCTGAAATCAGCAATGGTCAGACTATTTCCTGCGACGAATTTGGTCTTGCTTTTTTCTAGGAAAGTGTTGAGAAGTTCCAGAGCTTCTTTCAGGTCGTCTAGTTTTTCTTTGGACGGTATGACGCCGTATAGGACCATTGGTTTCTAAAACAATGTCATTTTGATTTGATGAGAGTTTGTCAGAAGTAATTTTAAAATACATGCTACGTTGACACAATATTTCTGTTAAATGTATCACTGACCGTCATCATTTGTAAACTAAAATCTTAAAATTACTGAGCTTATACAGAACTATATGTGTATTATAGGCTGTTTATATATTTTAGAACAACTAATACACAGCTCGGGATCTCTACTACCAGAAATCAACAAAAGAATTAAGTTAGCGTGGAGTACTTATTGAAGAAACTCAAACATATTCAAATCTAGAATGCCACTCTATCTAAAGAAGAAAACATTCGACCAATGTGTACTACCTGTCATAACCTATGCATGCAAAACCTGGACACTTAAAACGAACATCATAAGGAAACTGCAGGTCGCACAATGCTCAATGGAACGAAATATGCTGGGAATAACCAAGAGGAACCGTAAAAGAATAGAGTGGATACAACAAAAGACCCAAGTAATAGATGTCATCCTCAGAATCAAATCCCTCAAGTGGCAATGGGCAGGATACCTGGCAAGATCCTATGTTATAGGGCTTGTTTCTCTCTACAATTTTCTGCCTCACAATGTACCGTTTGTGTTCAGGAAGAGTTCATAGTTTCATAGTTGTCGATTTTCGAAAGAAATCAGTACATGCATATTATTTCGTATATTTTTCATTTTATTGATTTTATGGAAAGCACTGTTCATTAAAATGTTGTATCCTATGTTATAGGGCTTGTTTCTCTCTACAATTTTCTGTCTCACAATGTACCGTTTGTGTCCAGGAAGAGTTCATAGTTTCATAGTTCTCGATTTTCGAAAGAAATCAGTACATGCATATTATTTCGTATATTTTTCATTTTATTGATTTTATGGAAAGCGCTGTTCATTAAAATGTTGT
This sequence comes from Sitophilus oryzae, assembly GCF_002938485.1. NCBI lineage: Eukaryota > Metazoa > Arthropoda > Insecta > Coleoptera > Curculionidae > Sitophilus > Sitophilus oryzae. Next base: position 3,465,294 of record NW_022146501.1, read on the forward strand.
ATCCTATGTTATAGGGCTTGTTTCTCTCTACAATTTTCTGTCTCACAATGTACCGTTTGTGTCCAGGAAGAGTTCATAGTTTCATAGTTGTCGATTTTCGAAAGAAATCAGTACATGCATATTATTTCGTATATTTTTCATTTTATTGATTTTATGGAAAGCACTGTTCATTAAAATGTTGTATCCTATGTTATAAGGCTTGTTTCTCTCTACAGTTTTCTGTCCCACAATGTACCGTTTGTGTCCAGGAAGAGTTCATAGTTTCATAGTTGTCGATTTTCGAAAGAAATCACTACATGCATATTAGGTATTTCGTATATTTTTCATTTTATTGATTTTATGGAAAGCACTGTTCATTAAAATGTTGTATCCTATGTTATAGGGTTTGTTTCTCTCTACAATTTTCTGTCTCACAATGTACCGTTTGTGTCCAGGAAGAGTTCATAGTTTCATGGTTGTCGATTTTCGAAAGAAATCGGTACATGCATATTATTTCGTATATTTTTCATTTTATTGATTTTATGGAAAGCACTGTTCATTAAAATGTTGTATCCTATGTTATAGGGCTTGTTTCTCTCTACAATTTTTTGTCTCACAATGTACCATTTGTGTCCAGGAAGAGTTCATAGTTTTATAGTTGTCGATTTTCGAAAGAAATCAGTACATGCATATTATTTCGTATATTTTTCATTTTATTGATTTTATGGAAAGCACTGTTCATTAAAATGTTGTATCCTATGTTATAGGGTTTGTTTCTCTCTACAATTTTCTGTCTCACAATGTACCGTTTGTGTCCAGGAAGAGTTCATAGTTTCATGGTTGTCGATTTTCGAAAGAAATCGGTACATGCATATTATTTCGTATATTTTTCATTTTATTGATTTTATGGAAAGCACTGTTCATTAAAATGTTGTATCCTGTGGCAAGAAGAACGGACAACAGATGGACCACAAAAGTTACAGCATGGTACCCACGAGCAAATAAGAGACCTAGAAGAAGACCGATCTTGAGATGAGATCATGATATTAGGAAATTAGCAGGGATAACTTGGACTAACAATAGACAACAATGGGCCCAACTACAAAGAGAGTATCTAAATATGTGACTAATACTTTCTAATGAGGTTCTTTGTAGATAACCCGGGCTTCCGATCACTTTTTGTTATGGTGCTTGGACCAGTCACACATGGTCTACAATACTTACTTTATTGTTTTACTCCTTTGCGTATATTTTTATGCATGTTAATCGTCTCTCTCACAGAGAGAGAGTCAACAGATTGTTATATTTTTATTTAAACAAATACCAATTTGTATTATTTTTTGAGGGATCGCGGACTATACGTACCGTTATACTTTTTACTCTAATGAATAGAGTGCTGCAATCGAAATACAATTTGTGATTGATAATAGCAGTTTGTTTGACATCTTTTCTGGGGTATAGCGAGTCGTCTTTGCCGTATTTTTCTACCAAATAAATCATGATGGCGTGGCTATCAGTTAAAATGAATCCATCATCGTCCTCCAAGACTGGGACTTCGTGCTGAGGACTTCTCTGAAAAGGATAAATAAAAAAATAAATTAGACGCTTTTAAAGGGAACCAAACACCCTTTCTTATAGGAGATAGATGAAAACTAATATCGGTATCTGAGCTCAATTTTTATCAAAAACGTGATGGTGAAAACCACACATCGATATCTGTTAACTTTTCGGAATTACGGGGTGTTTTTCAAAAATTTGCATTTTTAACAAATCGCTGTAACTTTTTTACTATGGAAAATTTTGTATTTTTATGAAAACATTTCCAAAGCACCTTTTTACGTAGAATTTAATTGTATAAAAATTATACTTAATTTTTTTTTAAATTAATAATTTAAGAGTTATCAACAGAAAAATTGATTTTTTATTAGAGATACCCTGTATATTTTTCTTAGACTCTAAAGAACTTAAAATTACCTTTCCAAAAATATAGTACACTTGATATTTTGTTATAGTCCCCTTCAAAACACTTCAGAATTTTTAAAAGTTGGCCACTTTTAACTAGTAGGCTTTGGACCCCTTATTGATGGTCTGTCCCTATTGGAACTCGAAAACATATTTTTTCTGCAAGACGAGACACCGCTTCAGAACGCTGAAGTTATCAGCAAATTTTTGCAGCCAATTTCGAGAATAATTTAATAACTAATCAAAATCCCAATGGTTGGCCGTCGAGTCCACCGAGGCCGCCGGACTTAGCGCCTATGGATTTATATCTTGCGGAAGAATAATGGCTCTTATTTTTAAATTGCCCATGTCCACAGTCCATGCGCCAAAGGCAAATAAAGCGGGAACAGAGTAGCACTAATATATTTTGGTCTTGGGCAATGGTCGTACGTGAATGATTTCGCAGTCGTAGTTAATCGGTTATCGTGTTGATAACTATGACCCTTCTATAACATAAAAATTACGTGCAAAGGAATTGAAAATTACCAGTTTAGTCGGGTACTGTAGCATGTAAAACTTTAAAAACACTGTCCTGAAAATTTTGTCCTTGTGGACTTCCCCCCTTTTTCCCCTGTACTCGTCATATTTTTTGAAAGGTAATTTTAAATTATTTTCAATGAATTAAAAATATACAAGGTGTCCCATATAAAAAATCAAATTTTCTGTTTCTTTTATCGAGATCTACCAGCCCGGAAAATATTTGCATTTATTTAAGACTCATCCTGTATTTCACTTTATTAAGACACTATGTAAATAATAATTCAAAATATTCTTTACCTTTATAAATGGTTCTTGCAAATGCTCTTCTCCGCAGAAATCCACCTTAATATAGTCTAGCTTTAAATTCAGAGTGTGAGCACACATCAACACTGCCCTAGTTGGTGGGCTCAGATCAACACCGTACAGTTTTGGAGCCATGTTAACAATTGAAGAGCTAACTCGTTACTATAACGATGTCCAAAGCAGTCTTCTATTTATACAGTTGATATAAAATTATTATTGTCATATTATTTGCGATAAACAAACAAAACAACAAAATAGGGATGTTTTGAAGAAGTGTTTGTTCTTTATGTACGGGATAACGACATGTTATTTTTAAACTTAAAAATAATGTACTGGGTGTCAAGAATGATAAATATAGCATCTAAAAATTTCTCAAATCTTTTTTCTCAAAAACTATGCGATGTGGCTTTTTTACAAGAGACAAAAAATGTAGTAAATACTAGGATTACCATTTTACGAAAATAAAACATTAGTCGACGTTTGGCAAATGCTTGGCAGGAGGGTAAGAGACCTCGAAGTAGTACCAGCTTTACTAAATGAACTTCGCTTGGTCCTTAAAGAAGAATGGGAAAACATAACTCAATATGATATATATGCAGCCTCAAGGACAAAATGTACGAAAGTATACAGACAGCAGCAGCCAAGAGTGGCAATACAAAGTATTAGGATTAGGGTATTTTTTACAATTTTTTTCTGTTTGTACACTTGAGTATTACAGATGTTTTCTTTAATATCGTTAGTTCTGTCAGGAGCGCATATACGGGAGGGGTAATGGGGGTAATTACCCCTCCCAGGAAGAAATTTAGAAATAAGAAAATCTGGTATAAAATAAAATTGTCACAATATAGTCACGATACGTTTGAGCGAAAATGTAATTTAAATCTATTACTTTATTTAAATATTGGCACTACCCCTCCCAATCTTTGGATGCGCCACTGAGTTCTGTTATCGTTTTGGTTTGGTTATCATTAATTTTATTAAACCGGACTGTATCGTTAGTCTTTAACGTTTTTTTTTTTAATTTAGTATAGAGTATCCAATACAGTGTAATATGACGTTACGACCATCTATATAGATGACGTTACCAAAACCATCTCGTCATATTGATGTTAATGATAATTAAAAAATTGCAAATTGATCGTTATCAGTTCATTTCGCTCTTAAAAATTAACCAAAGCATATATTGACATGAATCAAAAAATAAAATGCCCAGAAGTCATGGTTCTGACGAAGTTTTAGTCTAAGGTTCTGACCGTAAAATTATATTTTAGGAAAATTTACAAACGAAAGTATTGCACAGGTAAAAAACAACCCCTCGATTAACACTGTATAATATACCAAATACTAAAATTTATAAAAGCTGAGTTTATAAATTAGAGTTTATATAATTATATACAGCTTCTTAAAAAAATCATGAAAATAGGGCTAAAAATAACAAAAATATAACACTTTAAATTTGACTAAAATTTTCTCAGTTGTGTTTTTTTGCATTTGAGTGTATTTATAAACACATTTCTAAGAAAATTTCATTTTATTACAAAGTAACACACACATAAAAGCTTCTTTCTTTTAATAAATATAAATAAATTAAACAACAATTCAAATCAAAATAATTGTATTTCATACATAATTTTTTTTTTATTTACTTACTTACTTTGGAAAAAAAAACAAAGGTTTGAAATATAAAATGAATCAAATATTTTAAAAACTCGATAGAATTTTCTAATTGAAATATCACACGATAGAAAAAAACGGCGTCAAAGGCAGCTGGGAAATGACTATCGATGATAATTTTGACGAAGTCAATCTCAATAGTTGGTATTAAAAAACTGTATTTTATTTTTAAATTGAGTAAAAAAGTTTAAAATTAGAGAACTATTTTTGGAAATAGATTTTGTGTGTCTGGAAACGTTACAATTCTTAGTAAATGACGTCTAGAGATTGACCTCGACAAAATTATCATCGTTTGTCATTCCCCAGCCAATCTCTGACGCCGTTTTTTTTTCGATCTTAGGGTGTATTTTATATGTATATTATTTTACTCGTTTAACCTAGCCAAAATTCTTGATTTTTGTTGATTTAGTCCTTCTTCGATGACATGGAAATAGGGCAGTTTTCTAATATTTTCCACGTAGGTTTTCACAGAAGGAAAATCATCGTAAGAGAAAAACACTTCAACAGACGTCACGCTCATGGCGATACTGTAATCGGCTATAGTAACATTGTCTCCGGCTAGATATTTCGTCTTGTTATCTGTCAAAATCCGATTCAAATAACCAACAACTTTTTTTAGAGCGTCCAGTTTTTCTTGGGAAGGCTTGATTCCTTGAGTTACCAAAGGTCTCTATAAAAAATGGTAATTAGTGTTTAAAATTTTATTTAAAGGAACAATTTCTTCAGACCACATCCAAAAATGACAGAGAATACAATATAATTTTGAATTAAATTGACAGACTCATAATAAATTCTTTAAAAAGTGTTTCTAGATATCTACCATGGCTTCAATTTTTAAAGAATGAATATGGGAATAGTATCTGAATACTTCATCATATTTTTTGTTCAAGGTTATGTTATTTTTTCCATAGCAACTGTTAAAATTGCCTTATATCTATCAAAAATAGTAGATAAAATAGCAAGGGTAGATTAAATGATACTTTAACAGCGAGGATAGGTTAAAAACTTTATTTCTTCTCGCACGATTTTTAATTGCTTCCATTTTTGAAAATGTTTGTATTCCTTTTCATAAAGTTATTCGGGATTTAAATGGAAGTAGTTTGGATATGGCGTTTGTCGCCTCCGCCTGAATATCTGTTGGTAATTTACTTATTTCGTTTTGAGCCATTTCTGGCTCCAACTCAATCAGCAATCGACACGAAAGAATTAAAAAATATTGACTCAAAACTGACAACTAAAGAGACAGCTTTATTTATTTGTCAAATTACATAGAACCCAACACCAACCCAGCACAATAATTTTTCTACTCGTAATAAATTCCTTGAAATAATAATTTCTGAATATTTTTTAAAACGTAACTCGCTATGGAAAAAATATTATTTTATACGCGACGATAAAATTGCATTATCGTCTCCCGAAATTAATTCAATTAATCTTTTCGGTCGACGATAAAATACCAATTTATCGTCTTGTATAAAAAAATAACTATTAAGCCAGGTTTCCACATGCATGGATTATTGGCGCCACAAGCACGCCTGTTCCCTGGTGCCATTAACTGCCGGCGCCAGTGGTGGTTTCCACACAATCATTGTTTGCTGGCTTGTCTGACTAAAAAAATGGCGTCTTCTATAGTTCGTGCAAGTATTAATCTTAAGCCAGGTTTCCACATGCATGGATTATTGGCGCCACAAGCATGCCAGTTCCCTGACCCAGTGGTGGTTTCCACACAATCATTGTTTGCTGGCTTGTCTGACTAAAAAAATGGCGCCTTCTATAGTTCGTGCAACTATTAATCTTACAGTGAAAATTTTAGCATATCAAATATTGAAGGTATTCAAGAAAAAAACGGAGAAAAAGAAATTAAAGCACAGGTGGTGGGTCCGTTCATTGATATATCGTGGAAAAATGTTGGGGGAAACTTATAGTTTACTAAAGGAGTTAGCCTCTGAAAACCCAGAATCGTATGTGAACCATTTGAGAATGAATGAAAACCTATTCGAGTTTGCGGCTAGAAAACAACACTAAAAAATAAGAACTGGCGCCAAAAAAAAGTTCAACTACTTTGTACTTCGCTGGAGCATAGATTATTGGCGCCACTTTACTGGCGCCAGTTAATTTTTGGTGCTTCCATATGCAAATAAACTGGCGCCAGTTGACTGGAGCCAATAATCCATGCATGTGGAAACTAGGCCTTATACATATGTTATTTTACCGTTATTGGCTTAACACTGGGCCACAAAATGCTGGAATCAAAATGCAACGATTGATTAATAAGAGCCTTCTTCGCATAATCGTTTTTTGGATACAATGAGTCATCTTTTCCATACTTGTCAACCAGATATCCCATGATGGCATGGCTGTCATACAGAATAAAGTCATTGTCGATTAATACCGGCACTGTATGGGTAGGATTTTTCTGAAAAGTACAATGAAATACACTCAGCGGCACGAAAAACGGGTACCTAAAAATATCGATGTATTTTGGTAAAAGTTTCAAACACCCTGTGAAATATGTTAATCCAGTAAGGAATTTGAAAATCATTTTATCATCTAGGTACATTTCTCGATAGTTTGTTTTTTGATTAATCTCAATAGCTTTATTTTTTTTTGGAGATATTCGCTTTTGAAGAAGACACTAACATGTTTTCGTATTTTTTACAGTAAAACCATGCCTTTGCTTTTGGGTCCACAGGGTGTTTCAAACTCTCACCAAATTATCAACATTTTGTTTTCCCTCGTATACTTGATAGATGGCAACTTTCATTTCTAATTTAGAAAAAGGTAATAAAACGTCAAATCATTTAGCTACAAATTGCTTAAAAATCATGAAAATCGGCCCATTAGAACAAAATATACTAAACTTTAAAATACATCAAAATCTTAAGGTGCTCGTTTTTCGTATATACCGTATGATCGAAAAAAACGGCGTCCAGTTGGCTTAGAAATGAACATCGATTACATTCCCCATATAATTTTGTCAGAACTCAGAAAGATTTAGCTAAAGATAAATACAATAAAGTTATAGACATCACCATATTACACAATAGATTTAAAATTGTAGAAATCATATTAAAATATTGATATTAATTAATTGAGATGATTAGCAATTTTTATATTATAGCGAGGCTGCATTATCACAAGTCTGCTAAAAATTGATCGTAAGAGGACTTTGATTATGGCAATTCCAAACGTAGACGTGTTTAAATCGTTTTAAAGAAAGATTCGTATAAAAAATAATTAATAATAAATCACTATTTATCTTCCTATAGTTACACTGATTTATCTAATAACATACAGTCACATGCTTGAACCTCCGATATCAAAATAAACAAACTATATTAATAAATAATAAGTCTGCAGAGATGATATATTTAAAAAATATGTTTTTAAAAACAATAATGGATAAGAAAATACACCCATTTTACTTATTATTTATGCATGAGTTTTTGGGTAAAGCTTCATTGTATTAAAACACAAATAAAATTAATAGAATATCTTAGCAACAGCTTGCGTTAGTCAGTTGTATCCAGATCCATAGAGAAAGCTTAATATTTAGCTTATAAAACAATCAACTTTTGATTTCTAACCACAATTTCTCTTGACGGAAGATAATCAAAGGCCAAAATGACATTTCTCACAAATTTTGAAGTATAATTAGTGAAAAAGTAATATAACTTTTTCACAAAACATCCCCCTTTAGAACTTTCTCTTTAATGGCCATAAGGTGGGAGTAAAAGACCAACCGCCCGAACAAACACTAGAGGCGCCACCGGTCATCAAATCAATGACTAAAGAATATAAGGACATGTAACGCCCCAAACGGGCTGCAGCGGAATTTGTGACTTTTTTTTTGTTTTAGTGGCAAACAATGAGTCATCATTTGGTCACCAGCGACAATTTTAGCGATTTTTAATAGTTTGTGTGTAGTAAACTTTGTATAAACTTTATTACAATGGTGATTAGTTGTTCAGCTTTCAAGTGTAAAAGCAGCAGCGATAAGAAAGAGCCAGGAGTTACGTTTCATAGGTAAATAAACAGTCCACTCCAACTTTTTAGCGTTTTCTTATTGAATTCGATAATTATTCTTCAATTCCAATTAACATCTATATGTACTTGATATGTGCTATACGTCGATACTAGTTTTGTACCTTTTGTTAACATTTTAATACGTTTTTTTCGTAATTAATTAGGATGATACAGCATAGGCGTAGTCAAAACAATTATCAAAAAATATAAATATTGCTTCAAACAGCTAGGTTAAGAAAAATATCTGCCACGGCACTGTTTGATGGCATCGTCACAATTTGCTCTCGGGTGTTATTTGTCCTTGGATTCTTTAGTCATTGCATCAAATGGTGTAAAAATTGCGAGAATTTAATCATCTAATTTTGACACAAGGGGTCGCGCTTAACTTTTTCAATTTTAATTCGATATTCATTGTTTTCAAACTATATTATTAGACTTTGTTGTATTTTGTAAATGTATAAATGTTTTCTTAGTATAAAGTTGCATTATAGTAATTTAAATTATATTACATACGTATTTAAGATTCGAATATTATGACATATATGTCAGTTTCCGTCTAAAATGTCATCTTGATAACAAAAAGTTAGTTATTGTCAAAAGTAGTTAAAATCATGTTAAAATATTAAAATTTACAAGTTATAATTAGATACTTTATATTATTTCAACAACAAATACATAATAGTACAGCGTAATGTTGATATGCAGGTCCAAAACAAAAAGTGCCGTTATATTTTTCAGTTTTCGTTGTCAGCCGCGGAAGTTTCAGTGATTTTAGTATTGTAAGATAATTTTATTTGTGAAATAGAAATATTGCGTTTGGATTGCAAAACTAAAAGTGGAAGTTTTATTGCAATGTAAGTAAGCGTTTGTCCATTTTATATTTTACTTTTTTCATACCTATGACAAATATACATAATATTGAAATTTTATAATTCGTTTTATTTAAAAAATGTCAGAAATCAAGCTTGTAATCCTGTAATTAACATAATTATTATGTAATATATTCCATTTAATTATAATATATTACTTTACAATTAAAAAAATGTAAATTTAAAAAATATATTAAAAATATATACAGGCATTAATTGAAATTTTTTGAGTGCGAACAAACACGAGAGGCGCTATATTATTTACTTTCATTTCTTAACATGACAGACGAAGTTCTAAAGGGGGATGTTTTGTGAACTTTTTCTACTAACTGAAACTGTCTACCTCTAATTTTGACGTTCTGAATGCTTACATTGAAATTAAAGGAACAAACTTCTACGCTAATTGAAACCACTAATTTATTCCACTAATTTCGAGGTTCTGAATCACTGTTCTGTGTTCTGAATGAAGCTTAAGTCTGTTATGACTGTCAAGCTCCATCTACACATAACGACTTAAACTCTTAAGAAAAATAACTTACCTTCAAGAATTCCTCTTTTAAATGGTCACCTTTGATAAAATCAATTTTCACCAATTCCAAATCCAATTTTAAAGCCTTAGCACACAGAGTAACTGCCCTTACAGGTGGACTGATAAGCAAACCGTACAATTTCAGAGCCATTTTTGTACTATACTAATCACTAATCACAATATTTTTCAATATAACTTTAATTGCTGTTGATTATGAATATATCTAATTTCAGAAAAATAGGTTATATTAGCGGAAAGATGATTATAAATATTATTATGATTTTGAGTAAATACAGGCTGATTGCCAATGAAAAAATAATATCTATTATGATCTAAGTATCTAATTATTTGTTCTTTAAGTTTGTTAATAATCTACGAGTATTTTAACGATATTCGAACTTTATATTTTTAATGAATTTTTGTTTAATATCACAGGTTTAATACTGGGTTAAATAACACTGAATCGATTCAAGGACGCTAACGTTATAAATTCTATTAATAGTTCAACAAATAAAAGCAGTTCTTTCGATATTTGGATTTTTTTTACCGTCACCATTTTGTCAAGAATTTTTTTTCTTCATTTTTTGGTATCGTTTTGGTGTTAAAAATATAAATGAGTCTCTATTTGTGTCAAAAGCAAATACAGTGGGGCAAATAAAGTAAGGCAAACAACATAGGGAAAAAAACTTATACCGGGTGCCCCTGAAAAGTCTTTTCACACCCCTATAACTTTTTTATTTTTTCAGAAAAAAAAACGAGATTTGGTATGTTAGTATATGACATAAATTAGGATTGATTGACGCATTCAATTGTTTTTGGTCACTTCCTATTTCACCGGAAATGACTACAACTTTTGATTTTTAAATGACACCCTCGGTATTTTTTTACTTTATTCGAATGAGACTCTGAAGAGAATGACATACCACACTGAACCAAAAGTCGACATAAATATAATGAAAAAGTTTATTAATATAACGAATTAAATCATTAATTTTGAGCCGATGAACGATTTCATTGGTACAATGGAAAGTAATTCATTGACTCTATGAACTTTAAGTTCATTAAATCAACGAACAGTGTTCATTAATTTGAAGAACACATTCATTGCTTCAATGAACAGATTTCATTAATATAATGTACCTAAATCCTTATATTAATGAACCTTATCATTAATACAATGAAATAATTTCATTGTGTTAATGGACCGTATCATTAATACAATGAAATAATTACATAACCTATTTAGTTATACATTTAAAAGTCGACACTATTAGCACAGAATATCTAGCTACGTAGCTAGATATTCTGTGCTATTAGTAACTCTTGTTACACCGTATAATCGATGATGAAGATCGCTGTCATTGATATGAAATGTCGTTGATAGTCATTTCCCAGCCAACTACCTGAAATAATTCTACCATAAATAGATTTCCATTTGAACAAGCCCTTAGCTACAAAGGTAACAAAATTACTAATAGTGCCGACTTACTTACGAGCACAGTAAATTTTTCCATTAGGAATTATTAATAAAAAACAAGTGCATTAAACTAATAATAATTTATTAAACTCGATATAGCATATACAAATTAAAAATTAAAAAAATCGAATCGACGAAGGGAATAGTAATGTTATTATTAATTTTAGGGAAATTATATTAAGAAAATTAATTTACCAGTCGATATCCTGAGGGATTTCTATAAAAAGACCATTTCTTCATTATATTAGCTGTATCCTTAGATTTGATAATGTCTAGACGAATTTGCAACAGGCTTTCCAAGTCGCATCAAGTGGGTCCGATGTTAAATTGTCGAATTTGAGGGCTTGAAGGCAGGTCTCAACATCTTCTTCCGGTTCTAAAAAGACGTATATCAAAAATAATTAAAGGCCAAATATTAAAAAGAACATTCGAATTTACCATAATCAGTTCCATGCCTCGACTTGTTACTATGTTTTTTCTTTCTTTTGTTTTTATCTTCTGAAACATATTCTCACATATCTCACACAGCGGAATTTGATTTGACAACACAACAAATTAACTACAATACGATAGGACTTTTATTTAAAATATTTAAAATATTGAAGAGAACACTTACCGCTCTAATGAAACTAAAGCCTCACTGAATAACTCAACCACACAGGCGTTATTAAAGTGCCAAGGTAACCGATCAACATGGCGGACATTTAAGCCCTAATATTTTATTCGTGATATTAATAATCGCGTACATTAATATAATGTAGCGTGTTCGTTGTATTAATAACATTGTTCATTGTCACAACGTACAACTCATTAATCAATGATTTAGTACATTAATATAATGAATATGTGTTTATTAAAGTTTCAGCACTAAAATAAAGAACGCATTCATTGGAACAATGAACGTGTTCATTATACAGTAAAACTTCCATATAGCGGCCACAAAAATTTTCAAAGGAATGTGGCCGTTAAGGGAAGTGGCCACTATTGGGAACAATAAAATACAGATACCAATGTAAAATGCCTTTATTTTGGAAACGTGCAAAGTAATTAAAATTAAGTACGAGCATGTAGTACAAACACACAATAAGTGTTAATAAATGATCTTCAGTTTTAGATTTTTGGCACAAAAAATAATTCAGTTGTTACAAAAAAACTTTTATTACATAAGATTTTTGAAAAAAAAAAAACTTACAATGTATACATATGTATTTTACACATAGGTATTCTTATATACATATGTACAATTGACTTTTAAAAGTTACAAAATGATAACCTTATTTTATATGGTGAAAAACTGATTAATGGTAGTCTGCTTTAAATTTTTAATTTTGATTTTTGTAATTTCACTTTCAAATTTCATCAAAGTATGGGCAATATCAACCGCTAGTTCGTCTTTGTTTTGAATCACCAAAAAATTCTGAATGTCTCTTAATTTTTCACATACTTCACTCATATTATTTATAGATGAACACAGAATGTCTTGGCCTTCATCTTCTTCCTCTTCGGCTTGAGTGGAGTCCTGTCTGTCCTTGTTGTTTGTAAATTCCTGGATTATTCCCTGCATCTCTAAACTAGGATTTTCCGTAGGGACATCTGAATCGACTGTCAGATATTCTTTAAGATCTGGACTTCCTGGCATGTTTTTTAAAATTGAAGATAACTGACTTAAAGGAATGTCGTCCTCTTCGTCAAATGCATCGTCCCCTTTGACGGTTGCAAATCCCGCTTTTTGGAAACATTTTTTTATAGTGTTCGATGTAACATTTTTCCATGCTGTACTTATCCACACCATAGTACTTGCCAAATTTATGCTCTCTTTAGCCTTTTCCATCGTTTCTTCGGTATTAGTAAAAGTCAAAAGTCTTTTAATAAAAAATTGACGATATTTTAATTTAAAATTTTGAATAATTCCTTGGTCCAACGGCTGGCAATGAGATGTCGTATTTGGAGGAAAAAAAATTATACGAACATTTTCAAGTTCTATTTTTGGGTGAGACGTGGCATTATCCAAAAATAAAAGAACTTTTCTACCCTGCCGTTTCATTTTGGTGTCAAAGGTTTTGAGCCAAGATGTCATTATATCTGTCGTCATCCAAGCTTTTTTGTTGGATACCCATTCTATCGGCAATTTATCTACATGCGCTCCTTTAAAACATCTCGGGTTTTTGCTCTTACCTATAACTAGCGGATTTTCCTTCTCACCATGCATGCTGCAACAGAAAAGCAGTGTCACTCGTTGTTTAGCTGATTTTTTGCCAGCACATTTATCATTCTTTAAAGCAAAGGTTTTGTTTGGCATTGCCATATAATAAAGCCCTGTTTCGTCTGCATTAAAAATGTCTTTAGTGTCGTATTCCTTAATGATTGCTGTTAATTTTGTTTTCCAGTCTTCAACAGTCACTTCATCCACATCTGCAGACTCACCACAAATTGTTTTGAAGTTAATATTATGTCTCTTGCAAAACTTATTTAACCAGCCAGTTGAAGCCTTAAATTCACTAAGTTTCAAGGATGTAGATACCTCAAGAGCTTTTTCCCGAATTAAGGTTCCCGATATGGGTATGTTTTTGTTCCTTGCCTTACAAAACCATTCGTAAACTAGTTGATCGATTGCAAATCCTTCTGTTTTAGGAAACTTTCGTTTTTTATCTGCATTGCATCCTTCTTCTTCAAACATTTTTTTTAATTCCACTTTGTTTTTTAAAATGTCGTTCACTTGCGTTCTTCCAACACCAAACTTTTCCGCCAACTTTCGAGCACTGCTGTTATATTTTTCACTTTCCGCGACAATATTTAATTTCTCTTTAATAGACAAACGTTTACGTTTCAAAGACATGGTTGCTGTTCTTTCAGAGTAAGAAACTAAACTGATTCTATATCTCCCAAAAATTTCAGCAAACTACTGACGAATTTGTATTGTATTTGTCACTCTCTGTACCTACTTCTCAAACAAATTATAAATGTTTATTGCTTGGAATTTCCTAAAGTGTCCTAAAACAGCTCTTGTTAGACAAAAAAAAGGTTCGAAGGGTTCGGTTTTTGGCCGGTATTGGGGCAGTAGATAATGGGTTTTTCCCTAAAATGTACCTTTGAAGCGGCCGGTGACCGCTTTCGGAATTAACGTTATTGAGAAATATTTTAATATAGGAATTCCCCTAAGATTAATTCAAACAACTGAAAATTGACCGCTAACAGAAGTGACCGCTTTTTAGAAGTGGCCGAAATGGGAAGTTTTACTGTATTAATGAAAATCTTACATTAATTTAATATCCAGATTTTCATTATATTGATGAAATTAGATTCATAGTATTAATAAATCGGACATCGATCTATGATTAACAAATCATTATATTAATGAAAAAAATAATTGTCCCAATGAAACAACAGTTAATAATCAATGTTCATTAACATTATGAACAATATTTCTTTCAGTGCATATGTTAACTTTTGAGATATTCTCATTTGGTTTATTTAAAATTGTAACATGCGGTTCATAACGACAATTTGATTCGAAATGCCAAGTGTGTGGTACCAAATTATTCGTAAAAAAAATACCTCTTCCAAATATGCTAATGAGCCACCCTCGTTCCATTTAAAAAAATTGAGATATGATTAAAAATACGATTTGGGCATCTTTTAACCGGCCACTTTATGTCCCTTAAGCGCTGTTAAAGAGATGAGTTTTGTTGATGTAAATAATAACTGTTTATATATTTTGATTAAAAGAAAATATGTAAAAGTGGGCAACGCTGTACCGTTCAAGCTTCATCACATGACTAAAAGTTTAATTGGTATGAACCAAACATTGCAAATTAAAAAAAAGACATTTTCTCGGAAATTATAATTAAGTTTATTACATTGTCAATTCGTCTTACAAAATAGGTGTCTTAAAAACTAAAAAGCTTAATAAGTACGAAATCATTTAAGATTCCAGTTTAGATTTAATAAAGCCAGCCAACTGAACATTGCCTTCTTCGTTGACCTTATACCAGGGCAATTTTTGAGGTCTCTCGATGTATGCCTTCAACTGAGGAAATTGTGAATACGGCACGTAGTTGTCGATACAAGTGACAGTTGTTACAATACTGAAATCGGCAATTGTCACGTTGTTTCCTGCTATGTATTTTGTTTTGTTGTTGACCAAAAAGGCTTCTAGAAATCCAAGACCTTCCTTGAGTAGACCCAGAGTACTCTCAGTAGGTTTGATGCCTTTAAATAGGGGTGACTAAAATAATAGAAAGATATCAATAACTTAGAAGTTTCTTATAGAAATAAAATTTAGTGACATCACAGCGACATTTAAAATGGTCAATCGTTGGTAAATCTTACACTTAAAAAAACCTAAAAATAAAAAACTGCAACATTGTACTTAAAATTTTACAAATATACTGGGTGTTCCATTCTGAGCGTGCATTAGAATTTTCTAGAGAACTACAATATCTAGATCGGAGATTTTTTGCACATCATTGTTTCACTATGAGATCTATCGATTAAAAATATTTTCAATATGGCGTCACTTTCGGAAATACCGGAAATTGGCAGCAACTTTCTTATTTTAAATGGATACCTCCATTTTTTATTGCATATTTAAATTATCTATAAAATTTTATGAATTTTGATATCAAACACTCTATACTTAACATTAACCGTTTTTGAGAAAAAAAATATTTTAAATTTTTGGAGGAAAAAAACTGCCTGTCAAAAGAAATTGTATAGCCTAAACGCCAGATTTAGTGATTTTCACAGCGACTGTGACATCTTTGAATAAGAAGACTAAGAAAGAAGAAGCATATCAAAAATCTTAGGTACACCGCTTTGTACACCGCGATGGGCCTCAAATATGGCCGACTTAAATTCCGGTTTATCAGTGCCGTTCTAATTTTATTTAAAAATTGTAAAACTATGATGTAGGGTAGACGTGGGGTAGACTCAATAATTTTTTTTTATTTTACGTTGTGAATAAATGTTATTAAAATTATTATAAAAACATATTATAATAAAAATAGATAAGTTTTAATAATTATTTATTAACACAAACATCCGATACGCTACTGAAGCAGGTAAGTCAAATTGGCGCATAGATAAATGCAACAAGTTTAGATTGGAAAGCCCGTAAAAATTTTAGGTCGCGAAATTATTTTGGGTCGCGACCGTTATACGCGATCTGGCGCTGCTATAGCGGTTGCTAAGACCAACGGCAAACAAAAACAGAAATAATTTTCTCTTGTCAAAGTCAGAATCTTCAAAAATCATAATAATCTTTCAAAATCCAAACTGCTCTCATTAAAGAAACTCCGAAAAGTGTTTATAGCGTCCATTTTCAAAGTAATAATTGCTATCTTGTGAGTTTAATTCAAGTTTTATTTACTCCAACCGGTGATAATTGTGGAAAAGTGGCATTAAAAACTTAAAAATCTGTGCTGTGAACTGTGAACTGCAAAAACCATCGTGGATCGTGGCATAACGTCGGTTTCCAATGTTTCATAGGTATTTCATACATGCGTCCTTATATAAAATAAAGTTTCTTGTATGCAACACACTGTCTTTTATTTATAAAATTAAACGAAAATAATAATAAATTTGAATAAACAATATTTGGCGATAATTCCGGAAAAAGCCGAACCGCTCCGAAATTTTCAAAAGTTTTGGGTCGCGACCGCTGCAAGGATAGCGCCAAATAGTGTTTACATTGTCCTTATGGGCACTTTCCAATCTAAACTTGTTTCATTTATCTATGAATTGGCGTATCTAAATTCTTTGACATCTAGTCTTTGACAAGTAGTAAATAAAAGCAAAAATGCAAGAAAAAATATATGATTAGTTAATTTAAGTTAATTTCATAAATGATCGGTTTACTACACGTATGTATATTATATAGTCACTTACGTTGTTCCATTATTTCACTCGATTTGTGCCGAGATCTACCGCACGCTACACAACCAACTATTTTAGAGTCTTTTTCGATAAATCGCGATAGTGTCACTGTTAATTTAAGTTCTGCCACAATTTCCATCTAGATTTACTACCTTTATACAACTATCAGTAGTAGAATAAATAATAAATAACATAAAATAAGCTCCGTAAAGACCATGGCTGGGAAACTTAAATGGAAATGACAGTTCATAAAAATAGTTTTTCCTCCAAGATGCAGAGGGACAAAATATTAAAACTGTCAATATTAACAATGCAAATGTCAATATCTGACAATAATAAAATTTGATTTTTAACTGTCACTCAGAGACGCTTTTGTTGTGATTTTACGGTTTGATTTGTCGAATTATTGTAAAATTAAATTCCTTCAGATTTTTTGCCAGTATTCTGTTTTAGACAATGTTTTTTAAAAATGGTGGGACAATTTGTGTTTTGTAATAACTCTTAATTATTTTTTATCATGGAGTTTAATTGTTGTACACCTGGTTTCCGAAGGATACAATGGTAAGTAAATTAAACATATCTACTTACAGTTATAGATTTTTTAAATTAGTACTGCTAATAAATGCTACTTGCAGAGCAGTTATTTAATTTTTTTACGGTGCATGTAAGGAATTAAGGACGCGCGTTTTTTTTTATGATCAGCAGATAATTACATCTGATTTAATTTGTTTTGATTATTTCAGGTCCCAAACGGAAACAAACTGGGAATCTTGCCTACACCAAAATTATATACCTAGCCGTTTCCAATTCACTTCAAAGGGAGGAAAATTATGTAAAACTGCCTGCTATTTGCTGAAAACCACCAAAGATTAAATTATAACTGTAACAACTTAATATATACTATTTCTAGTATTTTTAATATATTTTTTAATTAATATCCGACATATAAGAACACTTTGTATGCTTTTAATTCAGTTGATTTATCGTGTATAATATGTTCGACCTAATTAAAAGCACACAAAGTGTTCTTACATGTATGTCTAAATTTATTTTAAATTAACTAAAACAACCCCCTTCCCCGCACCCCTCTCTTCCATTAGTATTTCTTCCTCCGTCTAAAAAACAGAGCGCTGTCGCCGCCGCAATTTCTACCTTACTGATGAAGAGCAATAGCAATGCGAGGCGCAGTAGCTGCATGTAAACGGTCACTTGCTTCTACAGCTGCCGTGGAATTATTGAGGGCAGGACAGCGGGCAGCGCGAGTAGCAGCGGCAGTGGCTGCATGTAAAGGGGGTATCAAATGAATCGTCAAACAGAACTGTCAAGAATCCCCACCCTAGAGACCTTTTTCCGCCCACCATGCATGAATACATGGACAGCATTATGCTCCTTCCTTAGTCTTCTTATTCAAAGGATAGATCTCATTGTGAAACAATAATGTGCAAAAAATTTCCGATCCAGATCTTATAGTTCACGCTCAGCCTGGAACACCCTGTATACCGAAGTATGAGGCCAATAAAGATTTTAAACAAAATCAACACTTTTTTACCTGAACATTGCCGAGTCTGTGGCTCAAAGTACCTCCCTCAAAGAATAATCTTTCGTCTATGCGAATTTTTTGTTTTAGATTATCTAGGGGATACAAAGGATCATTTTTTTTATATTTGCTGACCAAATATATCAAAATGGCGTGGCTGTCGATTATGATAGTTCCATCGTCGTCTTCCAATACTGGCACAGTATGTAGAGGATTTTTCTGTGACAAAAAAATATGTTATTTTACTTCATATTAGGTGTTTAAATTTGTATTTGTATCCCTGTCTTCGTTTTTTATTAGTGCTGTATATCGGGTGATCCACGGAGATGGTACGTTAGACGTTTACGGAGAACCGGTTGTAGGATTTTTTTGAAAATTTGCGTTACAGTGTTCCCGGATCATTTAAAAAAAATAATTTGTTATTTTCAATTCAACCCAGTTTATACAGGGTGTTCCTTAATGACATGCTAATGTTTAAGGAGATAATTTTTGGACGTATTCTAAGAAAAGATACAGGGTGGTAAATTTTTCTAAAAAAAAACTTTTTTTCATAATAACTCTGATTTTTTTACAGTGTGTCTTCTATGCATCAAAATACTGTTTTTGGTGTACAAAGAATTCTATTTACTTGAATCAGTGCAGTCCATACGGCTTTTAATTGAATATTTTTAGAAAAAAAATAGTACACCACTGACTTCTCTTAAAATAAAAATTATTTTCAAAATCTCCAACATTTTTTCTCTTGATTTTTTCGCCCGACACATAGTTTTTGCTTAAAAAAAATCAAGTCATTTTATTTCATGGTGAAATCCATGAAAATGTGATGCGGTGACAGTGGGGTGAAAATCATTTCTTCATCGGCTGGAAGGAAATTAAGGAATACAAATTTTTTTGTATAACAAAATAAGCATTTTGATGCATGGAAGGCTTGTATCAAATATACCATCAGAGATGTTTTGAAAAAAAAATCAGAAAATTTTACCACCCTGTAAACAAAATAATTATAATGGAATGATTCTTGAAATGACTTTACTAAACAAACACGAAAGTTTAGGTTTAGAAACATAAGTCGTTGAAATGCTCGTTGAATTATATTTATGTTTCTATTTTTTAAATAATATACATAGGCTTCAATGTAAAATAACAATGATTTGAGCGATTTTATAACAAACGAAAAAAAGTTATTTTTTAATCTCCCTGTTTGATATCCAATCCGTTGATTTAAACAGATTAAATATGTTGACTTTCCTAAATCTATAACCCAAATTTCAACTTTCAATATGCCGAGTTTATGATTTAACCAATGCTTATTCAAGATCATGTTTTTGTCAATTTTACACATATTTTATGCTTTATCTCGAAAGATGTTAGAGATAGGTATAAGTTAGTTAATAAAAAAATGTGATAATATACCAGGTGTGTCATTTAAAATAACAAAGATACTACCACTTTTAGTATGAAGCGGCAACTCTGTAATTATGAAAATAAATTAGACAAATAAAGCAGGTGCCGTTATGCAAAAATAGATTTTAGAAAAAATACTATCACCCGTTCTCCATAAGCATCTAACGTAGGTACCATGGCCGTGAATCACTCTGTAGATACCTTTTACCGACATGCACATGTGTGTAACGTAATAAATATTTTTTTAGAGACTTTATCTGATTTTTTTGCATTTGATCATTTAAGTCTACCCTGTATATTTCAAAACTGTGCAGGATCTTGAACTCGATCATAACAGGATCTAGCGGGGTAAATATTTTTTATAGCATATAACACGCGCTATGTTTACCAAAGATAAAATTAGAAACATGACATGAAAAATTAATCCGATAAATTTGTTCATGAATTATGGTAGATCATGGTTTAAATATTATTAAACTAATATTAAGTGTCAACGAGTGTACAAATAATTACCTACATGATATTACTTTTTATATTATTTGGAACATTTGAAATTGATTTGTAACATTTGAAAAAAATATATATATTCTATACGGAGCAAAAATGTACTATTGTGTGTATTGAGGGACTAGCTACCGTCAAACGTACAGTACAGCTTCGTCAAAAAAAGTATAATTTTTAGTCCTAATCAAACCATACACTATTGTTCGGAGATAGTCTTAAGTCAAGAATGAAATTAGTATTATATATAAACAAGGGTATTATCTAATGTCAAAATGTAAAGTACTAATTGAGAGGGCAGAAGTTATCTTGATCAACATACAGCTGTTTCAAAAAAGATATAAAGCAGCATATTTTCTGACAACGATTATTGACTTTCGGAATGAAGATATTATAGTCTAACATCTAAAGAACTTAAGTTCTGCGCTAGAGTTTGCGAATGTAATGTAACAGATTTTTGTCACTTGTACATAAATTTCAAAATAAATCCCTGCCTTTTAGAGGTCTAATGCATTTACACGAAATTACTTCAAAAATCAGTCCAGCATTTTAATTCATGAAGAGATATGAACTAGGTATAGGTATGTGTTATACAAATCATTTAAATTTTTTAAAGATATTATGTTTTAAAGCTGAAAATAAAAAAAAACTCCTAACTAAACCTGTGTTCCTGAGATTGAAATAGACTACCCCTACAGTTAGTGCATTATTTAAGACACCCTGTATATGTATGTAGGTATAACATATGGAGGCTAGATAGCTTCTTAGCCTCCATAGTAACTTCCTTCTAGCCTCCATAGTATAACACCATAAAAAATGGCGTCACAGTTGACTTTGAAATAAAGATCGCTATCGTTTTATATTATACCGAGTGCGTCTGAAAAGTGGCTCACCCCTATAACTTTTTTATTTTTTCAGATGAAAAAAACGAGATTTGGTATGTTTATTATATGGCATAAATTAGGATTGATAGACGTACTCAATTGTTTTTGGTCATTTCCTGTTTCACCGGAAATTATTTCAACTTTTGATTTTTATATAGCACCCTCGGTATATTTTTACTGTATTCGAAAGAAAACGATACTTTGAATAGAATGACATCATATCATATGTCAACTTTTGACATTTTTGAAATTGTAACATGAGGTTCATAACGATAATTTGAGTTAAAATACAAAGTGTGTGGTATCAAATTATTCCTAAAAAAATGCCTTTTCCAAATATGCTAATAAGCCACCCTGGAAAAAATTGAGATATGATTAAAATTACGATTTGGGCATCTTTTAACCGACCAGAAAAGACACGAAAAACATTAGACGATCAATACTATTTTTCCAAGGCTCTTTGATTAAAAATTATTGTTTTTAACACAGCCATGGCACTCTAGATTGAAATTTAAAATGCTATTTTTTAATTGAAAATGTTAAAAGTTGACATTAAATATGCCATTCTATTCAGAGCGTTATTTTCTATCGAATAAAGTAAAAATATACCCAGGGTGCCGTTTAAAAATCAAAAGTTGAAGTCTTTTCCGGTGAAACGGGAAGTGACCGAAAACAATTGAATACGTCAATCAATCCTAATTTATATCATATACTAACGTACCAAATATCGTTCTTTTTATCTGAAAAAATAAACAAGTTTGAGGTGAGCCACTTTTAAGACGCACCCGGTATATGCTTACCATTTAAAGCCTTCTTATCGACCTTCTAAGTTATATAACAACGTTATAATCTAATCTAATAAATATTCTAAATATAAAAATAAATGGGGTGCAGGTATCTGCCTAATTCCACATTTATTTATCATCATTTCGTTGAACTCAGATAAAATTCAATTGAAAACACTTTTAAAAAAATTGACTTTTACCTTCAAAAAATCTTCTTTCAATTGGTCTCCAGCTAAAATGTTAACTGTAACAAACTCCAGGGGCAGCTTCAGAGCTTCGGCACAGATCAGAACTGATCTGACTGGAGGACTTACAGCTATACCATATAACTTTGGTGCCATGTTGTTAGTGTAGCTCTTAGCCCAGTTAGCTGTGTCGACTGATAACTGAAATTACCGATTTTCGGATCCGACTTTATAGCTGGAGTCAGCTTAGCAATGTTGGTGGGGGGTCAAGACCCACGATAATAAGAAGGATGATGGTGTAACTTTCAGAAAATTACAGGATATTGTGTAATTTTCAAAAAGTACTGCCCTTACAGCCTTTGCGGGCCCCCTGTCTTGAAATTTACATGTAAAATAGTTCATTATTTATTCTTAAATAGAAATGAAACAGAAAAAAGTGACGGTAATATTCTGAGATTATCCCGAAAACTTTTTTTTGGGTGAACTATATTTTTAATAAATTGTCCAAAACTTACGAATCTATTACGCTGTACTTTCGGGTCCCTCTCAGGAGTCGGGTAAAGCATGTGTTTGACCGAAGGAAATATATATTATATTTCAGGAATCTGCCTAATGCTTAGCCCGATCCTGTTGTGTTAAGCCACACCCAAAATTCTAAACACACGTGCTTTGATTAAGGCTTGATTAAGGTTTGCAGAGCTTCAGCATTTGCCATAAAATAGCGAGCAATTTGCTACAAAACCATATAAATTATATATCACTGTAATCGCAATACTTCAATCTATTATATATATTGTACCGGAATTTTAAATGATGTCTTTATTTTCGATAAAATATAGTCCAAACATAAGGACTATTTTGTTGATGTTTGATCGTCAAAATATTAAAAATAAAGAAGTTGTTTAAAATGTGCTACAATACGGATCTTTAATTATATTATCTTTAATTTCCTTCTTCATTTGTGTAAAAATACCTAGCCAGTTTTACATAAAACGTTAAATGCCGAACGCTTATTTTGCTACTTTTTCGGACTAGTGAGATGGCGATTAAGGCGAAAAAATATGCAAAAAACATTAGAAGAGCCTGGAGATAGAAAAAAAGGGGAATAGGCCGAAGGAAGCTACCCTGGCTGAGAAATATTATTAGCAAGCACTTCAAGTCTCTGAAAATTAATAAAACCATTTGATGAGGAAGAAAAAGATGAACGCCTACGCAGGAATCTGCACGGCACTTAACAAGAAGAAGTTTGATATATTAGAAAACCATAATAAAACATTTGTGCTGCTATTGTTAAGTGTTGCACCTTTTGAAATTTGTTTAAAAAATGTATCTGCATATTAAAAATTAATTAAAAACCCAACAGCGTGATTATTGTCCGCCATTTTGATGTCAGTATAACACTCTTCAAAGGGAATCAAAATTTATATGTATTGTTTGCTCTATGATAGAAAGCTGAGCTTGCATTTTTTTTATCTCTTATGGCACTAATTAAAGGTGAATAAAATACTTTTTTCAAAACGTCACAAAAGTATTATTTTTTTCGTCATGACTGACAATATATAAACGCCTGTATGTCAAACGTACAGCTTCATTTTTACTCATTATAAGACAATATACTATCATATATCCATACTCTTTCCAACCCAACAAAAAACAGGTACACCAAATCCTAAAAATGAATTATAATTGCACCATAGCCACACCTTGCATTCGTATGGTTCGATAAAAATGACAAATGTTGTTCAGCAGATATTCTTTTATGACAGATAAAAAAATAAAATGGCAACGTCATTCAACTTAATTCATGTCAATGGCAACAATGACGTCCAGTTCGCTTGGAAATGAACATCTATGACATTTCCCATATAATTTTACAATTAAAATGACAGCGATCTTCATTTTATAGCCATCGCTGACGCCGTTTTTTTTCCGATTATACGGTATATCAGAACAAAATACTAAATTTTCCGTTGTCTTAATAATTTATAATCCCCAGTAAAAATGTACAAACCAAACAAAATGCTTTAGCATAAAAAAATGTCTTAAAGAATGACAAAACTATTTTTTTAATTCGACCTAAAGTTGAATGACTTGATAACAAAAAAAAAATAAAAAAAAGCAGATGTGAGCTTAATATGCCATGTAAGGATCACGTGATATATCTTTAAACAAATTAAAAATAAAATGGCAAATTTAATATACATTGTAGAGATCCTTTACTTTACCGACATATAGACAGTGTTTAAAGCCAATTATTTTGGTATATTGTGGTGTATTAGTGTTTTATTTTGCACTTATAGATATATTAAAAGTAAATTCTAAAACCTTCAGTCGTATAATTTTCAGTTAAAATGTAAAAAATAAAAAAAATTGCCTTAGCATAAAAATATCTTAAGGAATTCCAATATTATTATTCTACTCCAATCTCAAGTTGATTGGTTTGATAAAC
Source organism: Sitophilus oryzae (assembly GCF_002938485.1). Taxonomy (NCBI): domain Eukaryota; kingdom Metazoa; phylum Arthropoda; class Insecta; order Coleoptera; family Curculionidae; genus Sitophilus; species Sitophilus oryzae. The sequence continues at coordinate 3,490,251 of NW_022146501.1, forward strand.
ACAGCAAAACTGAGGAATAGCTTTCTAAAAATAAAAAAGCACGGATGTGAGCTTGAAAAAAATATATTTTTATATAAAAGGCTTGTTCTCTGTGTCAAAGCTTTCATTATTTTTGCTTTAAAAATAAATAAAAATATATGTTTTATTCGTTTGGCTTAACACATCAATCATATTAGATTTGTTCATCATGTGATCAAATTTTCATGTAAAAGCTTTGATAAAAGTCAAGCGGAATATAAGTATCTTCATTGATGATACAAAATTATTATTTATTAAAACCTTCACATTTTATAATTAATATTTAATATTTTTATCAAATTAAGTAAATATTTTTATCACATTACAATGAGTAAGCAACAGTTATCTTTATTGAATGTATTTTTATTTTATTTTTAACGTATTTTTTCGACAACCGACATCCAAGAAAAGACAGACAATACGATCGTGAAGCATGTGAATTAAAATGACAGTCACAACTGTCATGGATCCTCCAGTTGACATTTTTCAGTAAATTATGTTTAAATTACTATTTTCTTTATATTTCCGCTTTTAAACACTGTCTGACAACAATGGTGTGTGTAAAAATCTGCGCGCGCCCTAGACCACATAAAAATATCAATGGCAGTGGAAATATAGAATTAAGTAGAGAAAAATACGAAACATAATAGTTCTAGACTATTTGTGTAAGAAAAATTGGAAGTAGTTTCTTAGTCCAACCCTTAGCGACTGAAAATATAATAATTTTAAATATATGAATGGATACATAAGATTCTATAAGCTTGAAATCTAATTTTAAAAGTAAAACTTTGGCACACAGAAAAGAAACTGTCATGAAAGGATCGCTATAGATAGGTTGCGTTTCATTTTGGTAACATTTTTTAATTTTCTCTAAATAAATAAAGTATGCTTGTGTCTTGTGTAATTATCTGTACTAGCACAGGTACCAGGTAATAATTAGATTTATATAGCTTAAAATATTTACGTGACTCTCTAATCAAAATATATACTACATATTATGTATTGTTTGCTCTATGATAGAAAGCTTAGCTTACATTTTTATTTTTTTATCTCTTAAGGCATCAATTAAAGGTGAATAAGATACTTTTTTCAAACGTCACAAAAGTATTAATTTTTGCGACATGATTTACAATACAGGGTGTCCCAAAAATAAGTGCACGTATTTTAACTGGTAGTATAGTTCAACCCCAGAAACACGCCTATGAGGTTTTTCTCGCAAATTTTTTTTTTTAAAATTCGAAATTTTTTGATAATATGGCAACATAGTATAGTAGATTAAATTTACAAGAAAGAAAATCCAGAAAAGATCCAGTGGTTCTCAAAATTTTAGCAAAAAATCATTTTTTTTTTTGGAAATTTTCAAAGTAAAATAAGTCCGTTATTTTGGACTTATTTGGAAAACGATAAATAAAAAATATGTTTCTTTTATCGAGATCTACCACCCCTTAAAATACTTGCACTTATTTCTGAGACACCCTGTATAAAAAAGTCATTTTAACGCCTAGGCATAAAAGCAGTTTTACGCCTAAGCAGAAAAGTACGAAAATATATTATTAAACTGACATAAAGTGTCAAATTCAACGAGTGTAACCATAGCTTTCAGATATAAAATTACTTACAAGGTATCACTTTTAATTTTTTTTATATTATTTGTAACGTTTGAAATTGTTTCAAAAATTATTTGTGCCGCTTGAAAAAAAGTATCATATCGACACTAATCATCCCTACCTAAAAGGCTAATATCTATACAGATCTAAAATGAATGAATTATTTACGCAGTCAGCAACGTTGCCAAAGTTCCAACGTACATTTTCCTGATATTAAAAAAAAGATAGGTGTTAAAATAAGCTTTATTGAGAAAAATATGACGAGATAAACGATTACAAGCAGAAAGCATGGCTCCGAAGTTGTACGGTTTATACCGAAGTCCACCAACGCGAGCGGTGTTGTTATGTGCCAAAGGTTTAAATTTAGAACTGGAGTTTGTTTTGGTGAATTTGTATGAAAAGGAACATTTGTCAGATGACTTTTTGAAGGTAAATAACGTAATTTATGTTTAACCATCCTAAAAATTTGTATTTGCTCAACTATATTAGTCATTACAGTTTACAGTGGCGTAACATAGCGTCAATTCAAGGGGATGTAATAAGTAACTGCAATTAATATTTCATCAACACGATATTTTTTTTCTTTTTTTTTATTTATTAATTTTTATTAATTTAATTTTTCTTTTTTTTATTTCTTATTTTGAAGTTATAAAAATAAAATATACAAAAAATGTAACAGGTTAAAAAATAATCAAACCATTTTAAAAAAAGTTCTAAATTTAGGTAAAAAACAAAGCTGTGGTCGTATCTGTAGAAAAAATAGTAGACAAGACCAACAAAAAAGTTTATTGAGTGCCTTACAACCACATAACCAGTGTTCACTTTTATAAACATTTTCACTAAAATGACGAATACACAATTTTAATTTAGTATTAATATTCAAAATATGCTTTGGAGGTCCTTCTTCAATAGTTTTTAATTTTTCTGATTACACCATAGCTGTAGGATGATTGCAAAATTATTTCTATTTTTCAACCGCACGCAGATTCGATATTGTTCATTTTATACCATGATATATTTTTACTTTAGCCTTACTAAACCCTATAACGTCATATAAATGCCCCAATTTTTGTTTTATCCAAAGATAAATGGTTTTATCACTTGTTTTTTTTTAGAAAAATCCTCAGCACACTATACCAGTTTTAGAAGATGAAGATGGTTTCATCTTATCAGATAGCCATGCCATTATGGCATATCTTGTTTCGAAATATGGCAAAGATGACACTCTGTATCCGAGTAAAGATCTAAAACAACGAGCTATCATTGACCACAGATTACACTTCGATTCTAGCACTTTGTTTGCGAGATCTGTAGCAATAACGGTAAAACAGGTTTTATTTATAATTTGATAAATTTAGAAAAAAGTAAAAAGGTCACTGCGACGTTGTTTTTTTTTCGACTACATTGTAGGTATTTTATTATTTTGCAGAAGCCATTATTTTTGCTAGGAATTAAACCATCAGAAGATCGATATAGGGACTTCAAAGAAGCTCTAGGGTTTTTGGACAAGATTTTGGAGAATACTAAAACTGACTATGTTGCTGGAAACGACATCACCATTGCTGATTTCAGTATATTCAATACAGTAACAAACGCTGATCGATTTGTACCATATGGTGATTTTCCTCAAGTGGCAGCCTACGTTGAAAGGTTTAAGAAAACTGTTTATTACAAACTAAATGAAGATTTAGCTAATACAAAATAAATTAGTACTGTAAAGATTGTTTTAATTCTATTAAACAAGTGTTTTTGCGTATATTTTTTATTACTAACACAAGTAGGTAAACTATAGGTTTGTTCCAACCAGCATTTCGGGATCGTTTCAAAATCGTACTCGAATCGGTTTTTCACTTTGTTAGCATGCGCGGACTTCGAATAGTTTCGTGACGGTGCAAAAAGTGTGGAAAGTAGTTCCAAAGTACTTTGAAACGCTATGTGGATTGTTTTCGGGACTGTCAAAAGTGTCAAGCGTGCATGTATCGATCGGTTTTTTGTTTTTGTTTAGAATTTCATAACATAACCCGATTATTTTTGTTTGCAATAATAATAATTATTATTATGAAATGGAGAATCAGAATGCAGTAATTGTTGGTAAGTATTGTTTCAACTGTATACTCACTAACTCACTTACCTATCCTCTCTTTTATGATTCTGTTATGCGTAGTTTCCTCTTATTTCACTGCAGTGGTAGAATCTTTGAATATTATTTTATAAATAAAAAATTAATTAAAATTTCCGAACGATTTACTCCACACAAATCACAAGCAAAAGTATAACGCACACGTATATACAGGGTGACAATTTGAAAACGAACAGTATTTAATATTGCCTCTACCGATGATAGTATGAAAATTTGGCGAAATACGTCTATTTACATATCAAGGGGGACAATTTTTGAGGCATTTGTTGTCGTGTTACTTTCAATTAAATGGCAACCCTTATTTCTTTTACCATTTTTGTGTTCCTTATAAAATTCTCAAAAAGATAATGCAGTTTATGTAGAATTCTATAAGAAACACAAAAATGGTAAAAGAAATAGGGGTTGCTATTTAAAATATTAGGGGTAGGTGCCCTGGGAGTCAAGGGGTCACCCTGTATAACGCACATGTATAACATTCTAATTTGTAAAAAGTAACTAAGACAGAAGCATCAGCCGGCCGCCGGACCAGAATAAGATGTTAAAAATCGATAATCCCTGCCAATATGCTTTAATGCGCAAGTCAACCCAAACAGTTCTCAATTTGGACCATGTACCGAAATTACCGTTCTGAAATCGTAACTAAACGATTCCAAGGTAGGTTGGTACCTAAATAGGATCGTCTGATCACCGTCAAATCTCAGTTGGAACACATTTGGATTACTACGCACGAGCGTGATCGTTCAGTGACGGTTCTGCGGCGGGTTGGAACAAACCTTATAACACCCTCCTTATAGTACGGGAGTTCAAACGAGATTTTTGGATCTGCTCAAGCCCGGTAAAATGACATAAAGAGAAAAACCTTGTTAAGCACCCTGTTAAGTACCCCCACCATACATACATGAACCTTTTATACAGGGTCCGACAATGTAGAATGTAGAATGTTTAAGAGGGGAGTTAATCACCGCGACCTTATAGATCTATTGTGTGTTCCCCTTTCTTGAGTTATAACGAGTTGTAACTCATCATACAGTCTCAGGCCTAAGAGCCAGCATCTGAGACGGCTCCACAGGCCAGCTCTCCATCTCCGTACTACGTACCGGGTTCATGGCACGAATGGTCGTCGTCTCGCACTCAGTGATAAGGTGTTCTGCTGTTTCCCCATTTTCCCTATGGTTACGTATTATTGAAATTCAAAGCACTCAGCACAATGCCTCTTGACAACCCAGTATCTACTTGCTCCAGGTCTGCAGCTTCAACTGACATGCCAGAACCTACTTGCTCCAGACACGTCAAATCTCCTGAGCCCTTAAATGATGACGAAGACATTCCTTTGAGCAAATTATCGAAACAATTCATCGAAGAGTTGTCACCAACACCTCAAGCTACATTAGAAAATATTCTGAAGAAAAGGAAACACAAAAAAGGTTCGCAAGGTATCCTGAACTCAACACCCGAAATAGCATTACTGCATAAGAAAGAAAACGAAATAAGAGAAAAAGAAAGAAGAAAGTCGGCAAGAAAAATCAAAAGGAGGGTGGAAATACCGGAGAGCGATGAAGAAGACCATGTTATCAATACAGAATCTGATGACGAAGACGATCCAAGTTGCATTTATTGCAACTCTTTATATTCTCATTCTCGTTCCAGAGAAACCTGGATTCGTTGTCAAAATTGTCGAAAATGGGCCCACGCAGAATGTGCTGGAATAAGCCCCAAAACCAAAACATTCATTTGTGAAATATGTATTTAGTTATGTTAGATCTTATGTCTTTTTCAGTATACTTTTCCATTACATACATAAGTTTATATCTATCTAGTTATTAAACGTTCAGTGTTTTGGAACATTTTTTTTTTTTTTTTTTTTTTTTTTTTTTTTATAGAAAAAATTATTACTATGCTATCAGAAATCCTACAAGTATGCCAATGATCCCAATAGTTATGATGGCACACCAAGGTGAAACAAAAATATATATTTTTCAGGTTCAGTTGTCTACCTAGCCTCTTATTTGATTACAAATAATGATAAAGCAAAAGTTTTGCACCCATTTTTTCAATTTTCTATTGTCAGTATTTTTCAATTTATCGGATGTTTAAAAAAAGTGTGCCATCACAGCCGGATCTCCCTATATTTTTGCATTTCCTTTAGCCTACTAAATCCTATAACGTCACATAAGATTGCCTCTAATCTTTGTTTTATCCAAAGATAAATGGTTTTATCACTCTGTTTTTTTTAGAAAAATCCTCAGCACACTATACCAGTTTTAGAAGATGAAGATGGTTTCATCTTATCAGATAGCCATGCCATTATGGCATATCTTGTTTCGAAATATGGCAAAGATGACACTCTGTATCCGAGTAAAGATCTAAAACAACGAGCTATCATTGACCACAGATTACACTTTGATTCTAGCACTTTGTTTGCGAGATCTGTAGCAATAACGGTAAAAAAGGTTTTATTTAAAAAAAAAAAAAAATTTTAGGAAAAAAAGTAAAAAGGTCACTGCGACGTTGTTTTTTTTTCGACTACATTGTAGGTATTTTATTATTTTGCAGAAGCCATTATTTTTGCTAGGAATTAAACCATCAGAGGATCGATATACTGACTTTAAAGAAGCTCTAGGATTTCTAGACAAGATTTTGGAGAATACTAAAACTGACTATGTCGCTGGAAACGACATCACCATTGCTGATTTCAGTATATTCAATACAGTAACAAACGCTGATCGATTTGTACCATATGGTGATTTTCCTCAAGTGGCAGCCTACGTTGAAAGGTTTAAGAAAACTGTTTATTACAAACTAAATGAAGATTTAGCTATTACAAAAATAAATTAGTACTGTAAAGATTGTTTTAATTCTATTAAACAAGTGTTTTGCGTATATTTTATTACTAATACAAGTAGGTTGCCAACTATAGGTTTGTTCCAACCAGCATTTCAGGATCGTTTCAAAATCGTACTCGAATCGGTTTTTCACTTTGTTAGCATGCGCAGACTTCGAATAGTTTCGTGACGGTGCAAAAAGTATCAACTTTGGAACGCTATGTGGATTGTTTTCAGGACTGTCAAAAGTGTCAAGCGTGCATGTATCGATCGGTTTTTGTTTTTATAGGAATTTCATAACATAACCCGATTATTTTGTTTTGCACAATAATAATTATTATTATGAAATGGAAAATCAGAATCCAGTAATTATTGTTGGTAAGCGTTGTTTCAACTGTATACTCACTAACTCAATTACCTATCCTCTCTTTTATGATTCTGTTATGCGTAGTTTCCTCTTATTTCACTGCAGTGGTAGAATCTTTGAATATTATTTCCATAAATAAAAATTAATTAAAATCTCCGAACGATTTACTCCACACAAACTCACAAGCAAAAGTATAACGCACACGTATATACAGGGTGACAATTTGAAAACGAACAGTATTTAATATTGCTCTACTGATGATAGTATGAAAATTTTATGAAATACGTCAATTTACATATTAAGAGGGACAATTTTGAGGCATTTGTTGTCGTTATTTTCGATAATTTATTTTGTTTATTTTGTGTTCCTTATAAAATTTTCAAAAAAAAAAAAAAAAAAAAAAAAAAAAAATATAAAGAAACAATAAAAAATGGTAAAAGAAACAGGGGTTGCCATTTAAAAATATTAGGGTAGGTGCCCCGAGTCAAGGGATCACCCTGTATAACGCACATGTATAACATTCTAATTTGTAAAAAGTAACTAAGACAGAAGCATCAGCCGGCCGCCGGACCAGAATAAGATGTTAAAAATCGATAATCCCCGCCAATATGCTTTAATGCGCAAGTCAACCCAAACAGTTCTCAATTTGGACCATGTACCGAAATTACCGTTCTGAAATCGTAAACGATCCCAAGGTAGAATGGTACGCAAATAGGATCGTCCGATAACCGTCAAATCTCAGTTGGAACACATTTGGATTACTACGCACGAGCGTGATCGTTCAGTGACGGTTCTGCGGCGGGTTGGAACAAACTTTATAACACCCTCCTTATAGTACGGGAGTTCAAACGGATTTTTTGGATTTGCTCAAGCCCGCAAAATCACATGCTGAGAAAACCTGTTAAGCACTTGTTAAGTATATCCCCACCATACATACATAATAATATATGATACTTTTAGTACAGGGTCCGGCAATGCGTCGGGCATCTATAAAAAACTTTTGCTTAAGTACAAACTCTAATGTATGTACAGCACGTCTGTCCGTTCTGAAGCTACGGGGTATCCGTAAGAGGAGAAACGATATTCTCTCGATGTTTTTCGTAAAACAGATGACGCGTCCCATCAATAAAAATTCAACAAATTTGCTGGTAGCCATTAAAATAGTATGGAGCTGATTTGCGGTGACGCACTCGTCAAATCGACGTATAAAACATATTAAGCTGCTTTATTTAAATGTTTTTTGTCCGCATTCTTGAAATTCCTTTTATAGACACATATCCAGCAGATGTACTGTACTAAGATGTATTTCGGGAAAATATTTTAACAGGGTGGTTCAAAGAAGTGTGAGTGGATCGGGACAATTTTTTAATGGAACACCCTGTATATTATTGCATTTTTGGCTTCCTTTCTTCAATAGGTTTAGATAGTTTCAGAGATAATAATAAATAAATAAAAAAAATTAATAAAAATACAAGAACTGTCCTGAAATCAAAACTATATTAGACATTTACTTTAGATGGTCTGTACTTACTTTGCTATAAATATCGTAATCTTAAATCATACAGGGTGTTCCAAATTCTGCGCTAAACGTTCTAAAATACGAAATAAATTTTCTTTTTTTTTAATAGAACACCCTGTATATAATGTTTATAATAGATGGAGAATTAAAAAATGAACATTTTTTTGTATTTAGAGTATTTCAAAATTTTTAACGTTTTCGCAAATATTTGCGCTTTTATATTTCATATGGCATTTTCTACAGTGAACTTTAATCAACGCCACCCAATGATTTTTTTCTCGTATTTTACCGTTGAAAGAGCCATATGAAATAATACGTACATACATACCATTATACCATATATTATACGGTATAATAAATCTATTATTGTGATTCACTAAAAAGATATTTTATTAATACTGTGACAATGAATAAATTGTAGAATTTAAGGACCACAAGTCATTTAAATTTTATATAAATAATCTCTGTTACAATAATTATTGAATATTTCATAACATTTCAAATAAACACGTAACTGTTTAGTCTCTAATCAAACTATGACATTTTTTCTAAAAAAGTAATCAAGAAAGAAAAATGTTTACTTGTGATAATGTACCAAAAAGTAAAAAAAAATATTTGCTAGGCACCTGATAATGACTATTAAAAAAATAATTTAACATAATCACTTATCTAAATGAGTTTGGCACACGGCGATCAATATAAAATAGTTTGTCATTCTAGGAGTTCAAATGTTAATAAATAAAAATTGTTTGGACATCCTGTATAAAGATGTTATATTTTCTATCTCTTTTATCTCCGGTTTATCTATCGCTATATATAAATTTGATAAACAATGATACGCCAATTATAGCCTTTTTTATTGGACTTTTTTTTATTTAATTTACGATTGCTTTACGAGTTTTATTTGTACCTACTTATACAGCGTAATTTCCATTCGTTATTCATTATTTATTGACTTACCATCGCAGTTAGCTTCAGCTCGAATTAATTATAATTAAATATTTTTAATAAAATTAAGCGTTAACATGACTCCTAAATTGTACGGTTCAAAGGCTAGTCCACCAGTTAGATCTGTGCTCATGTGCGCTAAGGCTTTAGGTCTTGAGCTAGAACTTGTGCCGATAAATTTCCAGGCAGGAGAGCACCTATCGAACGAATTTCTTAAGGTAAGAGTGATTTAGGGTTAAAAGAATTTTTAAGATGTTTTTTATTAATTTAGCATGAAATAGTTTTACCTTAATCTATACTAATATATAAAATCCTTAAGTGACTGACATACTGATTAATCACGATCCTGCTCAAACCACTCAACGTAAGAAGCTCAATTTTGGCATACAGGTTGATTCTAGGGTGTAGAGGTTCGATAAGAAGGGATTTTTCGAAATTCCAGTTCCAAGAGGGTGAAACCGCCCCTCAAATATTACAATATTTTTTATTTAAAAAACGGTCAAGTTTCCGAAAAAAACGCTTAAACACGTATATTTCATTTTGTTTTTTTACATTTTTTAAGATTTTTAAAAATGTATACAGGGTGTTTTGAAAAATCTGGTCATTGATTAATCACGATCCTGCTTAAACCGCTTGACGTAAAAAGCTGATTTTTGGAAAACAGATTGACTTTAGGGTGTGGAGGTTCGATAAGAAGGGATTTTTCGAAACTCGAATTCTAAGGAGGTGAAACTATCCATCAAATATAAAAATATTTTTTATTTAAAAACCGGTGAGTTTTTCGGAAAAACTCTTAAACACGTATATTTGATTTTGTTGTTTTACATATTTTAACATTTTTTTATAAATTTGATACAGGGTGTTTCATAAAATATGACCATTGAGTAATCACGATTCTGCTTAAACTGCTTGACGTTTAAAGCTGATTTTTGGCAAATGGATTGACTGTGGGGTGTAGAGGTTCGATAAGGAGGGGTTTCTCGAATCTCAAATTCCAAGAGGGTGAAACGCCCCTCAAATATTACAATATTTGTTATTTAAAAAAACTGTTAGTCTTTTCGGGAAAACGCTTGGATAAGCATAATTTATTTGTTTTTTTACATATTTTGAAATTTTTAAAAATCATACAGGGTGTTCCAAAAGTTGGGTAATTTCTTAACCACGATTCTGCTTAAACTGCTTGACGTAAAAAGCTTATTTTTGGCAAAAGGATTTTTCGAAAGTCAAATTCCAACGAGATGAAACTACCTCTCAAATATTACCAAGTTATATAATAATATCGCCATATTGTTTTTTCTCATGCTGACATCAATGTGAGAAAATTTTATCCAGTTTTTATGTTAATGGAAATTCTTGCTTTGCTTTATCATCACCATTACAAATGATTAATTCGACGCGAACGAAGTCGCTGGTACACGCTAGTGAAAGACATATATTCGATCCTTATTCATTATGTAGTTTTGTAAACTTCTTAGAAAAAATTAAAGAAAATTTATTTGAAATTGTATCAACAATAAAATTAAGTATAATATTTTTATATTTTATTCAATTTCTATATGATATATTCGTTTCTTTGTTATTTACAAAATATAATACAGGGTCCGGCAATACTGCGTCGGGCATCTGTAGCTCCTAAAATAAAAAACTTAAGAATTTTGTTTAAGTGCAAATCTGAAGTGTGTTCTAGGATGTATTCTAGGAAAATATTTTAACTTCTATAGGGTGGCTCAAAAAGTGTGAGTGGATCGGGATGATTTTTTTAAATGAAACACCCGGTAAGATGTTAGTAAATATATTTCGATAGTTTCATCGTTATTAATAAATAAATAAAAAATGTATATTTTTCAGCCATTCTTAAAAAAATTATAAAAAATACAAGAACTGTCCTGAAATCAAAACTATATTAGGTATTTACTTTAGATGGTATGTAGTTACTTTGCTATAAATATGGTAATCGTAAATGATACGGGATATTCAAAACTCTATGCCAAACTTTCTAAAATTTAAAATAACTTTCCTTCGTTTTTTTTTTAATGAAACACCCTATATATTATTATTTCAGCAGATGGAGAATTAAAAAATGAACATTTTTTGTATTTAGAGTATTTCGAAATTTTTAACGGTTTCGCAGATATTCGCAGTTTTTTATTTCATGGCATTTTTTCTCGTATTTTACCATTGAGTGTATCTGCAAAACCGTTAAAAATTTTGAAATACTTTAAATACAAAAAATGTTCATTTTTAAATCTAATGAAAATATAATATACAGGGTGTTCCATTTAAAAAACAAAGAAAAATTATTTTATATTTTAGAAAGTTTGGCGTAGAATTTTGAACATCCTGTATGATTTAAGATTACGATATTTATAGCAAAGTTAAGAATAGACCATCTAAAGTAAATACCTGATATAGTTTTGATTTCAGGACAGTTCTTGTATTTGTAATATTTTCTTTTAATGAAGGTTGAAAAATATATTTTTTTTTATTTATCTATTAATATCTCTGAAACTATCTAAATATATTTATTCATATCTTAGGATTATGTAAAGTGATCTGAAAAGAAATCAAAAATGCAATAATATACAGGGTGTTCTATTTAAGAAAAAATCATCCCGATCCACTCACACTTTCTTGAGCCACCCTATTGAAGTTAAAATATTTTTTTGAAACACAACCTGTACAGCTGGTTCAAAAACAAATGAATACGACTCTTTACACATTTTTTTCGAATATTTGGACAGTGTATTTATGTGTCAAGTATTTTGACATGTTAAGGTTATTGTGACATTGTATAAAACAACTTTGCTTTTGATAAAGTGGCAAATAAATTTTTCAGAACGTCATATCAGCATGACATGAGTAGAGAAATGGGGGACTGGTATCATAGAACATACTGCCCGAAATAATAAAAATATGTTTTAAATCGTATTCAATTTTATTGGAATCAGCTGTACATACTTTAGGTTTACACTTAAATAAAATTCCCAAGTTTTTTTATTCTAGGAGCTACGTATGCCCGACGCACTATTGCCGGACCCTGTATAGCTTCAAGCAAAAACTAGTGTCATAATTCACATAAACTAATTAAAAAAAATAATATCACTTTATTATTTTTTCATGCATTATTTCAATTCATGCATCTTCAAAATAAATACGTATAATAGTTACTTTTTTACATAATTAGGAAATAATATTTTTATATTTAACATTTTTTTTGTAGAAAAATCCTCAACATACCATTCCAGTTTTAGAAGACGATGATGGTTTTGTCGTACCAGACAGCCATGCCATCAATGGTTATTTAGTCGCCAAATATGGTAAAGATGACTCTCTATACTCGAAAGAAGACTACAAATTAAAAGCCACCATTGATCACAGACTACATTTTGATTCCAGTATTTTGTTCTCGAGAGCTAGTGCTATTTCGGTAAATACACATTTGTTTCTTTGAAACACCATACCCTTGAAAAAAAAGGCGTCAGAGAAGGCTGTGGAATGACTATCAATGATAACTTTAGCTAGGTCGAGCCCTAGTCGTCATTATTTGGCTCGTACTCTTCTTTGTTTCTTAATGGCACTTACTGCCAGTTAGCCTTAAAAGGGGAGAACCTAGACAAGATTTAATAAACGACACCTACAGATTGACCTCGCCAAAATTATCATCGATTGTCATTTCACGCCGATTTTTTTTCAACTTACTATTAACTTATTTCGCTTTCTTTTACAGAGACCTCTTATCTTAAAAGGTATAAAACCAACCCAGGAAAAGTTCGACGACCTTAAAGAAGCTCTAGGTTTCCTGGAGAGGATTTTTACAGAGAACAAAACTGATTTCGTTGCTGGTAACAAGCCAACCATTGCTGATTTCAGTATAGTGTCCAGTGTGACGTCATATTCGGGTCTGGTTCCTTACACTGACTTCCCTAATGTTAAGGCCTACATAGAAAGATTCCAAAAACTTCCTTGTTACGAAGCTAACAAAGAAGGCTTAACTGAGTTGGAGAATTATTTCACGATTCTACTGAAAAAAGCCTAAGTTTGTTCAAATTTAATATTGTTACAATAATTATATTTGTTAAAATAGTTTAAATTAAATCTTGTATTTTTATTTTGCAGTGTGAATGAGAATTTCAACTTTATTTAAGAGCATCTTCAAATTATTGTTGTAGGAACAATTTAATGTTTCAGCAATTTTTTTTAAAAAAACTCATGGGCCTGTTTCTGCTGTCTTACACTTATTTAATAGAGACCCTGTATAATACATCAAATAATTTTACATGAAAAACACTTTTATTTTTCAACAAATAGTCACCTGATTTTTTTCTCGTTGTACTTATTTACAGCGTGTATATTTTTTTTAAATTTATACAGGGTGTCCCAGAAAAAAGTGCAAGTATTTTAAGGGGTTGTAGATCTCGATAAAATAATCATATTTTCTCTTTATCGTTCTTCAAATAAGTCCAAAATAACGGAGTTATTTTACTAATGCCACAAATGCGACAAATAATTTTTAAACAATTTCAAAAGTTCTAAATAATATAAAAAGACATAAAAGTAATACCTTGTATGTAATTATATATCGAGAAACTACGGTTACGCTCGTTGAATTTGACACTTTATGTCAGGTTAATAATATATTTTCTTACTTTTAAGCTTAGGCCTAAAAGTGCCTTACTTTTATGCCTAGGCGCAACCTAGGCGTTAAAATGACTTTTTTATACTGTCAATCACGTCGCAAAAAATAATACTTTTGTGACGTTTGAAACAAAAAGATATTATTAAACTGACATTAAGTATCAAATTCAACGAGTGTACTCATGGTGGCTCAATATACAGGGTGAGTCTTAAATGAGTGCAAATAATTTCAGGGCTGGTAGATCTCGATAAAAGTAAAAGAAACATATTTTCTCTTTACCGTTTTAAAAAAAATATTTTTTGCTCAAATTTTGAGAACCACTGGATCTTTTTTGGATTTTCTTGTTTCTTCTACTACCTAATATTACTATATTATCATGATTTTTAAATCCAATTTGTTTTTCGAACAATTCCAAATTTTTAATGAAAAAACTTAAATAAATATTAGCCAAAATAAATATTTGTTGATTTTTTTAACAATTTAATAGATCAATATCTATATAAAGTACACAATAAAGTTTCCTAATATGTATCAAAAGGCTTGATTCCATATTTCTCATACAGGCTGTCCCAGAAAGCTATTCTCTTCGCCTTTGGTGTGCCCGCTGTCACTACCAAATCCGACAGTATATTCACAAACTTAAAGGCTCCAGGTTTGAGTTCAGGCCAAGTAATATTTTGCAAGAGTTCATCAACTTCTGGCGTCGGGTTTCTAAAATTATTTGGATATACAGGGTGTTCTAAATTCGAGGGTAGAGATTGAAATCTCGGAAACCATAAGACATATAAAAACCAATAAAATGTGGCTTTGCAAATGAAACACATTAGAATACTTTCGAAGATATTCACAAAATATACAAATATTATAAAAACCGAAAGACTATTTTCAAATACTCACAGATAAGTAGCAAAGTTAATCCATAATCTTAATAATCTCTTATGCACTAGTTGATCGGCTACAGAAAAATTATTTGGATCTGCAGTGGAAAAAATATATCCCATTTCTTCGCCATGAGTAATATTTGTAGAACCTGTAAAATACCAAAACATTCGATAATATTTTTAGATGCTAAAAAGTATGTAATAATTTACCTGGATATCTGTAATAGGTATTAAAACCCATTTCCCCAGAGTACGAAAATTCGTAGAAATATGTACTTGCTTCGGCCGAATGTAATTCGGCATGTTTTACTATAGATTTTGTAAAGTCTTGTTCTGTGAAATACTGAAAAAAAAGTTTTAAATTATTTTCAATTTCTAAATATTAAATATTTTTCGAAATATTCTCTAGCTTGAGAAAAAGAGACACATCATCCATTACATTCCTTCTAGCGATACAAAATCACTTAATAAAAGTAATCGAAATATTAGAGCATATACAGGGTGGTTTTTAGAGAACTACAGTATCCAGAACGGAGATCTTTGCAAATCATTGTTTCACAATGAGATGTATCGATTAAAAATATTTTCAATATGGCGGCACTTCCGAAAATACCGGAACTTGACAGCAACTTTCTTATTTTAAATGGATACCCCCATTTTTTATTAAATATTTGAAAAATTATCATAAATCATTTTTTCCAAATGGAAACCTACTTTTTTTATTTCACTAGTGAAAAAGTTTTTTAATTCGTTACTTTTTGATTATACATATTCCTATACCTAAAATAAATCGTTTTTAAGTTATTTAAGATTTAGTTTTAAAACGTATATTTTTCTGGTTTTTAAACAGTAGCCTATGACTTTAAACGTCAAGTAATGTAAAACAATATATCTGGCCATGTCATATTGGAAAATTTTGTTAAAAAATCAGTATGTCATCGATCGTCATTTCCAAGCCAACTTTGCGTCGTTTTTTTTTTCATAAATGTTATATAATATTAATATCAACTAGTAGATATCACTAAAATACCAGATATATTTTTATAAATACACTTTATAAAGTTTTAGCAGCAGTATTTATAATATAATACGATATTCAAATAATTAGTTTTGTGACAGAAGGAAATAAATTGTCTAATTGTTTGACACTTAATGTCAAAGAAAACTAGATAAAATCAAGAAAAATGTACGCTTTAAAACAGCTACAGCCAATATTAGATATATGGCATTCAAACAATTTAATTTTTGAAATAGATGTCTTCACTAAATTTGATGTTTAGGCTCTACAACTTTTTTTGACAGGCAGTTTTTTTCCTCGAAAAATTTTGAATAATTTTTTTCTCAAAAACGGTCAATGTTAGATATAGAGTGTTTATTAATATCAAAATTCATAAAATTTGACAGACAACTTAAATATGTAATAAAATAATGGAAGTACCTATTTAAAATAAGAAAACTGCTGACAATTTCCGATATTCCCGGAAGTGCCGCCATATTAAAATATTTTTAAATGATAGATCTCATTGTAAAACAATGATGTGCAAAAAATATCCGATCTAGATATTGTAATTCTCTATAAACTTCTACTGCACGCTCAGTTTGTGACACCCAAAGAACCTTTAATATGTATTTCTCATACAAGTACTCGTTCTACTTGTAAAATATCTTAGCTATTACTGGAAGTCTTATTGATCTTACTAAATATACCACGAAGTATCTCGTCATTGCAGATATAAACCAGATATTGAAGAGGTACAATTTAAGAGCTACAGGAGATTTTCCCCCATAAATATAACAAAACGATTCAAACCTCAAAGGCACCTAATTTGTTGTTTAAAAATGTATCATTCGGGGAATATTCTTCTTTAATGGCATTTCCAACTTCACTGATATCTTGTGCATCAACAAGATGGAGGTTTCCCGGGTTCATTCTTGAATATGCTTCGTCATAAGCAGCCAACTGACTATCTAGATATTCTACCAAAACATTAATACCGTTAATTTATAAGTATAAATGGTGTTTTCAGGTTAACCCCGTATTGGATACCTACCTGATAAGTTCATAAGTCCCTCGTCAGCATCTGTACCAATCATAATAGGTATTTTATTGAAATTTCCATTTTCCAAAATGACATAAGGATATCCCGTTACAAAAGAGTCGTTGTTCTCAACTTCGACTACAGGAGCAAAATAAAATCCTTGTTCTAATTGTTTCCTCTCCGCCCAACTGGGCTGGCTGGAATCCTGTAATAAATTATTCATTAGAGTCCTCACAGACGTTCAGTTGTTTAGCACAGGCTGACTGTGCAGGCCAAGTTGCGCATTTGAACTTGTACGGGCTGTTCCATTTTCGTCTGTTTGTACCTAATTTAAAACGGCCGCCTATGTTAAAAAGTTAAACAATGAACGTTTTACCTTGATTATGAAATAAGTACATATAGATTATATTTTGTTTTTAGAAAGTTCATAACTAGGCAGATAAAATATTTATTTAGCGTATGGCTCTAGTACCTAGTACACATAATATACAGCCTTCGTATATGGCCTTCCTATATACTCACGAGCCGCAACTGCATCCTGTACTAAAGCCTGTCACACACACGCAGTTTTATAATACAGTTTTCTCTACAGTGAACGGAGTGACGCACCCACTACTAGTTTTAGCACATTTTTTACAGTGAAAATGGCTTGACCCGAGATATAGTCCTAAAAATATATAAATGCCTCAATACCCAATTTGCAAAGGTTAATGCAGCATCGTCTATGGCCTTCGCGTCTACACTTTGCAATACTTCCAATAATTTGTTTGAATCTCTGGATGTGTTAAACTGCGAGTCTATCAAACTGGCCGTCTTGTACGATATCGTGGTCTGGTTCCTTTGATAAGCCCATGGACATAAGGGAGTACCAGATTGTAGAATAGCAGCTCTGAATAAACCTAACAAAGTAAAATTTATATTAATAAAGTTTGAAAATTGGGGACCAACGGCCGGTCTGCAAAGCAACTGTAAACCAAGTATAACCAATTCTTGGAATATCTATGCGATGGCTATGAAATGAAGATCGCTGTCGTTTTACATGTAAAATTATATAGGGAATGTCATCGATCGTCATTTCCAAGCCAACTAGACGCCGTTTTTTACGGTATTTCTTGTACATACCAGTGCTGGATGAACTTAACAGATGCCAACCTACAGAAGCGCTACCAGCAGATTGTCCAAAAATCAGAACTTTCTTAGGATCACCACCAAACGAAGCGATGTTTCTCTGCACCCATTTCATTGCTTGAACCTGATCTTTCAACCCATTATTCCCTGGGATAATTTCGTCTCCAGTAGAGAAGAAACTTAAAATCATTTATGTTTGTTTTTGTGATTTGTTCTTTGTTCTAAATACAGGATACTGAATATGAAATACGCACCAAAAACTCCCAGTCTATAGTTAATAGAGATCAGAATAACGTTGTTATCCATCCAGAAGTTGGGGCGATAAAATCCTTGAGGTCCTCCATTAAGTCCAGAACCAGAAATAAATCCACCGCCGTGTATAAACAGCATGACGGGTAAATCAGTCGCATTTGACTAAAGGATAAAGTTTGTTGTTAAAATTCTAAATCAATTTAAGGATTTAGCTGTTATATTGGATACTAAATAAATAAATAACGTTTTATTGTGCAAAAAGCCAAAATAGCTTCATCGACAAAGCATTTACAAAACAAACAAAAGCACAAATAACATACAATACAAATCATACAATTCAAAAAAAATTAAGTCATTAAAATCACAAAAAAGCCGTATCAAAAAAATTTTACACTAGGAAAATTGCAAATGGATATAATTTTAAGAGTTATAAAATATTAAATACTTGACCTTTGACCAGTGTGTGAGATGATCAAGATTTTAAAATTCAAAATTGTTTATGATTAAACATCAACAAAAAAGTCGTTTACCGCATATAGGGCTCTCTCCAGTAAGTATGATTTCAGAGCTTTGCGAAATGCGGGAAAGAATGAAAGCGTTATACAGTATTGGCCCTTTAACTAGTTCTGAGCTCGGGATTGGCAGAAAAAGATCGTGCTCCGCATTCCTAAGTTGTGAGTGTGGTTGTGAGATGGCCTTTCGGGAATAGCAGATACGTGCTTGCGGGTTAAGCAAACGGATTCAAAAATTAATAAAGAAGGAAGAGTCAGTATTTTGGAATTTTTAAAGAAATTCTGGCAGTGAGATCTACTGTTCAGTCCCAATAAATATCGAACTGTTCTCTTTTAAAGTTTGAAAATACGATCAAATTTTGTTGCGCAGCAAGTACCCCAGAATGTAAGGGCATAACGAAGATATGACTCAAAAAGGACATAATAGGCTATTCTAGAGGTTGATAAGTTAAGTTCCTTTAGAAACTGATCTTAGCGCAAAACAGGCAGCGCTTAGTTTCTTTGATAAAGCTTCGATGAGCAACTCCCGTTTTAACGAGTTGTCTACAAGTCCTCTAGGAATTTCGCAGAGTCCACGAAGTCAGTAGTGGCGTTATTAAGTACAAAAGGTTGTACAGTACTTTTATATGACAAAACTTTAGTTTTTGATAGGTTGAGGCAAAGGAGATTAGAATCGCACCAAGATTAAGTCACCATTAAATCTACTATACTCTACTAAATACTATATCCAGAGTATTATATAGTGCCGGTACATAAATACTATAACAAAAAATTACTAATTTTAGTGAGGATGCAGTCAATAATCACAATATAGGCTAATAAAACTTATTTTCAATTTGTCAAGCTTTTGAGAAATGTATTCCCATCATCAGGACAGTTTGAATGCTTTAATTAACAAAACATCCTTTACACAATAAGGCCTTACAAAATAACATCATTGGACATTGGAATCACAAAGAATTTCCGTTATAAAAATAGTCAAAATACATATACATCTAAAAACACTTTTGTTAAACATATAACCCAAAAAGAAATTGCTACATTGCTTTTTCGAGCTCGATCAAACAGTAACTGTTAATGTAAAATGTGACTCTTAAATACCTACTATAAAAAAATGTTAAAAGGGAATTTTACTTACTTGTGGTACATATACATTGAGAAGTAAACAATCCTCGGTTTCTTCAGGTAAATCTTGATAAAGCTGATAGCATACTCGTTTTTGTTCGGTGGTAGCATTGTATACTTCAGTCCATGGCTCTACTGCTTGGGGAGCCTAAAAACGCATCCACAACTTTAATTATTATTAATTAATTGTTTACATTTACGTAAATAGTTTGACTTCCGATCGGTTAATTTTAAATATGAGCAAGTCTGGTCTTGCTCATAGAGTCTTAGCGTTGATTGAAGAAAGATGTGCAACCTTATGGGCGATTTCGTGGTACAAAATATGTCCGAGATGTAACTGGCGTTACCGTCAGGATGTCCGAGATTTAGTTTAGCTCTGCGCCGCTGCGCGGTGATAGTCGTTTGCAGCGCAGCGAATAAAAAATACTGTACCGTAGTTCTGCTTTCAGTCGACAGAGTTGGTGGTTGCCGGAGACAGTGTTGCCAGAACTACGGATTAACCTGTAGTTTTACGGATTTTGGGTACAATACGTTAATAATACGAATTTACTATCATTAAATAATTATTTAATAAAATATTATATGATTAAACAAAGAACGGCGTCAGAATTGGCTTGGAAATGAAGACCGCAGCTGTTATTTCATTTGTAAAATATTATGGTAAATGTCAATAAATCGTCATTTCCAAGCTAACTAAACGACTTTTTTCGATCTTACGAAATATTCAGTACCTATAAAAGATTTTTTATTTTTGTTGTTTATTCTATGTTGAATAAGAATAAATTTTCAATACATAAAACGCGGATTTTTCGTCAAACGTATTACAGATCAAAATTGAGTATCTTCCCAATTCTTTCAATCAACGGTCTTAGTCTTGCACAACAAGCAAGACAAAGATCTGCAAGGCCAAGACCAGGACCGACCAATGGTAACTTACACAAGACCAAGCAAACCAAGACCGAGCGTGCAACCTTGGCGGTTTTGCGGTCTAGCATAAAATAAATAAATAATTTCGTTTTTTTAGTAAAGATTATCCAAACGAGTCAGGAAAAATTTCGACAGACGACATTCAAAAAATGACAGAAAATACAATTTGTCTGTGAATTAAAATGACAGATATAACTGTCAATGTCATGTATTCTTTCGTTGAACAGACTATATTATGTTAATTACCTGAAATCTTAACGTTCCAACTGGAGGTTTGGCATATGGAATGGAATAAAATGAAGAATACGGTGTACCAGCTATGGAATATTCAGTAGTACCCAAGATTGGTCCATCTGGTGTATTTACTTGTTGACACTAAATTAAAACAAGATTAAGCCCATATTATATACTGCCTTTTGTGCTAAAGTGCCTTTGAAGCACTTTAGTATTGCTATTAGGTCATCTTGTATTAACTAAACTTAATAATTGTAAAAACTAAGGGTCTTAGAAAAAGTCTGTCCGTCCCTTTGTCCGCCCCTGACACAATGGTCACTGTCAGGGATTCACCGGTTGGACAGACTATATTTTTGTATTTTTTTATGAAACTTTGTACTTACAATATGACCATTAAGAAAAACAACAGCGAGTGCCACTATTTTAAGCAGCATTTTAATTCACTTTTTGGACTCAACAATCTGAAAAATACTAATTTGTTTTTCAAAATTGTCACAAATTTTATTGATGATAAAACTGTATTTTAAGTGTTTACCTACATGTTTTGATACAATTTCAAGAGGCACTCTAACTGTAGTATCAACAATTATACGGTATGTTCCAATATTCTTCGGACATAGAATCAATTCTATGTATTTTTTAATCAAAATAAATTAATTGAATACATTATTATCTGACCTACAAAAATATTCCTTGTGACACCAAGCGTTAAAATCTAGTAGCCAATAATAATCTATTGTTGAAAATATGTAAAAAATAATATACATGGTAGGAATCCATTTAAAAACAATAATTTTATATTTTAGAAAGTTTGGCTTGGAGTTTTGAACACCCTGTATAATTTAAGATATTTATAGCAAAGTAAGTACAGACTAACTTTAGTAAATACCTGGCATAGTTTTGATTAAAAAAACAATTTTTGTATTTTTGTTATTTTTTTTAGAAAAGTCTAAAAAAAATTTTTTTTTATTTATTAATATCTCTGAAACTATCAAAACAAATTTAATGATATCTTAGAAGTATGTAAAGTGATTAGAAAGGAATCCAAAAATCTGAATGAGATTTTTTTGGGACGCACTGCAAAAATTAGACAACCAGTCGACCCCTAGTTTTTGAGTATCCGCGCTTTATCCGCGCCAGAAATGGCGCCAGATCTGCCGCGTCCTCTCGTGCACATGCGGGCAATCAGGCAATCTATATCGATATTCCTACTTAAAAAATAAAAATAAATACATCTCTAATGGGTCATAGAAAAGACTACTACAAAAGAATGTGTTGTGAATAGATCATATATTTTTTTTCCTATTTTTGGCCACTTGTCTATTACGACATTCAGCCAGCTTATTTCTTAATATTTAATTAGCGTTTAAAATTGGACAAATACAGACTCACACACACATTTAACACCCATGTCCGAGGCCGGAATCGAACCGGCGACCTTGCGTCTACTAGAATGCGGCGCAATCATTTCGACCACAAGGCCGACATAGATCATATATAATTTATATTATCCAAGCGTTATACCCACAGATCAGCATTGTGTCATTTTAAATAAACACATGTATTAAGTTATGGGAATCTGTGGTTTCAATAAAGCGGAAAACGGAACGCAAAAAGTCGTGAAAGTGCTAAAAGTGGTATAAAAATGTGCGATTCGAGGTCCTTTTGATTTTATTTTATGTTTAATTTGGTTTTAATTACAGTATCTGTTAAAAATGGTAAGTTGCTCTAAATTTAGTAGCTTCTTTCATCTCGAAATCTATATTTTATTACTAACTTTTCAGGCAGCCACCGAAGCAGAGGTAAAAAGTATTATAAAGAGTATTCTTACTTCTTCGCCGCTTGTATCCACAATTACGACCGTACAGCGGGATTACCGAGAATTAGTAGGAAGTAAAATTCCATTTCATGAGCTTCGGTATAACTCTGTCGAACAGTTTTTAAAAAGCATTCCAGACATTTGTGTAATTGATGGCACAGGACCATTTGCTGCTGTATTTCCTGTTTTGTCGGAAAAAAGTGCCCATATAGACTTGATGGTGTCGCGGCAAAAAGTCACTACAAAACGACGCTCTGCTCCTCCTATGAAAAGAAAAACAACTCCAGCTCCATTTAGAAACCAAAGGTTGTTGCGGTGATAATATATAGATAGTACTGGTACTAATGTTATGTTTTCTTTGCAGAATGCCATTTAATACAAATGTACAATCATCTTTCCCCAGTACATCAAGTTCTAATTACAATTCAAACTATAATACAAGACCAAAAAGGATAGAAAATGGTCAGAATCTTTCATATTCAAACGCAGGGAGTAGTTATAGTGGTGGAGTCAAGCCAGAGAATCAGAATAAAGTGTTTCATATAGAGAGTAGACCTGAAAAGAGCAAGGTAAAAAAATATACTTTTAGATTAGTTATACCTAATTGAATTAAGCAAAAACTTTTAAGTTTTAGTCAAAGCTATAAAATGTTTATATTTGTACATATTTGGTAGACTGATTACAACATTATTATTAGTTGAAAACATAAATATTAGTTAGCACTTAGCTGTCAGAGACTTGTTGAGGGACTTTTGTTTATTTATTTACATTTATTTACTTTATAATTTGCTTATCTTTTCAATTTCGTAAGCTTGTTTTTGGGACAAGTTTTTCTAGTTTTCTGCAGGTGCTTATATTATTATTATTTTAGTTAATTCTAGTGCTTGTACAAAGCAAAATAATGTTCTGTTAAATTTCTTCTCCAAAACTACAACATTGTTTTGTTTTTAGACTCCTGTGATTCCACCCTTGATAAGTGCAATACCTGATAACGCTCCTGTTTTGAACCAGGAAGATCTGCATCAATTTAAAACAAATACTGACATTGAAAAAGCCCAAACCAGCTTAAATAACTTAACTTTCAAGGATATTGAAGAAAAATACGATGACGACTCCTCGAATGTGCCCCAAAAAGTTCAAAACAACTTGAAGAAACTAATTAGTCAGTTTGAAGATGGAATTTGGTGTAGCGAATTACCACAGTATTACAAGTAAATATGAAATAATTGTAATATACAGGATTGTTCACCACATACGACATGGAGTATTGTAGCTAAACGACTAGATTTTTACAAATTGTAAGTTTTGGGTTCGTTGAAGGACCATTAGAGCTACAATTTAAAAATATTTTTACAAGATACGGAGTGTCCCAAATAAATAAAAAATATCAAAGTTGTATTTTTTTAAATGGAACACCCTATATATTATTACATTTTTAGTTTCTACGATTAAAATAAAGGTAAATTTGATTAAGGTTTATTACACTTAAACCTTACCGTTTTTGAAATATTTTCAATTTTGTGAAATTGCAGTATAAATTTTAAATCTTCTTTTTTTATGGTATTTACGGTATCAAAGTTTTATTACTAAATATTTACTCAAGTTTATTTATTGATCAGTTATTCATGTTGCAATAATAAAATCTTTACTACCTGTACAGAGTGTCTAAAAAGTTATTTTAAATAATTACTAGCTTTAAATGGCAATAACTTGTTTGATTTAAATGGAACACACTGTATATTTTATGAGAATTTAATGCACAATTTAATTGGCTCTCAAATGATTATACCGTTTTTACCTTGGATTGTCTTCTCAGTTTTCAATTCACAGGCATTTTCTTATAATTTAGATTTCATTATCTAATATACCCATGGATTTTGACATTGAAGAATGTTTTTAAACCAAGGTATTTCTTTCAATGTAGGTTATGTTATGTAAAAAAAACATTCCTAATAAAGAGTATTATTATTATTTTAGTTAATTCTAGTGCTTGTACAAAGCAAAATTAACTGTTTTATTGATTAATAATAATTGCTCCAAATACTAAAAAAAACTGAATTATGTATGTGTATTAGAGAGTGTGGTAAAAAGTAACACCTTAAAAATGATATTTAATTTTTTGACAACTGCTTTTATTTATAACAACAACAGACGTTCATTTTCATAACTTATTATTATATTGATTTCTGATTCAAATCCACATTTATTTAGAATAATTTATTAACGAACACAATTAAGTATGTAGTTAATTAGTATTTGGGCGGAAATACTGGTGGTATATTTAATTAATGGTATACTCTTTTATAAAGATTTAAATAGTTTTCTTTTTGCATACAAATGGGCTAGTAATATTATCGTTTTACTAAAAACGATAATATTACTAGCCTGTACATTTTGTACATTTAAAGTAAATAAGTTATTGCCGTTTAAAGCTAGTAATTATTTAAAATAATTTTTTAGACATTCTGTATAAGGTAGTATAATTTTTATTATTGCAACACAATAACTGATCAATAAATAAACTTCAGTAAATATTTAGTATTAAAAACTTTGATATCCTCCAGGAAGAAATGAGGCCTTCAAAACAAATACTGCAATTTCGCAAAATTGAAAATATTTTAAAAACGGTAAGGTTTAAGTAATAAACCTTAATCAAATTTACCTTTATTTTAATTGTAGAAACTAAAAAAATGCAGTAATATACAAAACAACCATTTAAAAAATACAACTTTGATATTTTTTAATTATTTGGGACACTCGTATCTTGTAAAAATATTTTTAAATTGTAGCTCTAATAGTCCTTCAATGAACCCAAAACTTACAATTTGTAAAAATTTAATCGTTTAGCTACAATACTCCGTGTCGTATGTGGTGAACAACCCTGTATTAGGGGATTAGGGTGTTTCAAAATAAAATAAATTTTTAAAACCAAAAAAAAATTGATTATTCTAGGTTAACAGAATTGAAGTGATTTTACAGGAAAAATTATATAAAAATCCAGTCTGATGATATTTTTTTGTAGTTTTATTGGAAAATATTTGAAATTTTCGATTGGTGTTATTTTTGATCGCTGATATCTTTGAGACGTTGATCTGAGGAACTTTGACCTTCGGTCGTTTTTTGTAGAGCGTGAAATTTCCTATACATATTCTCGCGAGGATGTTGCGGAAACAAACCATTTCGAAATTATTAAAATTCAAAAATAAAAAAAAATCTGTGTTATTTGAATGGAAAAACAACAAATAAATTGAGGCAAAGCTCAATATTAATATTAAGGGTTTTACTTTGTTTTTAAATGTACTTTCAACTTTTAAACACCATAAGAATTTTTTTTTATTTTGAAACACCCTAATATCGATGTAATATTAACGTTTCATTTCTGTTTCTTTAAATTACAGAAAAATGTTTAAGTTAGATCTGTTATATATGGATTATGGGTATTCGAGTTTAATAGATATGTGTATAGCTTTAAAAAATATTTTTCACTACGTGAGACCTGGCAAGGATGATTTTAAACTGTTTGATCGCAGCAAACCACCACCGGTGGTTACCCAAAGAAATTGTACGATTTCTAGTTTGAATACTGCTGATAAGGTAAAAGTTTATCTATACCAGATGGTCCGGTATTCTGAAAATGCCTTAGGTTTTCTATTTGATATTTTCACTCCAAGAAAAAACGGCGTCAAGTAGGCTTGGAAATGATGAGAGAAATCTTTATTTCCAAACTCGCCGATTGTTTTTTGATTTTATGGTATTTGAATCACACTGTAAATAATAAAAAATAAATTGATATGGAGATTTTTCAGAACACTGGTTCGCCCTCTATATTATATACAGTATGTCCCCGAGGAAAAACTTCTTTTTATTAACTTCTTGAGAAAAATGGGGGCTAAATAATTTAAAGATTGTATTGATCAGAAATATGTTGGTCAAACTAGAAGATCAACATTAACTAGATTTAAAGAACATATGGCTCAGATAAGTTATGGTTGACTAAAGATTATTGTATAAATAATAATTTAAAATTAATTAAACAAATCTCAAATTACAGGCAATTAGATGCATATGAGAGCGTCAAAATTATTCCTTCTAGTTTTCTGTTCCTATTGGTCTAGTTTCAGTAATTAATTGTTACGCTCCGTTGGTTTTGACTCACTTGGCTAGTTTTGCCACGCCTAGTCGGTGCCAACTGTTAACGGTAATTTGTAGATATTAGTTTAGTTTTAATCATCTGCTGATAATGCTAACATGGTTAGAGAAGGCGCGGGTCCAGTACAAAGGTTTTCCCTTAAATGAGACGGAAATTTTAGAAACTATAAAAGGGATTAAGCGTTTTAGAACAATCAAAAACTTTTATGAAGAATTTATATTTTCTGAAAAAGTTTAATAAAAAGGTTTTTGTAAAGACGATTCAGGGGCACACTGTAGAATGAATGAACTTAATATTTAATTTTTTAGTGTTCCCAATCGGTCAGTAACCCTTTACCAGATTTGGATTGGTCAGATTTTAGTGGGTATATTCCTAAAGATATATTTGTGCTTGGTAATGAAATACCAAAAGAATTTCTGCCCAAAGAATCTCAAGAGGGTGACGAATTAGACGTTGTAGTGGTTGAGGTCTATGACCCGTCAAAATTTTGGATTTATTTTGGTATGTTTAGTGATGTCAGTTTGTAATATCCTGTAGGTGTTAATTAAAAATTCGTTTTAGGTACATCCGATCAAAAAACTCCTCTAGACATTCTCATGGATGATATTCAAGATTTCTATAATGATGAAGACAATCAAAAAACATATGGTGTTCCACCAGGATTAATACAGGTATTTTTATCAACAAAAACTGTTTTTTTTTCTCATAAAATTATTTTTACTAAAGATTAAATATATTAAAATATTTAACACGCCACGTAAAAACTATTTTTTACGCGTAATAAAGTATTTTTTACGTGTATGAAACTATTTGTTACATGTAAAAAATAATTTTTTACATGTAAAAAAATATTTTTTTTTTAATTTATTACTTTTTCAACATTTCAAACTACACTTTTTCAAATATGCGCACATTTTTTTTTACATAGAATTATATTATATTAATAATAATAATTACTCATATATTTTAGGAGGGTCTCTATTGTGTCCAAATTATTTATGGAGAGTATCACCGAGCCAAGATTATTAAAGTTTTACCGAATACCAAGGACCTAGTTAAAGTATGTAAAAAATTATAAAATTTGTAATGTAGTCGTTGTAACTTAGTCTATTTTAAGGTGTTTTTTATTGACTATGGCACAGTACGTAAAGTTCCTACCAGGGGAATGTGTTTTTTGCATACTCAGTTTACGCTGTTGCCAGCTCAAGCGGTGCGTTGCCGATTGGCAAATATTGCCCCCCACGTACAAAGTAAGTTATTGTTTACTATAAATATATTTTTTAATAATTTTAATAACTATGTTAAACTTTATCAATAATACTCAATTTCAAAAGTTATTTTCTGAAATAATTTATATTTATTAGTAATCGATAGTTTTATATTTTTCAAAAAACTTTGATTAGAATTATTATTTGACTAGTTATAATAATATTTAATAAGACTAGATTAATTTAATTTAAAATAGATCAGATTTTTTTGTATATTCTACTACCAGAAAACCAAAATTATATGATAACACACTTTTACACGACTTTGAAGAAAGATATAGTGTATCTATTACAATACTTAATAGAACTACTACAATTAGAAGAAAAACCAAAAAGAAAAAGATACCCAAATACCTTCACCTACTACTCAACTACAAAATAAACGAATATGATCTCTTATAAAAACTCTACATAACAACTTACTATTCTACACTGAACAAATTATCAAGCTTACTAATTAATCAAACAAAAAGAAAAAATAACTTATTAAATTATCCCTTCACCTATTACTTAACTACAAAATAAACTATAAAAATACTACACTTCTACACTAAACATATAATTAAACTTAATAAATTAATCTACTTTTACACTACAACTACAAAGAAATAAGAATGTTTTTTAAAACTAGAAGAAACAGAACTTCGATACGTGCGACCAGGATAATAGGTCAAGGGGACAAAGAATATAGAATACTTTAAAATGATTATTTTATTTAATACTTTAAAATTATGTGCATTCAGAAAGAAAAAATACCTCGAAAATTATCTAAACAAACATTTTTATTTCTTATCAGTGAGAAACATCGGCCTCGTTGCAGAATTTGTCGGGCATTTACAATGGTCGAATTGTATAATTACCAGCTTTTATAGCATATCTAATAGACAAAAAGTATCTGGTCGATTAGTAACCAATTGGCACAGTCAGAAAATTATCGATGTCGCTTCAAAATTCAGAGTAACAAAAAATATTTTTCTGTAGTAAAATACAGAGAAAACCTTTGAATAAAAAGACTAAGGAAGGAGCTATCTATGTATTCATGCATGGTGGGCGGAAAAAGCACTCTAGGGTGGGGATCCTTGACAGTTCTGTTTGACGATTCGTTTGGCACATTTGAATTTGATTTGAAATTTTATGGATTTGTCAGTCTTTACGGAGCTTATCTTATGTTATTTATTATTTATTATTTATTCTACTACTGATAGTTGTATAAAGGTAGTAAATCTAGATGGAAATTGTGGCAGAACTTAAATTAACAGTGACACTATCGCGATTTATCGAAAAAGACTCTAAAATAGTTGGTTGTGTAGCGTGCGGTAGATCTCGGGAAAAATCGAGTGAAATAATTGAACAACTTTTCGCTAGTAAGTGACTATATAATATACATACGTGTAGTAAACCGATCATTTATGAAATTCACTTAAATTAACTAATTATATATTTTTTCTTGCATTTTTGCTTTTATTTACTACTTGTCAATGATTAGATGTCAAAGAATTTAGATACGTCAATTTGATTTACCAGATTTACCTGCTTCAGTAGCGTATCGGATGTTTGTATTAATAAATAATTATTATAACTTATCTATTTTTATTAGAATTATATATTTTTGTAACAATTTTAATAACTACCAACATTTATTCACAACGTCAAATAAAACAACATATTATTGAGTCTACCTCACGTCTACCCTACATCATAGTTTTACATTTTTTAAATAAAATTAGAACGGCACTGATAAACCGAAATTTAAGTAGGCCATATTTGAGGCCCATCGCGGTGGACCTAAGATTTTTGATATGCTCCTTCCTTAGTCTTCTTATTCAAAAGAGAAAACGGTCCTGCCATCTAGTAGGCTTGGTCCATAAACGTCTTAGATTGATCTACTTTAAAAATACATATATACAAGGGTAGTACAAAATCAACAAAATTATTGAGTCTACTCTATTTATATTGTTAGGCATTTAAATAATAGAACATCCCTTATAAACTGGAATTCAAATCATGGATAATTTGGTGTTTTGGCTTAAAATTTCCCTTTTCTCTCTGCATCTCGAAGTTTCCCACGAGTTGGCATCATGGCCGCCGAGCCACTGTCAGCCACTGTGTGTATTAAATTGCAAAATTTCTTTCAGACACCCCTTGGGCCAAATCGTCGTCGGATAAATTCCGAGACCTGGTGAACCGGCGAGACACCAAAATCAAAGTCAGTTATATTAACTGGGCCGATCAATATATATGCGTGTTTCTGGCAGACGTCACCAACCCAAACAAGGTCGCCTATATCAACGAGGTGTTGGTAAAAAATGGAGACGCCGTATGGGAGGAGGAGGTAAATAACGATAAGGTTTATACTGTAGGTAGTGCGAAAGTTAGCTTGCTAAAATGGAGGGTAGCGATGGCGAAGAGAAATATTTCAAGGACAACGATCTAAAAATAAGTGTTAATCTGTGTCTACTCATTAAAGAATTTTATTTTTTATGTCTTAAGGATTACTAAATACGTTATATTGTATATAATATTTATTTAAATAAAGTTCTACTGTTGAACGTGACTCACAGGTTTTATTTAAGGACAAATCAGGCACAAGACCAATTCAAGAAATAAGTCGTAATATCGAGAAAATTAATACTGACAGTTGACCTTCAACTGCCATTGTTCCACAGCTTTTGATAATACTTTATCCATTGAATAATAAGACTCGTAACGGAAATGACGTCACTGAGGCACCTTTTTGTCAGTTTTGTTTGAAATTTCCCCTGACTACTTTTTATTATTTTTTGTTTATATTTTTATGCAAAGTGTATAAATCTGGAAGGGATTGTGTGATTATTATAAATATTTATTTGTGCAGCTTGTGATCGTTCTTAGAATGATATAGTCTGTCCAACGAGAGGTTCCATGACAGTGACAGTTGTGTCTGTCTATTTAATTCAGAGCATATATACTATATAGGATGAGTCTTAAAAAAGTGCAAATATTTTTTTTCTATGTCTATAACGCCTATAAGTTTTTTCGCCAAAAAAAAATAAAAAATGTTGAATTTTTTTTAATTAAAAAACTTAATTTTTTGATAATATGGCAACATAGGTTGTAGATTAAATTTACAGGGAAAAAAACAAAAATTCCAGTGGTTCTGAAAATTTAAGTAACTTTTTTATATTTTGAAAGTATTATAACTCGGTTATTTTGGACTTATTTGAAAAACGGTAGAGAGGAATTATATTTCTTTTATCGAGATCTACCAGCCCTGAAAATATTTGCACTTATTTACGACTCGCCTTGTTTATACAGGGTGTCCCAGAAATAAGTGCAGATATTTTAAGGGGCTGTAGATCTGGTCAAAAGAAACATCTTTTAACAATTTTTAACTTTTAAAACCATTTTTAAAATAATTTGAAAATAACCGAGTTATTAAATCGTGAAAATTACAAAAAAATAGTGGCAACATTTTGAGAACCGCTTTTTCACGAGGTTTTTCGGCTTATTTGACGCCTCAGGTGAATAAACAAGTGGCACTAAAATGTTTTTTTTTAATTTCCAAGAAAATGTCAAGAAAAATAATCAATTTTCAACAATTTTTTTTCGCAAAAAAAACCTCAGGCGTGTTTCTGGGACACCCTGTATAAAACCCGCCTCTAAACTGCATTCTTTGAAGCCGAGCCGGTGAATTGCATTTCTTGTCGTTTTTTTTTATATAATCTGTGGCAATCTTTCCTAACTCATTGGACAGACGTAATAGAACAAATTTTAGTTATAGATATAAACTAATATTATATAAAAGTAATAGAACAAATTTTCACTGTTAAAAAAATTGTATCTGTATTTCTGTTTACATTAGCTTATTTATTTTTATTGAAAATATATTTTTTAATCAATTATTTATAAACCCACAAATATTATTATTACGTTTGCGCTACTTCATGTTTTAACTCGTTAAAAAATAAGAACGCCACTGCTAAGCCCGAATTCAAGGTAGCCATATTAAAACGCCTTTCAGATTTCGCTGACTTTGTTGATATAGTCTTTCCTTACTCTTTTTATTCAATGGTTTTTTGTTTTGAAGCAAAATGGAAAATGTCATTTGAAACATTAACTTTCAGTATTCATTTTCTGCCGAATCGGACGTTGTTTTTTATGATTTTTCTTTCTTTCAGGCTAAGGCGCCGCCTCCAATGTTGCCAAATTTACAGTGCAAAGTTCAAAAATTGCATTTGTTTCCGACATTTCTTGAATTGGAATATGGCCTTGCCCCCAATGCCGCGGAAATCTACTCTTTGGAAGACTTACTTGTACCCATTCAGTTTTGTATACCGCTGTATTTTGAGTCGGCTCCAGAGGTAACTATTTCCTTTAGTAGTGGGAACTATCGAATGAAAATGCTATCGAAACATTCGATAGTTGCAATTCATTTGAATAATTCGATAGCTAGTAAGAAAACATTCGTCAAACACTATTCGAATAAAAATTATCGAATAGATCTGCCTTGAAATATTGTATTCTAGTAATTCGGCAGCAAAAACCATTCATTTATAAAATTCATTTATTCGTCAGGATCGATTATAATAAAATATAATCTGGATTTTAGTTGTCGCCCGGCGACGTAGGTTTCTTTCCTAGAAACCCGATAGCGGACGGTGGCAATGGTATGACAGAAGCCGGCATATTCGATTTTTTGCGGAGTCATATAAAGATAAGGACACATTATTTTTTTAATTGAGGTGCTAGTATTTACACAGAAAATACATTATGAAGGGCGCTGTTACCATATATTGGTATTAGTTGGTATTAGCAAAGAATATTATTCTTGTTAGGGATAGTATGTCTATATATTTTCATTTGTTTTATTAATATTCTGTTGTTACACTGCAATAATTTTATTTTGGATGTAGGAACATTATTTTTTAATGTTTTTAAGCAAACACTGGTTAAATAAATAGTAATAACAGTAATAATTTGTTGTTATACCTTTTTATTTTCTAAGCATGCAGTGTAATGGAAGGAAAATATAAATAAAAATTAGAAATCAAAATTATTTATATTACTTTTATTACTTTATATTACTATTTAAAAATAATATTTACTTTTACTGGCATTTACTTTAAAAAATAAATGAAATATTTCTTCGCAAAAACTACATGTAAGAGAATTAGCATAAACAAAATACAAATATCGTTAACTTTTTTTAAATTGGCACGTGTAAAACTTTCAATTTAATTTTCTCACCCCCAAAATTTGAGTTTGATAACCATTTACTTAACCACATTACTTAAATATGATTATCAAGTTCAACTAATTCATATTATTATATCACATCTGAACATCTAAAATACAAATTTGTATTTTTAAAATGAATTGTAAGTTCATCTCATCTCTTAAAATTGCTACTTCTCCCATTAAAAAATAGACTATATACCTTATAAAATTAAATAATTGAAAGATCGGGCTACGGAAAATCACACAAATTTTCGAAAAATTTCGAGTACCTGCACACGGCACACAATCGTCAATTAAAAAAAAAACTACTATTTAGTATTTTAAATATTTTAATAAACGCAAAAATAGCACAGTATTTAAAAAATCAAACGAATACTAAATTTCATTTATCCAAAGCATTCGATAGTCGTGGCTCAACGATAACCATTTAGTCGCACGGCGAGGTTGTCACATATGCTTTAGTATACAAATGAATGAATGATTTTATTCAAATAAAACCATTCGATAGTTGGAATCATTCATTCAAAAACCGATAATTCGATAGTCTAATTCATTCGATAGTTCCCATCGCTAATTTCCTTAGGATAAAGTTTGTCCAATGAACCGGGAATGATTTTGATTTTTTAATTTGCTTGTGAATAAGATGACAGACACAACTGTCACTGTCAGGGATTCTCTCGTTGGGCAGACTATTTCCGAGATTAGAATGCATTCGACAGGGACCTCGTAAACTTTATACGAGGTGTGCCGAAAAGTTTGCAATAAACGGGATTGTTTTATTATTGAGTTTAAAAAAAAAAGTATGCAGGATCTACGGCATAACAAAAAAATAACACTTCATACCTGTAATATGCATGTTTAATCAGGTGTCTTTCAAGATAATGCTTAAAGGTAAGTTGGAATGTTCAAACAGATAAATAAAATAAACCAATGACAGAGAGATAGAGAGAATACATGATTTTGACAAACGAGATCCAAAAAATGGCGGATAAATCATCTACTTTTGATCTACTAAAATGACAGAAGACTCACCGATGTCATATACAGGGTGTTTCAAAAAACGTGCCATCTCTCGTGGGGAGATTCCTTACGTAAAAATAAAATTTATTTTGCATATCAACATAAGTCCGATTCTACTATGTTTCGTAGCTACAGGGTGTTAGTCTTAATAATCTTTTGATTTATTATAATTTTCTTCCAAGTACTTTTAGTGATTCGAATGAAATTTTAAGGGTAAAAGTTACTCTAAGAGCTACATATTTTAATGCTAAAATAGTGTCGATAAATTCATCAGGGACGTGCACATGGGTTATCACTGGAATATTTTTCAAAAAAAACGTGTGCCACTGGCTTTTTTCTTTTGATATCAAAATTGTATAGGCCGTTTAATGCCAGTTAAAAGTAATAATCTCTTGATATTTTGTCGAATTCGGCCTCCTTGATGAGATAAACGCAATTTTATTAATCACAATAAAGTTAATATAAAAATTAAATTAATAAATTATTTTACCTAATTTATTTAATTTATTATTAAATATTAGTACTATAGTCCAACCTATAGCAAAAAAGGTTTAGTTTGGTTATGGCTATTAGACTTGGATCAAGGCAAATTAATAAAATTCGTTCATCTCAAAGGAAGCCGAAATCAACAAAATATCAATAGATAAAAAACTTTTTAATCGGCATTAAACTGCTTACACTATTTTGACTAACGAGAAAAAAAGTCAGTGGCATTACATGCTTTTTTTTAAATATTCCAGTGATAACCCATATGCGTGTCCTGGTGAATATGTCGTCACTTTTTAGTAACTGTTACCCCAATGGTGCCGTTTATCACCTGTGACGTAATGACCAACCTGCGCAATATCATACCTTGTATTCTTTGTACCATGAGTCCAACCTATAGCAATTTCAAAAGGTTTAGTTTGGTTATGGCTATTAGACTTGGATCAAGGCAAATTAATAAAATTGCGTTCATCTCATCAAGGAAGCCGAAATCAACAAAATATCAATAGACAACTTTTAATCGGCATTAAACTGCTTACACTATTTTGCTAACGAGAAAAAAGTCAGTGGCGTACATGCTTTTTTTAAATATTCCAGTGATAACCCATATGCGTGTCCTGGTGAATATGTCGTCAATTTTTAGTAACTGTTACCCTCAAAATTTTATTTGAAAGGCTAAAAATACTTGGAAGAAAATTATAATAAATTGAAAAAATATTAAGACTAATTCCCTGTGGCCACGAAACAAATCAGAATCGGATCTATTATATTTTATATCATATTTATTGTAATTTTCTGTTTGAACACACGACTTGTTAAGTGAGGGCACTGTCTAAGCATCACTGACTCTACGTCACGTTATTTGAAGGTAGACGAAGCAGCCTTTAAACATGTGGAAACTTGCTTCATCGATACGGTGAAATACCACAGAAAAATAAAACCTCTAGACCAAGTTACTTCGTCGTCTCTAAGTCTGGACCCCCCTGTAAACTTTGACATTTTCGGCGACTTAAAACAAGAACTATATGAATTTTCTATGGATTTAAATTTACTGGATGTTAGTGGAGAAGTCTGCAAGGAGCCAACTATAGACATTGCTCAGATTACTGATAGGTGAGTATATGTTCTCATCACTGAATAAAAGGACCAAGGAAGGAGTTTTATTATGGCTGTCTTAAATTCCGGTTTATCTGTGCTGACCATGACTCTGTGTTTTATCTGTGCTGACTTGATCTGTCAGAACCATGACTCCTGAGCATTTTATTTTTTGATTCGCATCAACACATGCCTTGGTTAACTTGCCACCTACAATTTGCAAATTTTTCAATTATCATTACTTTTTGATGTTATTTTTTAATATGACGGGGTGGCTTTGGTGACTATTGTAGTACCTAACCGTATGATCGAAAAAAAAATGGCGTTCAGTTGGCTTGGAAGAGAGGCCAACTATATGTATTTAGAGACGTATAAAAACACGATTTCGTCTTTTAATCCGCCATAAGTCTAAATATTGGTGCCCGACTCTCTCTATACCTATATATACTGTGATCCGATTCAATTCTTACGGCTCTTTTTTACGGCTCATCGTTCAAATTTTATGGATCCGTGCTGGCCACGATTCAATTGAACGAACCGTATTGTAAGCAATGAATCAATTCTCACGACACTTTGAACGAACGATTGCATTAGTGACTTTTTTACGGCTCATCGATCAAATTTTATGGATCGGTGCAGGGCACGATTCAATTGAACGAGTCGTATTGTAAACAATGAATCAATGCTCATGACTCTTTGAACGAACGAGCCGTAAAAACAAACGATCGCATTGTGATCCGATTCAATTCTCACGACTCTTTTTTACAACTCGATTTTATGGATCCGTGCTGGCCAAGATTCAATTGAACGAACGGTATTCTAAGCAGTGAATCTCACGATTCATTTTTAATACTCGTTCAAATGAACGACCCGCTCAATCTTTGCCTACCTCTGCTGTGCCACAGATTAGGTATTCCAATTGGGAATACATTTTTTACAAAAGGCAACAATGCGTTCGAGACAAAAAACGAAATCTGACAACGCCGTAGCCCTATTAAAGGCCCGAGGTCACGGTGGCGTTTATGAGCAAAGACACAAAATTTCGAATTTCTCCAAAGATTCTGTAACAAAAACTGTCAAAAAACGTAATTGAAAATGGTGACTATGACGTCCCTTCCGTCTGTAATGTAATGAATATAAAAATAATATCTAACTCCTTATTTAGTCTTCTTATTCAGTGATGTATCTGGATCGTCACATCAAAGGACACTGTGACATCTTTTTTAATAAAATTCTTCGGCTTGAAGTGAACTATTTATTCATCTTTTTTATATTCTTTAGCATGCAGCAATATGAGCCATTAAAGCTGATCAAAGAGGACATGGAACTATCCGAAAACATAATCAGAAATCTGGAAACTTTAAATTTGACCGACACGAAATCTTTGTCGCAGTCGGAGATCATCGAGCGGGAACTTTCTAGCGTGTTCGACGACATAGACGACCAATTGATGACGAAACCAGTTTTGAAGTACAACGCCCGCAAAACGAGAGAAAGTATTTTTGACAATCCGGAAAGGTTTAAGGATATTTTAAGTAAGAACGCGAAAAATCCTGTTGAGCCCAATATATTCCATAAAATTGTCGAATCTTTGACCAAAAGCGGACCTCCAGAAACGACCACGCAAAATAATTTGTTAGATAAAGGTATTTACAGTTCATACCAAAGAAACTTTTAGTCACGTGATTAAGGGTTGCCAACTTTTATATATTTTCTTTTAATCAAGATATTTTAGGAAACAAAAATAAATTAATTATAAAGATACTAGTGTGTACCAGCGACTTCGTTCGCGTCGAATTAATCATTTGTAATGGTGATGATAAAGCAATAAGCAAGAATTTCCATTAACATACAAACTGGATAAAATTTTCTCACATTTATGTCAGCATGAGAAAAAACAATATGGCGATATTATTATATAACTTGGTAATATTTGAGAGGTAGTTTCATCTCGTTGGAATTTGACACAAATAAATTATGCTTGTTCAAGCGTTTTCACGAAAGACTAACCGTTTTTTAAATAACAAATATTGTAATATTTTAGGGGCGTTTTCACCCTCTTGGAATTTGAGATTCGAGAGACCCCTCCTGATCGAACCTCTACACCCCACAGTCAATCCGTTTGCCAAAAATCAGCTTTAACCTTTCCGGGACCGTGCGGGGTATTTTAGGTACCCCAGATGCGTTTTTTCTTTAATAACTTTTACAATTTTTATTTCCCACTTTTTTCCTTTCAGGTAATCCTAGAAAATACATTACAAAACCTTTTTTTAACAAAAATATCCAAGTATTTTTTTTATTTTCCGCGAAAAACTGAAATTTACTGCCTGGGGTACCTCCATCACTTCGCACGGCCTGCATTGATTTGAAATCCTACATGCACTATTTATGTTTTTTCGTTTTGGTGACTTTGTATAAAGATAAAAACAAAAATATTATGTAGTACATGCAAAAAAAATCTTGTTAATATTCACCGCAATGAATGTAAAACGTTTTTGCCCAGACTGCCAAAATAATGTGCAGAAAATTAATAGGAGTTTAGTTTTAAAATTAAATGTTTTTTATATTAAACAAATACAAACTATTTATTGTTTGTTAGCTTTATTATTGACGTTTTATTATAAAACTTTACAAATAATTATTGATAATTTACCTGAGTGGCAAAATGTTAATAGATTTCGAAATATTTCAGTGGGGTATCATAGTTGCCCCACACGGCCTGAAACGTAACTTTTTGTAGCACGGTCCCGGAAAGGTTAAGCTTGATTTTCATGCATCCGTTGTCCGACGATACATTGATACGATATTAATTTCATTGGTTGTATTTAAAGGCTTCGATTGGATAACCGTTTCTAACCAATCGAAGTCTTTATATTCAACCAATAAAATTAATATCGTATCATCGTATCGTCGGACAACGGATGCATGAAAATCAAGCTTTAAACGTCAAGCAGTTTAAGCAGAATCGTGATTAGTCAATGGTCATATTTTATGAAACACCCTGTATAAATTTATAAAAAATCTTAAAACAAAATAAAATATACGTGTTTAAAAGTTTTTTCGAAAAACTCACAGAAACGTCTTTTTCTCCGGGATTTTTCATTTAATGTATATTTTATATGCTTTATTACCTTTATATTTATAAATTTCAGGTGAAATAAAAAATTGAATTTACAAAACAAAACTAAACGGAGAGAATTAAAATGGCGTCGAAATTTGTTCGATTTGTTCTAGAACAACTGGTTTCACCCACACTTCTTTCTAGTTAATTATTTTATGGTTTCATCCTCTTGATATTGAAATTTCGAAAAATCTCTTCTTATCAAACCTCTACACCCTAGAATCAACCTGTATGACAAAATTGAGCTTCTTACGTTGAGTGGTTTGAGCAGGATTGTGATTAATCAGTATGTCAGTCACTTAAGGATTTTATATATTAGTATAGATAAACAGTTAGAACATCAACAAAACTCGCCTCCTTAACAGCACTTAAGGGACATAAAGGGCCATTACTACCGCTTTCCCTTTCAAAATATTCTAATAAAGTTGCGATGAGTTTACGGCTATTAAGCTATCTTGTACACTTCGCACTAAAAGAGGTTCTAAAAAGAACAATGTTCGACTGCAAGGTCTGCTAGCAGACATTTTTTAAGCTTAAAGTATCACAACACTATTTATTTAAACCAAAAACTCGTAATACAAAACGAAAGTGTCAAAACGAATGACAATGTCGGCAAATAAATAAATAAATGCGCAACTTGACATTTCTTACAGCAGAGCTACCACCTGAATCCCTAGCGCGAAATTTAAATTCCAGTTAATCACCTCGGTGCCGAATATGTCTATGGTTGACAACAATTAATTTAAAAATCGTGCCCTCGATTATGTAACTAAAAGTTTAATTGATATCAAATATATGTAACATTTTGCTTTATCGTGCTATTTATTGATATATTATATAATTTTCTTTTAGATAATTTCAAAACTGCCTTTAATGTTTATAGTAATCCGTTTAACAGCAGCTCAACTAATAAAGATTTCCTAAATTTGAGTTTGTCTGAGGTAAAATTGGAACAAGAATTGCATGATGTAAGTGTTGATTTTAAAAGGAATGTGCTATCGGATGTCAAAGTGAACAAAATGCCAGTTTTGTGTCCAAATAACCCGTTTTACTACGATGTCGAAAATGCATTTCTTACTAATACTGACCAATCTTTGAGTTCGAACTGTATAAAGAACACTGCACAGGTAAGTATTAGTGTGGGTTAGGGTTTATTTTATCACATTTTATTGTGTTGTTTCAAAAATGACATACTTTACTTCAACCTCATTGGAGTGACGACATGAAAGACGACGCATGACGGATGTATACTAAGGCCTGGCAAAGGTTAGTCTTGGGTCGAGATTTCCGTATGTAAGAAGAGTACAATGCGTTTATAATGTACTGAACAAAGAGAGGACAGTAAACAGGTTGCCAAACGTATGAAATAAACCGAGAAAGTGTGCACATCGCTAAGAGACGTGGAAGGGGATATAGCAGATTTGTCGCAGTTGACCGGTCGACACAATCAATACCTCTGTCAGTACTTAAAGTTCTAGGGAAAGGTGTACGTCATGCGTTCAGCTTCACGATTTAATTACGTCTCGTGATACTTAATTTGTTTATTTATTAACGAGTCGTTGTAATTTTCCCTATAGCTTGAATTTTTTTTAAGTGCAAGCTAGAAACACTTGCATTTTTGGTAAAAATAAATGGAATTGAGTGGGTATTCGATAGTGGTCGCGCTATTAGAACTCTTAATTCAAAAATCGATATCCCGAAATCTATTAGAAACAATAGATTGTAGTTTTTTTAAGAACTTTGTTAACATTTCTGCTGTATTTTCTTTGTACACAGTATGTGAAAATCTTTACCAATAAAAAAATTACACGATTGCTGAAAATTGCTATGCTCTAAAAGTAATTTTAAGATTGTTTACAATTTTTGAATGGAAAAAACAACCTTATCGAATTTTTCTTATGTAAACATATTGTAAAATATCCGATCTTGAAAATAAAAAAAGTTTCAATATCTAAAGTGGTTCTTGAGTTATGGCCTGTTATGTGTTAAAATGTTATGTGTTTTAAATTACTGCGATTACTGACGTTTTCTCGTTATAAAAAAATGACACCCTAACGATATCCTTATAATTCCATTTCAGATGCTCAAAAACATGTCTAATGATTTTATCTAGTTATCTCTTGAAAAAAAAGTCTTTTAAAAATAAGCGGTTTGCGATCGCGATTTTACTTTACTTGATAGGGAAAGGCGTATCGGCAACGCCGCAACAGCCTACCGTCGCGTCGCGTCGGTCGTTCGCATTTCTCTCACTCTGACTTAATAAGATCCCTATGCGATTTACTTCCACACATGTAAATGCCGACCCAAAAGTAACAGTTGCCAGCACGGTATAAACTTACCTTTAGTAGGCCAGTTAATGACAGTTAACAATTTTATGGTATCTTTCTAGTAGTGGTTGTTTTCTTCTTGTATAGTCTTCAAATTCGATACAATAAGCCTACGCGCTAACCTGTAATTTTTAGTTGGCCGACTGTTTAGTTGCAAAAGTGTTAACAATACATATGAAGTCGATCGGCCGACTATTTGATTGCATGTGAGCGCGGCTCTATAAGGATATATTGGTCACAAATATGCAACTAAATAGTTGGCCGATTAAAAATTGCCTGTCAGCGCATAGACTAAGGCTACGCAATGTAATCAAATATTGGGCCGATCGGCTCCATAAGAATGTATTGTTTTCACTTATGCAACTAAATAGACGGCCTACTAAAAATTACATGTCAGTGCTACCCTAATTATTCTAAAAAAACTCACAAGAGAAAGGCAGAAAAATGCATGCTTCATTTAGAAATATATAATAATTATTTTTATTCAAATATGCGATAATTGTTTTGAGTAGTATATTATAAAATACAAGACACCAAAATTTTGCTA
This sequence comes from Sitophilus oryzae, assembly GCF_002938485.1. Lineage (NCBI taxonomy): Eukaryota > Metazoa > Arthropoda > Insecta > Coleoptera > Curculionidae > Sitophilus > Sitophilus oryzae. Next base: position 3,532,456 of record NW_022146501.1, read on the forward strand.
CCGTTTTTCAAATACAAGTGTCATTTTTTGACTGCGATATGGCGCATTACATCGTCTGGGAGACAAAGTTTATGGTGCAATATTTAAAGCAGAGATGGCCAAAACTTATTTCTAAACAACAGCTGGAACTGTTACTGTTATTTTAAAATAACAGGTTTCTGTTATTATAAGCCGTAACAGTCTAAACATAATAAACATTGATATTTATACCTGCCATTATTTTTATACCGATTATTTTTTTGAAGCTATCAACTGTTGCGAACTGTTATTTCTAAATAACAGTTCTAAAATAATAGATGTTAAATAACAAATCGCCTCTAATTTATAAATTATTTCCTCCATCATTTTGCTGTTTTAGTATATGTTCTAAATCATCTTTATCACCGCGCTGTTATTTTTAGATCTGTTATTTCTCCGAAACACGATCATATCGCCAACCATCTCTGTTAGCGCATCATTATTTTCATACCTGTTATTTTATGGAAGTAACAACTGTTGTGAGCTGTTATTTTTTAATATGTTGTTTAAAATAACAGTTCTCAATAGATGTTAATGCTTGCTTCAAATTTATAAATGATTTTACTCACTTCATTGTTTTAGTCTATATTATAAATATGGTGCACTATATACCCTATGAGCGAAAAAAAAACGCATAACGGTGGTTTTTGAAATTATACGCGATGGTAATTTCTGCAGTAGGTCCGACAGAAATTTTCATCGAGTATAATTTCAAAGCCCACTGTGACGCCGTTTATTTTTCATATATAATATTAATTTTATAGGACAAAATGGAATCCACAAAACTTGAAGCTTTATCACCAGAATCTGTTTATTCATCCAGTACCAATCAATTAGACAACGTAAACCATCATTCCAATTCTATCTCGACGCAAACTTCAGTTAAAGATCTTAGTCTAGACACAACTGACGATACAATTGAACAGGAAGAAAACTCCACCGATGAGTGTATAGTTTCAGAAGATGTGCCGAAAACAGAGCATGTTTTGACTGAGTCAGTAAACAATAACCAAAAGATAGTGCCTACAAATCTCACTTGGTGGTCTAATCCAGAGAACTGTGGTCAGCGTTCACAAAAACCCCGAGAGGTCGATACAACTCCATGCCCTCCTTCAGAATATCAATGTTATGGAAAAGAGCTGGAAGAAAAATCCACTAAAGATATACCAAGAACAGAGAATGTTGTTACTGAGCCAGTAAACAGTAACCAAAAGCCGGTAACTAAGAATTACACTAGGTGGTCTAGTGCAGATGATGTTCGGCAGTTTCAACAAAGTCGAGGGGTCAATACAATTCCTCGACCTCCTTCAGGATATCAGTCTTATCAGGTAATATATCACAATATACCGGGTTTGCAAAAAAGTCTGTTAAAAATTTCTTGTTATTATTAGAGACAGGTAAAACAATGTAACGCAGTTAGTTATTGCTTGTCTAGAAATCATAAATTAAGTATACTATTGTAGTCAAATTTTACATTTCTTCTTGAATCTATTGTGTGCATTTTTTATCTAAGGACTGTTCAGCCGTCGTTCACCGTTACGTCATCATTATTTGTCAAATATGAGTTTTAGGGTGTGTCTGAGATCAGAAAATTTTAAGTACCTACGTTCCTATATTATTGATTTGAACAAGTTCCGTTTTTTCGGCATTTATTCATTTTTTTCTTGAATCAGTTACGATTAATGATGGGATAACTCGAGCGAAAGTTCGCTCGAATACTCGATTATTGAAATAACCGACATCGCTCAATTATGAACTAGCAATGCAAGTAACGAGTACCAAGCGACGAAAGCAAGCGATCCTAGAATGAAATAAATTGAAATCCGATTTTAATGTGACCTACCTCTAAAAAGCCGAGCGAGTTTTCTACATACATTGCAGGTAGCAAATTTATACGACGCCGTATATACCGGGTGCATCTCAAAACTGGCTCACCCCTATTACTTTTTTATTTTTTTAGATAAAAATATGAGATTTGGTATGTTAGTATATGACATAAATTAGGATTGATTGACGTATTCAATTATTTTCTGTCACTTCCTGTTTCACCGGAAATAACTACAATTTTTTATTTTTAAATGGCACCAAAATAAAAACACTAAATCACCACAATACACCAAAACACTTTTACTTTTACACTACTTCAGTTAACTGAGTTTGTAATCATCTGCTGATGATGCTAACATGGTTAGCGAAACGCGCGTCCAGTGTAAAAGTAAAAGTGTTTTGGTGTATCGTGGTGATTTAGTGTTTTTATTTTGCTGTATAACACCAAAGGTTCCAACCCTCAACTGTAATCTTTAAATGGCACCCTCGGTATTTTTTTACTTTATTCGATAGAAAATGACTTTCTAAATAGAATGACGTATCATATGTCAACTTTTGACATATTCCTTAAAAACAAATTGTATTTTAAATTTCAATCTAGAGTGCCACGGCTGTGTTAAAAACACTAATTTTTAATCAAGGAGCCTTGGAAAAATAGATTTGATTGTCTAATGTTTTTACTGTCTTGCCCTGGCTGGCCGGTTAAAAGATGCCCAAATAGTATTTTTGATCATATCTCAATTTTTTTCAAATGGAACGCGGGTGGATCATTAGCATATTTCGAAAAAGATTTTTTTACGAATAATTTGATACCACACACTTGGTACTTCGAGTCAAATTGTCGTTATGAACCGCATGTTACAATTTCAAATAAACCATATGCGAAAATGTCAAAAGTTGACATGTGATATGTCATTCTATTCAGAGTGTCATTTTCTACCGAATAAAGTAAAAAAATACCGAGGGTGCGATTTAAAAATCAAAAGTTGCAGTCATTTCCGGTGAAACCGGAAGTGACCGAAAAGAATTGGATATGTCAATCAATCGTAATTTATGTCATATACTAACATACCAAATCTCGTTGTTTTATCTGAAAAAATAAAAAAGTTATAGGGGTGATCCACTTTTGGGACGCACCCGGTATATTAATCCGTTGCGTATCTGAGAGACAAAAGTTTACGACCTACATCGACAATGCTTCGAAATAAACTAAATCAGGCGATCAAGCGAATCCAGTGTTGCCAACTTTGTTACAAGCCATTCCACCAGAAATCATATTTAATTCCACTAAAAATCCACCAGATAAAAATATTATTAAATTCCACTAGAATTCCACTAGATTTTTTTTGCAAAAAAATATAGTTTATTTGAATAATATTATGTTTTATCATTTATTATTGCGATTTTTAACATAGTTCGCTTATGCCATCTTAATGAGAGGGGTTTTTGCAATTAAAAACAGAAAATTAGGGACATAAGGGTGGGCAGGATATTTTGTAAATTAAAACCCTTAAACTGATTGTTAAAGGAAACAGGAAATGACAATCGGCGCTTTCTTGCGCATCAGGCGCAGGTGACATTTGACATTCGGCGCTTTCTCAAGTGGCAAGCGGGTTGCCTAAAATGACGTTGATTTGTATATTTTGTGCCTTAACTTTACTGAAAAATTTGAAAATATTAAAAGTACTATCAGTTTGCAAAAAAAATAATTTTCACTAAAAATTCCGCTAAAAAATTTCATGGTCACTAGAATTCCCACCATAGTAGATTTTGATAACACCATTCCACTAAATGACTATAAAAACCACTAAATCTAGTGGAAAATCTACTGTGTTGGCAACACTGAGCGAATCGCTCGCCGCTTACTACTTGCCATTCATTACCGAAAGAATATGTGCCCTGCGCACGCAGCTTACTGCTTGGTGCTTGTGGCGTTAACGAGTACTTACAACATGCGACGGACAAAAAACCGTATTTTTAAATACGAGCGATATTTCGCTCGAGTGATCGCTCGGTTATTGCAATTGCTTGATACTCGTGTACTCGATTATTGAAATTAATCGGTTTTTCCCATCACTAGTTACGATCCCATTAATTCCAATCCTTTGGACTGTTGAAATTCCTATTTCTAAAGCATCAGCAACTCATTATATTACTTAAAAACGCTATCAATTTGGATTTTACATAGGAATATTACACCTTTGCATTGTACTTATTTCATATATGGCGTCCACGAGCAAGAGTGTTCTACCAGCGTCTCTTTCTCGAGAAAAAATATTAATAAGCTTAAAATGAGCGATAACTTTATTTTTACTCAATACTCTCTCTCTACAACTATTAATGTTGCTTCAAGACCGATATTCTTAATCACAAGTGGGCACACTTTGATGCAAAATTTATTTATTTGTAACATTTATACAGGATGTGCCCAATAGTAAACTCATTTTGACATATGTCATGGGACAAGTGACGTGGTGACTAATTACAAATGCAAAGAGGGGTTAGGTGACAAAATATCGTTAAAAGATAGAGAAAAAATGTTCAGAATTTGATTTTACGTCTCTATACCAAGTTTTGTCTTAAATATATGGGGTCTGTAAACAAATTTAATTTATCTTTTGGTTATTGGACAAGCAAAGACGAACTGCCTTACCTAATTCATCCAACCAATCTCTTATAATGATAAAAAAATCTCATCTGACGCAGACTATTTTGTAGCCACTGTATATTATTCATGTGCATCTCATTTTTCAGAATGTCAATCTGTTTTTTCAGAACTTCTGCTTTCCTTTTGTAAACACGAATATTCTCATGTACAACCATTATTCGCCATACAATAGCCTTTACAATTACATGCCTCCTCCCATGTTGCCTTTTATGTGCCCTCAAACTTTAAGGAATGTCCAAAATCGAAAAAATGCCAATCTCCAAAATAGCCAAAAAAATATCAAAAATTCGAATCCATAATATTTAAGTTTTTGTTTTTTATTATTTTTTTATCATTTTTATTTTAATTGTTGTTTTTTTTATAAAAATAGAATTTATACGTTATTTTTATAGTTATAAAATATAAGAATGTTATTTTTTGTTGACAATATATATGTTGTTTACTGAAATTGTCTTTTAAATTTAAAAAAAGAATACAAAAAATATAATATTCATTATTATTGTGCACTTACAAAAGAATGGCAAGTTGTATTTGGATAAAAATGTCAGGTTTTTATACCAGACTTATACATAACTTATTATAATCACTAAAAAGACATGATAGCCAAAAGAAAATACTAAACATAATAGGAAAAAAAAATAAATCTTTAAAAAAATACAAATGCCAAAAAAAGTTTCTGCTCTACAAATGTCATTTTTGGCAATTAAAAATATTTCAAAAGCTGTTAAAGACTTTGGTATAGAACATTATCACAGAATTACTTAACTCTAAAGTAGCAATACAGGCGATTTTTTTTTGTGTCAGGAACTTTCAATAAGAAGACTAAGGAAGGAGCATAATGCTATCCATGTATTCATGCATGGTGGGCGGAAAAAGCACTCTAGGGTGGGGATCCTTGACAGTTCTGTTTGACGATTCGTTTGACACATTTGAATTTGATTTGAAATTTTGTGGATTTGTCAGTCTTTACGGAGCTTATTTTATGTTATTTATTATTTATTCTACTACTGATAGTTGTATAAAGGTAATAAATCTAGATGGAAATTGTGGCAGAACTTAAATTAACAGTGACACTATCGCGATTTATCGAAAAAGACTCTAAAATAGTTGGTTGTGTAGCGTGCGGTAGATCTCGGCAAAAATTGAGTGAAATAATGGAACAACTTTTCGCTAGTAAGTGACTATATAATATACATACGTGTAGTAAACCGATCATTTATGAAATTCACTTAAATTAACTAAATTATATATTTTTCTTGCATTTTAGCTTTTATTTATTACTTGTCAAAGATTAGATGTCAAAGAATTTAGATACGTTAATTTGACTTACCTGCTTCAGTAGCGTATCGGATGTTTGTGTTATTAAATACTTATTATAACTTATCTATTTTTATTAGAATTATATATTTTTATAACAATTTTAACTACCAACATTTATTCACAACGTAAAATAAAACAACAAATTATTGAGTCTACCCCACGTCTACCCTACATCATAGTTTTACATTTTTTAAATAAAATTAGAACGACACTGATAAACCGGAATTTAAGTCGGCCATATTTGAGGCCCATCGCGGTGTACCTAAGATTTTTGATATGCTCCTTCCTTAGTCTTCTTATTCAAAGGTCAGGAAGTAAACCTTAACCTAAAACATTCAGGTTTGTATTTTGTATCTAATCTAACGGATTGTGTGAAAAAACTATGTTTTAATACTTTTACTAAGAATCTAATCAATTAAAGCTGTCTCCTGAGCATTTTCTTTTTTGACTGATGTCAACACATGCTAAACAAAGAGTGGGTGCTAAACTTGGTTAATTTTTAAGAGCGAAATGAACTTGCCACCAACAATTTGCAATTTTTTCAACTACCATTACTTTACGATGTTATTTTTTAATATCACGAGGTGACTTTGGTTACTAATGTCGTATCGACACTGATTAGAACTCTATATTAAAATTTAAAAAACGTTAAAAATAACGATACCTTGGTTTTAATAAATATTAGTAGCACTAACAGAACTAAGGATATTTAAAAACAATAACTGTAATAACTAAGTGTACAAACAAACAAAAAACTTGTAAAAAATACTCTAATACTTTGTATTGCCTCCCCTGGCGACTATAACTGTCTGTAGAGGTCGGTTCATACTGTTAATGAGGCTGCAGATATATTAGCTTACTTCGGGTTTCTCTTATTACCGATTCTGAACCATCCTAGAACTGTGATGCGTATGCGCAGAAGGAAATATGAAGACATTTCATTTGCGCATGCGCTGCCGAGTTCTAGGACGGTTCAGAATCGGTAATAACAAGATCCCGAACAAAGCTATTGTTTTATGTTTTCCCATTCTTCTTCAAGGACCAAGCGAATATTTATAATTTTGGCAATCTTCAACAAAATCAATGACTTTTGCACCAATCTTCGACACTAAGAACCATATCCAATCGTACCTACACAACAATTATCACTAATCAACAAAGCCGCCTCGTCACTATGAAGAATAACATCAAAAAGTAACGATAATTGAAAATATTGCAAAATGTTTGTGGCCAAGTTCATTTTGCTCTTAAAAATTAACCAAGGCATGGGTTGACATGAGTTAAAAAACAAAATATTCAGGAGACATGGTTCTCACCGAAAAATAATGTTTTAGGAAAATTTGCTCACGAAATTATTGCACAGGGTGTTTTAAATATAGGGTAAAAAACAACTCTTCGATTAACCCTGTATAATAAGTTAAATACTGCAGTTCATAATAAACTGAGTTTACGAATTAAAGTTGATATATTTATATACAGTTTGCTAAAAAAATCAAGGGAATAGGGCTAAAAATAAAAATATAACATTTTAAATACTAGACCAGAAATTTTTCCGTCGCGTTTTATTGCATCTGAGTGTATAAGCTTCCTTGCACTGGATTTAATCATTAGTAGGTCCATTTCATACTCACATTAACTAAGTTTACATAGTATAAGACAGGTTATTTAGTTCCACCTATTTTTTACTTAATATATACAGGGCGCTACTAAGAGTCAAGGTACAAGTACTTCCGGCTCAGAAAAGAGTGGGTGCTCGTCCAGGACAAGTCCACAGGTTGATTCAAGAAACAATGTAGGTCCGCAGCAACAACGGCCTTTACCTAACGAATCTCAAAAGTATTTCGTGCCAATGCAAGGTACTAACTGAAATTATCTCTTCGATACAAACAATAAAAACGTCATGTTTTAGCCTACGGACCGCAACCTGTCCAGTACGTCAACCAACAGTATGTACCATGGTCTCATGGCTATCCTCAGCAACCTCAGCTACAACAATGGAATAATGGAAGCAATGCGGCAGCTGTTCCCCCAGTGCGTCCACCTCCAGGGTTTCCCCCAAAGGTATCGAAAAATATTTTTTAAATTTATATTGAAATATGGTGTTTGTTTTAAAAAGTTTCACTTTTAAAAAATGTCTATACCATAGACTTAAAATAAAATATAGACTGAGCATCTCATTCATAAATAGCTGGAACATGCGGTCAGACAATGTCTTGTTATTGTTGTGTTATTGTTTTAGGTTATAACGAGTGCGACACGAGCGATAGATAGGTTGTCTCTGTCGTAACGGTCGTTCCCTGACGACTCTGACGAGAAACACAACACTGTCTTTCGTTTCTCAAGTACACCTGAACTCTCCGTATCATAGCCGGGTAATTTTTTTATTTTAATGAAGCTATAATTAAATTAAAAATATATCGTATTGAAAGTTTTTTATATTTTATTAAGATTTAGGACAGGTTTTTTAAATAAAGTTTAGAAAAAACGTCTTAGAGTCCAAAAAGGATAAAAATAATAAAATACACGTTATAGAAGAAATTTTATAATCGAAATTACGTAATTTAATTAATAATAAATTATTAATTTTAGTCAAACATTTACAACCCCTAATATTAATCAAAACAGGATCTATTCCACAGATATAATAGAATCGGCGACAGGGAGAGAAAAAAAAATGATTGTTGTAATTTTTTTCTGGTTAAGTGATGTCTTATTATGTAAATTAGAGAAAACATAAATCTGTTCCATTAAAGCAAGGAAGGTGATAGGAAGTGGATAAAATGAAAACTACATTTATTTAACTCGGTACTGTCTTTATTATACCTGGTGCGTCCCAAAAGTGGCTCATTCCCATAATTTTTTTATATTTTCAAATAAAAAAACAAGATTTAGTATGTTAGTATATGACATAAATTAGGATTGATTGACGCATTCAATTGTTTTTGGTCACTTCCTGTTTCACCGGAAATGACTATAACTTTTAATTTTTAAACGGCACCCTCGGTATATTTCTACTTTATTCGATAAAAAATGACACTCTGAATAGAATTACAACTTTTGACATTTTTGCATATGGTTTAATTGTAATTGTAACACGCGGTTCATAACGACAATTTGACTCGAAATACCAAGTGTGTGGTATCAATATATTCATAAAAAAATGCTTTTTCCAAATATGCTAATGAGTCACCCTTGTTCCATTTGAAAAAATTGACATATGTATGATTAAAAATACGATTTGTACATCTTTTAACCGGCCTACACAAGACACGAAACCCATTAGACGATCAAAACTATTTTTCCAAGGTTCCTTGATTAAAACTTAGTGTTTTTAACAACACCATGACACCCTGGATTGAAATTTAAAATACGATTTGTTTTTAAGCGACAATGTCAAAAGTTGACATATGATATGTCATCCTATTCAGAGTGTCATTTTTTATCGAATAAAGTAGCAATATACCGAGGGTGCCTTTAAAAATCAAAAGATGTAATCATTTCGGTGAAACAGGAAGAGACCAAAAACAATTAAATATGTCAATAAATCCTAATTTATGTCATATACCTACTAACATACAAATCTTTTTTTTTATCTGAAAAAATAAAAAAGTTATTAGGGGTGAGCCACTTTTGAGACGATCCGGTATATTAAGAAATATTGTTTCATAATGTAATATCATTTTAAAATTCTTGTATGTTATTTTAGATTCTGAAGATAATTTTAGAATAAACCGGAATATATTTTTAATAAAAACATTATTAATTATTAACAGGGTTATAATTATGATTTTGTTACAATGTAAGTAAGTAAATAATGTAATGTAAGAGAAAAAATTCAGATTTTACATTTTACTAAAATATTATTATCTAAATAAGCGCCTTTCTACAACAACGCCACTGACTCCTAATGGGTAAATTGAGAGTTGCCTACCGGTCGAAAGTCGTTTCAAGACTTAAATGGATTGGCGAACCATATTTTATAGTTCTTGAACAGAAAAAGTCAATAAAATAAACACTTAAGGACTACAAGCCAAGAAAATGCGTTAATACAGCCGGGGACATAGCGGCAACAAAGCTTTACCGCACACGTGCGACGCGTACTACAAGGTAATAAATGAATGAATAGGCTCCCTCGCCTCTAATCGGTGTTGTCATATTGTAAAGAACTTACCCTTTTTAAACAGTATCTGACTTATAATTTAGTAGTATAAGGACTATTTAATACATCTATGGAATATTAAAACCTACTTTATTAAACTGTAGTATTAATATCTCAATATATGTGTATAACAAGAAAAAAAATATGGATAATATTAAAGACGTGACAACATAGGCTGGATGAGGAAGGCTCGGTCGACTGTACCCAGAAGTAAACATGTGTACGAAAAAGATTGTTTGACCGCGTTGAGATGTAAATAGTATAGTCTATATTTTATTTTAAGTCTATGGTCTATACCTATGTGGCGGATTCATCTCTCCAAAAAGATTCTATATGGGTATTTCGCCACTGCAAGAAAATCTACAAAATAAAATAGTTATTTTTTGTAAACAGTTCTGCGTTAAACCCAAACGGGAACTACTTGTCAGAAGTTAAGTTTACAGTTATACAAATTTGCCTGACAAACAAAAAAACGCTTAACGTTTTGGAAAGTTTATCTCTTTCCGTCGTCGGAAGCAAAAAAAATACAAAGAATAAAGAAAAAAACTATTTAAAATATTTAAATTCAATTATTCGAGAACACTTTAGTTTTTTTTAAAAAAGATACGTCTACAAAAACCGTTGACGTTCTGTTAAAACGACATTATATCAAGTTAAACTTCAAAATTAACAACTACTACCTGATAACAATTACTTAATAAGGTAAAACCAAAAAACCCCAAACTTTCTGTATGATTATTTTTAAATTTTAAGTATGTTATGTTGATTTATGTTATGTTCTTTAAAATCAAAGAAGCGATTGCCATACATTACTAACATCTACAGATGCATGATACATTTATTTTTATTAGATTGTATTAAAAAAACCTCTTTTATTTTTCTTTTAGAGGCTATCGCTTCTTTCATTATAATTTTGGCGTTATTAAAATTTATTCTGTGCGCTGTGTCCCATGAATGCTGACAAATCTTAGATTTGTGAAAATCTCCCTTTCTTAAATAATCTTTATGTTCTTTAATTCTAACATTTAAGGGTAAAAAATCGTGTATTTCAAAACAGAAATGCACTTTGCTGCTGACTTAAGCTGGATTTTCATGCTTCCGTTGTCCAACGATACGATGATCGATATTAATTTTATTGGTTAAATTTAAAGACTTCAATTGGTTAGAAAATTATGCAGTTTTTAAATTTATTGCATTTTCATGCCTCGGTTCATCAATTTCTTTGCGGTTGGTATCATTTTATATTTTCATTTCCATAACGATTTCGCTGTTTTACTTACAGTTTAAGAGCTAGTAACGTTTTCGAGAGAGGATTTTAAGAAAGCTGGTTCTTGAATATATCTTTTACTATGCTCTCCTGAACAGAGTGCGGACCGTCTGGCTGCCGGTACACGTTGCGTTCACTACTGCGCATCATATCTGTATTCAACATCTGTTCACTACTGCGCATCACAAATTCGTCCTGTATTTCAGGAACTAAGGAGGCTAGGACAAATCTATGTGTAGTATATTTAGTTTCATAAAAAAGTAGCAAAATAATGTGAAAATCGCATCATTGTATCTCTACTCATATACGAGAAATCCCATAAAACACGAAAATGGGATACCCTGTACAGGATGTCCCATTTTGGTTGAAATCATACGGTATCTCCGTTATTAGTGAAGATAGAAGGGTGCGGTTTGCACAAACCTGTCTCACTTTTTTGTCAAACGGAAGATAGCCGTAAACAAAATTTTCATAGCCCTCTTCGTTTCCGAGCTACAGGGTCTTTTTGAAAATTTTGCAATTTGGGACACCTCCTGTATCTCTGTTATTGTTAAAGCTATCGAGAAGGTGAAAACGGTTTATTGTAGAACTTTTTACGTAGAATACAGTGGCATAGTCTGCTTTTCTACCAAAAAAATATTTTTGAAAATATGAACTAAAGTTATGTTTTTTTAAATGGAACACCCTGTATATTTATAAATCATATGATCTGTCTTGCCATAAGCTTCTGAAAAATATATATCACTCTATATTTATTTTCACTATTTACTGCAATATTTAAAAGTTTTTATTAAAAGATCATATTTATTCGTAGGCCATGATTGGTAATAAAAGAAACTAAAGAATTATTAAAAGTATACTGCTATCTGTCTCTTGTTTTATTTTGGGAGCCGCTAATAAATTCTTTATATATTAGGGAAACTTAACTCTCTACCGCTATTTGTAAATCTTGGAATACGTGTATACGTAAGAATAATCTATCGTATCGGAAATTTTAGATATTCCTTTAGCTAATTTACGTGAAATATACTTTCAGCAAGATGGGGAACATTCCCCCTCATAACTATGGAAATATTAGAATACTGTTGAATTATTATTTTTCAAATCAATGAATTGGAACCAATGAACGCATATTGATAGCCTCCTCGATTCCCGGATTTCGCTGTTCTCGATTTCTGATTTTGGGGATTTTTGAAATACGAAATATATCGTGGGCACTACAACAATGTCGAACACCTGAAAAATGCTTTAATAATTCAAGATTTAGATATTTGCAAACCCATCCCGTTATAAAAAAAAGAAAAATATATTCACAGTTTCAGTGGTTACAGTTATTTCAAAAGTAAAATATATCAATCCCAAATAAATTTTAATATGTGTATGACTATTTTAGTAAATACCATTTTGATTTTTTGTTATTTATCACGGCCTACTAATAAGAAAATGATATATTTTAAATATTGCAGTAAATAGTGAAAATAAATATAGAGTGAAATATATTTTTGAGAAGCTCGTAGCAAGACAGATCATATGATTTATAAATATACAGGGTGTTCCATTTGAAAAAACATAACTTTAGTTCATATTTTCAAAAATATTTTTTTGGTAGAAAAACAGACTACGCCACTGTATTCTACGTAAAAAAGTTCTACAATAAACCGTTTTCACCTTCTCGATAGCTTTAACAATAACAGAGATACAGGAGGTGTCCCAAATTGCAAAATTGTTGAAAAGACCCTGTAGCTCAGAAATGAAGAGGGCTATGAAAATTTTGTTTGCAGCATCTTCCGTTTGACGAAAAAGTGGGACAGGTTTGTGCAAACCGCACCCTTCTATCTTCACTAATAACGGAGATACCCTATGATTTCAACCAAAATGGGACACACTGTACAGATGTGATGCGCAGTAGTGAATCGCAATAGTCTACCGGCAGCCAGACGGCCCGCATTTTGGTCAGGAGAGCACAAGAGAGCATACCAAAAGAAGAATTCTCGTTTTCCCGACATTGCTAGCTCTCGTACTATTATATTTTTATTAAGGTTAGATTAAATTTGTCAAAAAAAGTGTCAAAACGTCCGTTATCGTACGATCTTTCTCCGTTGACGGGCTGGAGTAAAAAATTTACGGATGAAAAGTGGCGCGAAAACGCTATGACCAATCAGAGCGACGCGCGGCGTCGGGCCATCGTATTAGGGGATAACAGACGCATGAAAATCAAGTTTTATGTTGGTCATGGTATACCCTTTAAGTTAGGAAACTATCTGCTACCAATAGGTGGCTATCCTAAAATTCCGATAGAGCAGCTAACTGAAAATTTGTGTGATGTGAAACACTCAATTTTAAAATCAAGACATTCATATACAGGGTGTTTTAAAAAGCATGTGCCTTCTCTCAAGGTTAGGTTACTCACGCAAAAATAAGATAAGGTTTATTATCAACGTCAATCAAATTCTGCTTTGTTTCATAGCTACCTATTCATTTGTTTTCTATTTATTATAATTTCCTTCCAAATGCTTTTAGCGATACCATTGAAATTTTGAGGGTAAAAATTACTATAAGTGCTGCATATTTAATGCCAAAAATGTGTCGACAGATTGACCAGGGACCTGCATATGGATTATTACTGGAATATTTTTGTAAAAAAAAACGTGCGCCACTGACTTCTTTCTTTTGTTAGAAAATTTGTGTAGGTGCCGATTAAAAGTTGTATCTTGATATTATGTCAATTAATCACAATTAATAAAATGAATATATAATTTATTTAATCTAATTTATTATTAAAATTTATAACACCGTTGGCTCAGTGCTAGCTACAGCAAATTCAAAAAAAATTACGGTATTTAAGCTAATTACAAAAGACCTATTTTTAAAGGTTTTAAAAATTAATCTTTTTTGACGTGAGGAAACTTCCCACGACATATGGCACATGTTTTTTGAAACACCCTGTATATTCTCTGTAAACACTCCGAAATTCATCTGCGCAGTCTGTATTAACAGAGATAAATATAAATGACCGGTTGACAGACAGAGAGACAAAATAAAACCCGGCATACAGTGTTGCCGGTTTTTACGTGTGTAGGAAAATGTGGTAGAAAAAATAAAATATTTTAAAAACCTTCTTGTATACTACTGAAATGAAGATATATCTAAGCTAAATATAATCCATTACAGCTGTGAAAAAATGAGTGACTAATTGTTAAAAATAAAGTTTCAATATTTTTCGTAAACGCCTACTTGTGGAGTTTGAAATTTTGGTGCCAAATCCGGCAATACCGCATCGAAGAAATGTATCAGCCCAAATTTTATCTCATTTTGAGGCCAGAATTACACTATCAAATTTCTTTGTCAAAGATTTTATTTTGTCAAAGAGTTTGACAGTGTAATATGTATGATTTTCACTGAAGATATAAGTCAAATGTTGTATTTTTTTTTACTTTTTAGAACAATAATTATTACAACACCCCTATGGGAGGAATGAACATGCCATTTACAAACTATCCAAATCCACAGGTATATTATCCACCTCCAGACTGGCAACGTTTTGCCACCCAGCGACAAGACTTTTACGAGTACTATAATAACTACCTCATGAATGTTATGAGAAAACAAATGTAAAGTTACTACTTAATTGTTAGATGTTTATTTTTAAGTTTAAAACCCCGTATTTTTTGACCTTTATTTTTTTTATCGATACTAGATTAACGTTCTCTTTTGTTCAGTTTTTTTTTATAAGAATGTAAATAAAGTTATGTTTTTTATACATATATTTGTTTTGATTTGCCTCTTAATAGAATACAAAACAATAATATTGTATAAATTCTTGTGTATAGAATGTTTGGCCATCGTTTAACGTCACGTCATATATTGTCGAACTTTCTCAATCACTTGCCAGATGAAAGAGATTCGCGACGTCATTATGGCATTTCGTAAATTAATGCATACAGAGAAGACCAGGCTACTAGTAACATAGCAAGTTGCCGGACGAATTTACGTTTACCCGTTTTGCGTTCGTACTCGAGTCATTGCCGGCTAGTCGGCTGGTCAGGCAGTATGCAGTTGCAGTTGTACTTGGACGGGTCGCACAGTGCTTCGAACATATGGCTCTAGAGGACAAAAATGCAAAACTTCCCTTTTATTGTAGGCAATTTATTCAAACTAGGTTTATTTGACACAAATGATGAGTACTCTCAATGTACTAAATGATGATGTTCTTAGTCCCACGTTTATGAAAAAAAATCTTATAAATAATAAAAATGTTGGAGCTGTGTTCCATCTAAGGAAATAATAATTTATAGTATGAAAACGGTGTAAGTATTAAATAAATCCCTGTGATAAAAAAGAATTGGAATAACATTAGAACATGATTCCTACAATATAAACCTAATATAAGATAAAAATATTTTTCTTTAATGAAAAAGAGATATTAATGCTATATTTAATTAAAAAACAAACTTAAGATACTATAAATTTACTTTAGGACAACAAAATGCATATATCGTAACTACTCTGATTCAGAAGAACCATTGCTGACAGAATCTTCCAAATTTATAGTATCCAAATTACAGGTAGATGAAATATCCTCACATATAAGATATTTCTGTACATCATTTTCTAATATGTTACTTTTTCGCGTTGTTACTGTTCTTTTTGTTGGTATGAGGGGTTCGGATGTTAATAGTTACCTCTCTAATAGACCATATCCATATATTATTTTTTCGTTTTCTTGGGTATGAGGTTTTATAATAAATTGAAAGATGGAAACATTTTTTATGCCACGTTTCGCTCCAACATAGTGGGCTCAGGCACAAGTGGTTATCTCATTGGACTGGAAGGTTCATCAATATCTAATAAAGAACACATTTTTTGAAATATAAATAATTTTGAGTTCTTGTCCTTATGATGAAGCCAAGTATTAACCAGATCGGCATTGCTTATCAATTTTACTCCATCTGAAAAGTATTATAAAATAAAGTTGGTCGCAAGCAGACGCAGATGAACTATACAAAAATTAAAAGTGTATGAATATGGCAACAAAAATATTCAATAAATACGATATGTTTTGATATGTTTTTTTTAATGCCTTTTTGAAGTTTGAAAATGTAAAATTTTTATACCCATTTAAGAATCATCTTAAAAATAAATAAAAACTAAACAATAACGAACTTGTTCAGAAATAAATTTAAAGTACATACCTTGTTTAACAATATCCATAGTGGTTTTCAATTAAGTACGTACCGTTTAACTCCATATACAGAACTACTATGAATGTTATTCTTTTCACTGATATAAGATAATGATCGCAAAATTTATTTTTAGTGAAAATATTTGCTAACAAAAAACGTGAAAAAAAATGTATTTTTGTGAAAAATAATATACAGGATGGTTGAACATTGCTATAAGTATAAAATTACATATTCAGATATTAGTAAATTTTAACTTTTTTTTCGATTTTTGTCCATGGGACGAAGCACTGTGGGTCGGTCGTGACAGACTAGGAATATGACGCGAGGAGTGCCGAGTATTTATTATTTTCATTTTAAGTGTACTTAAGGTAACATTTAAAATAAAAATACTTAAAAATGTATTATTTGAGTGTGTTTACAAGCCAAAACTAAAAATAAATAAATTCTCTAAACCCAAAAAAAACTATAATATTACTCTAAATAAAAAAAAGTTATAACAAGTGTTCAAAAAGACCACCTTCTTGTGCTAGACAGAAGCCTAGGCGATCGTAAAATCCCCGTCTGACATTGGCTAACATATTAGGGCTAATAGTTTGGAAAGCCACTCGTATTTTTACTTGAAGCTCATCCAGATTATTAGCCCTATTATGACCATACACTTTGGATTTTACATAACCCCACAAAAAGAAATCATTGGGAGAAAGATCTGGTGATCTAGCGGGCCACAAATAGTTCCATATCCACTAATTAAACGGTTGGGAAAAGTATTGTTCAAATATTCTGGAACAATACGGGCATTGTGGGCAGGGCAACCACCTCAGCAATTTGATTACTTGAAAACGTGGGATTTTGATCCGCGGTAGCACAAACGAACACTTGCTTTAACTCCTGTTCTTCATTAATCAACACATCAGGCTTTTTGTGTTTTTGTGGGGACACGCACCCATGTGTTTCAAAATTATTAATAACTCTTGATATAGTAGATAAAGATGGAATTGGCCTGTTTACAAAAGGTTGTGGAAAAATTGTTTGTATATCCCGATAAGATTTTCGAAATACCATTTTACAATTTGAATTTTCTCACGAACTTCATAAACATCCATTATTTTACTTAAAAAATAAATTTTACACGAGAACTGTCTCAAGAATCTACGTATTCGTTTTGGCTATTAAAACACGAATAAATACAAATTCTGAAACATTCTTATCACATATCGACCTATTTTTATTTTAGCTTTTTTTGTTTTCCTGTTATTACAGATTCTGAACCGTCCTAGGACTGTGATGCGTATGCGCAGAAGGAAATATGAAGACATTATTTCATTTGCGCATGCGCTGCAGAGTTCTAGGACGGTTCAGAATCGGTAATAACAGGAAAACGAAAAAAGCTTTCGCATTTTTTTCGCCTGCTTTCTATCCGGCGGACGGGTATACGCTAATTCGTCCGGTTCTGCCTATGTTACTACTACGGTGATCCGGTCTGTATATTCTTTTTAGTAATTGTCATTGTCATTTGATTTGGGGTTATAATTTTATGGCTGTACTTAAACTGCCGTTAAACGGTAGCTTACTAAAATGCCGTTAATAGGTATTACGTCGTTGATTTGACGCACTTGACGGGCTTTATGAAATATAGGAATTTTATAAGGACTAACCAACAAATATAAATTAGTAAAAACCAACCAACCCCACCAAATAACCAACTAACCAATGAATTAACACCCTCCAAATAACCACGCTAATCAACCCGCCAAATAAGATCACGCTATAAGCAAAAAAAATATAAAAAAGTCTTGGCCGGCGTGAGAATTGAACCAAGGACCACGCGCTCACGAAGCGATAGCCTGAGCCACGGAGTCACAGGTGCTCTTGCAAGATGCTTATAGGTAGGCATTACTTTCCGCCGACATGAACGTCACAATATCTATTAACGGCATTTTAGTAGGCTACCGTTTAACGGCTGTTTAAGTACATCGTAATTTTATTTGCGGAGATCGATCAGTGTCAAAATTGAAATTTGATTATTGCTGTAAAACAAAATTAAATTTTTTTTAAACAATATGAAACGATCTCAGACACATATTTGACAAATAATGATGACGTAACGGTGAACGATGGCCTGAACAGTCTTTATATTATATATATACAGGGCGTTCCTTGTCCCGTTTTGGTTTTAATTTACGATAAAGTGTATTTTTTTATATTCTAGTTCAATTAATGCAGTTTTTGCGGTAGGTGAGCAATAATTTAGGAATATAGGTATATACGAAGTGGCAACGTTGCATACTTTAGTACAGGGCCAAGGAAATTACTCCGAAGAACTTGCATCTCTAAAAACTTTTCTAAAATATACAAGAAAATTTAAAGAAAAATCTGTAAACTAAATAAAAACGATATCATCCAGCATGACTTTTTCTAATGTTTACAAAAACACAATTAAAAGCTATGTAAAAATTTAATAAATAAAGAGCGACGGGAATACATAGTTCTAATATAACATTAACTTCTAAAAATATAAAATATTTACATAGAACGTTTTTCATATATCAACAGTGTTATAAGTCTCTATACGCCTATTCTTTATTCTTTCCTTTTAATTTTACTTCTGGGACTAGCCAAAGTTTTTAAAGGCAACCTTTTCGGAGTTTTTTGCAAAACAACAGCACCTGATTTTTCTTTATCCGATTTCTTCGATTCCTCAACTTCTTTTAATTCTTCATTTTTATTATCAGAGCCAACAATCTTAGTATTGGGCTCGGTTATTTTTGTCAGATCACTGGAATTTTGAGAATCTTCAAGTTGTAATGTAAAATCTTCAGTCTCGTCGTCTATCGTTACAATTTCATTGTGAGATGTTTTGTCACACTTCGTAGCTTGCGTTTCTGGTTTCCTACAGTAAAAATCTTTAATCTCTTCCGAAGCGGTTTGATAAGTTTCTAGTTCTTCTTTATCCAATACTGCCACGTCGTCAAAATACTGAAGCGCGTCCTCTTTGTTCGATAAAGGTTTACTGTTTTGTTGTTTTTCATTGTGTTTAGAAACATCTCCGACTCTTTGAGGAACTATCCTTCGAGTAGTCTTTTTTGGAGTTGAACTTTCAATATTTTTTTCTTGAGTGTCGCAAGGTTTATCAATAACCTCCTCTTTTTTCTTAGGTTTCTTTGAAAAAAATGCTCTGATATCAGGGGAACCTTTTTCATTTTGTTTTATACCATCTAATTTGTCTGCTTTCTTTTCCAGTGTTTGTTTAGATGTTGCCACATCTGTCACTGACGCGACAGTATTTACTTTAGTGGCAGTGGAACCTTTTTCACTTGGTATTAGTCCGTCCAATTTGGCTGCATTCTTTTCAGATGTCTGTTTAGATGTTGCCACTTTTTCTTCCACTTTCACAGGTAGTATTCTTCTAATTTTCGTAGTTTCTTTCTTTTCTTCGATATTTAGTTTAGTAGATGTTACTGTAAACGGATTATTTTCGGTATTTATATGTTTAGTTTCTGTATTTGTAACTTCACCAACTTTAATTGGTCCTATTCTCTTTACTGTACTCGTAACTTCTCCAATTTTAAGTGGCGCTATCCTTTTCACTGTTTTTTTATCACTCTGTGTTTCATTTTCTCTGTTATCACCCTTAGTTTCTGGAGAATCTAAAACTATAACTTCATTCTTGTCCGACTCTGTAGCTTCTCTTTTCACTGATTCATCATTTTTCCTCTTCTTGGGGGTCTTTAGAGCCCACTGTTGCAGAAAACTCGGCCTTTTTTTACTATCCTCTTTAACGTCTTGATTTTTTTCATCTGGCTTAACCTTCACATCAACATTTTCATCGTTGTCGATAAGTTCTTCGCATCCACTTATGTTTAAAACGCTGTCTTCCACGTCGCTTTCTGGTTTAGTCCAAGGCAACCCTAATTCATCTGCTTCGAATGTAATTAAGGTACAAAACCCATCCGTGGATGATGCTATTAGTAACAAGCCGTCTTGGGACCATGTCAGATCTGTTAATCTCGTGTAGTGTATATCTTGGAACCTAGCAAAGGGTATGCTTTGTTGAGTATCATATAGGAATATGTCGTGGTCGGTGCCAACAGCAAAAATCATGCGATATGGTAATTTGGTGTATGGGTCGGCAGCTTCTTCGTGCAACTCATATAAAACTGGACAGCATCTTACTACAGTGCTACTCTGACCACCCAACGGCAATATGGCAACAGGGCTGTAAGTAATAAAAAATTGTGAAAGATGTGAAAAAAGTTTTATATAAATGGTTTATAATTCAAATTCATTTATTGGTGTTGCCATACAATAGTATTTACGTATAATAGTATAAACACGCACGTCACAAATATATTTTGTTGTATACAGGGTGTCCCAAAAAACTAATGAAATAGTTATAAAGTTTTTTGGTATTGATAAAATTAACTTTACTCCAGCTTTTATCCACTTTTTGGATATATTGTTTTTAACCAAAGTTTCAGGAAATAAGCATGAAGAAATAGCATGGCAACACCGCATTGTGCTTCAAAAAAGATAGTATACTACAGTATGTCCCCAGATTGTCTTAACAAGAGGAAAAACTTTTTTATTATTGACATTTTGAGAAAAATACATTCTTCATAAAAATTTTTGCTTGTTCTCAAATGGTTAATCCCTGTTAAACTTTTCCAAATATCCATTCCGTTTTGTATATATAACTATTATAACCCTTTTTGTAACATTGAACAAAAATAATTCTGTGTTTCTTTAACATCATAATAGCAGAAAATATGACATTAATTAATATTTTTTCTATCAATAATAATCTATCAAAGAAAGAACATGAAATTATATTACCATAGAAACGCTGTTTGATTTTTAGGACTTCAACAAACATCAACCACATTTTCATGTTTTTTTTTAATTTTCTCTAAAACGATTTGCAAATTTAGAGTGGTATAAAGTGGATTAACAATTTGAGAACAAGCAGAAATTTTTATTTTAATTTTTTTTTATTTTTAGTTGAATTTTTTTATTTTTATTTTAATTTTTTTAATTTTTATTTTATTTTTTTTTATTTTTATTTTATTTTTTTTAATTTTTATTTTAATTCTTTTATACTTTTATAAAATGCATAAAAGTTCCTATTTCTTATTTTTACTCCAATCTATTTTGTAAAATGTAGAAGCAATATTAGCACACTTTTTTAAAACATTCTCACAGATATAAGGAGCAAGTAAAATACTTTTTTATCACTAAAATTATATTTTCTTAAATAAAATACTGTAATTTATTGATTAGTGGATTTTAAATGTGAAAATTTCTAATTGGAAAACTTAACACTGAACTTGTTCAGCACACTGGGTCTTTATTAGTCTTATTTAAATTTAATTAGAACATTAAAAAAAAAGTTTACTTACGAAGACAAGTCACTTAAAATGAAGATCAGAGTAGCATTTATAACTTTTTTACAGTCATCTACTTCAATATGTCCTGAAGGCACAATCAACAATGATCCATCTGGAGTGAACTGTAACCTTCTAAAGAACGACTTAAAGGTGTCATCATGAAAATATTTAACTTCTTTGTCTTTTAAGGAATGGTTGTCTGGAACTAATTTACAATAATAAAATTACAATGTTCAATTTGTTAAGGGTGTTTTTGATATTTTTTTAAAGCAGTCAAATAAACCAAATGGGTGAAGACTAGAATTAAGAAGGTAATTTTACATATTTTACAGCCATTTTGCATAGTACTGTTTATAAAATATTTATGCATTACATAAACTTACGTAAATTTAATTTTCCTTTGCAGATCCTTGCTTTGACTTGCTTTCCCAATGAATCAAATATTCTACATACTCTATCAGTACTAAGAGTAGCTATAATTTGATTTTTTGGATCCCATGCAACACCTAATATATGAAACATTTTATATTCTTTTATTTTTGGATGCTGTCTGTAGTAATAATAGGTATATTAAACAGGTAATTTACTTACTTGCACAAAACCTTTATGATCGGACAATATATGATCTAGTTTTCCTTTATTTATATCCCAAATAATGGCAGTATTATCCACACTACCTGAAATTAATTTAGACTCATCAATAGACCAGCTGAGATCATAAACATCTTCCTTGTGTCCTCTTAATACTTTGTATACTATCCATATTTCTTTATCTCCTGTGTCACCTACATAAAATACGATGAATATCAAGTAAATTACAATTCAAAAGTAAGAATTAATACCTTCTAACAGAGGAATATTATCAACCTTTAATTGCCAAATAATTATATTTGCATCATCATCTCCAGAGGCCAAATAGTGACCAGAATGTGACCATCGGACGCAGTTTACAGCTCTTTGATGTCTCGTGAGATCTGATATAACTTCTTGATTTACGGCTCCTGTTTCTGTAATATTTAGTTGCCATATCTAAAAAAAATCGCTCAGTATTTATTTTACTCTTGTTGATTTATTAAACCGAGATACGTTATGAATGTGAATTAGCTACATAATATAAAGAACGAAGAGGTAATTCTGATGTCTAAAAAAATTGCTGAAAATTTAATAAATTTAACTTACAAGAACATGACAATCGCCACCGCCGGATGCTAACCTATAAAAACTCTTATTTTCTGGATAAATATCTACACTAAGGACTGGTTCTCTGTTATGCCATGATATTTCTGGTATTGTACATTTCATTTTCAAAAATACCGACAACAAAAACTTAATATATAACACGAAAAGAACAAGTAACTTTTATGTTTTATTTTTCTAAAGTTTTGCCGCCAAACTATTGACGTCTGTCAAATATGTGAAAACGAAAATTTGAATTTTCATTGGTTAAATCTGTGGTTAAAATGGCAAACCAGAGTGATAAAAAATTTAAATCTACCTCAAAAATTATTATGCAACTAATAAAACACCTAAAAGTATAAGAAAAATAAAGGTTTTATAAAACTCCTTCGTATTTAACTGTTAATTTTAAACTATTAGGATATTAAGAGGGTTGTTCTACATAATTTAAGTATAAAAAAATCGCAATACACGCAAGACTTTATATAATAATTCCGTTTAATAGAAAAATTAAAAAGTTATTAGTATATTTATAACAAAGGTGATGTTACAGTTTTAGTGGACAATAAAAAGTTCGCGTCATAAATATTTAAATTACCAATTGTGATTAATATAGGTATAATTAATAATTACACTTAAAAATAAGTTTAATGATTCTTGAAGTATTTTTGTTTCTCTACTGGGTCAGGTATAATCTAAAAAAAGAACAGAATGTAAAGAAATAATTAAATGGTTTAACTTTATTATCGTACTGTATCCTGTCCAGGTTTCCAGCCAGCTGGACATACTTCTCCGTGCTTATCAGTATACTGAAATGCTTGTACAAGCCTTAAAGTTTCATCAACGCTTCTACCTACTGGCAGATCATTCATTGTAATTTGGCGTAGTATTCCTTTAGGGTCAATAATAAATAACCCTCTAAAACATTTGGGTAAATTTAGATGTATAAAAAGATAAATTTATTTGTATACATACCTAAGAGTGTGTCCCAAATCATCAAGGAATACACCATAATTTTTGGAGATACTGTGATTTAGATCAGAAATGAGTGAAATGTTAATCTTTCCTAATCCGCCTTCTTTTCTAGGAGTATTGATCCATGCTAAATGAGTAAAATGGGAGTCAACAGAACAGGCTACCACTTCTGTGTTGATCCTTCTGAATTCCTCTATTCTATCACTGAAAGCTAAAATTTCTGTTGGGCACACAAAAGTACTAAAAGAATAGTTTTTAAACGTTTCTGCATATCTTTTTACATCCACAACTTACAAATCCAAAGGATAAAAGAAAAATACCAAGTACTTTCCTAGAAAATCAGTCAATTTTTGTTGAACAAATTTGCCATTAACCACAGCAGTACTTTCCCAATAAGGAGCTGGTTTTGAAACTAAAAAATATATTCGTTATACCTTTTCTTACTAGGTACTATTTTTCAATAACTTACTAACTGCTTTTGTGAATTGCAAATTATGTTGTATCTCCTTCACTGTATCAGTTTGTGGATAAACAGTGCCTCCAGCATATTTCTGGCAAGATTCTTCATCAAATTTTGAGCCATACACCAAACTTATACACAAGAAAACTGAGACCAAGTTTTTCATTTTTCCAGTAAATTTTCAACTACCACCCACTTAACATAAATTCGCAATTCATTTAGTACTTAGAGCCACGTTTT
This sequence comes from Sitophilus oryzae, assembly GCF_002938485.1. NCBI lineage: Eukaryota > Metazoa > Arthropoda > Insecta > Coleoptera > Curculionidae > Sitophilus > Sitophilus oryzae. Next base: position 3,557,133 of record NW_022146501.1, read on the forward strand.
ATTTAATTAATCACTGTATTTGATTGAAAATGATAAAGGATAAAAACACGGTTTATTAGAATATAAACCGGTAGATTTTTTCAAGTACTTTATAAACAACTGTCAAAACAAGAGAAAAATGAAAATAAAAACAAGTTCTTTAAATTATCAAAACTTCTTACCATTATTAGAGATGGCAAAATTAAAATTGTATCGATATCTTTATAACTGACAAAAATTAATTCTTTTTTTATCGATATATCTTCTCCAGCCTAATGACAATATACTGTCATTTTTTCGGCCATTTATCACTTGTTTATTCGAACTACTCTGTTTTTATGGTGTGTCAAAATACGACTAAAAATAATCAAATCAAACTAAATTTAACAAAATGTTAGATTGATAACGCATGTTTTGGTTTTTAGATAATTTAAATTACCCAACGAAGAACCAATTATATATTTGTTATTCATTTAACTGTTGAGGTGTAAAAGGCGGCGAATAACCTTGCAAGTTGATGTCATCGTCTAGAAATAGTCTATTATAATATAGGCGATTTTTATTAGTTGTTATTTAATAAACAACGTGCCGAAATGTCGGCCTGAAAAAAACGGTTCAGTCTTTTTTTAGAGGTGCGTAAAATCAATCCTCTAAAATGGTGTTTGAGAATGTTGTCTCTCAAATACTGAACAAGGTTTTGGGAGACTTTGTGGAGAATTTAGATGGAAATCAACTGAATATTGGGATATGGGGAGGTAAGTTTGTATTTATTTATATATATTTATTTTTGCCTAAAATACTTATTTATTGTTTAGGTGATATTAATTTAAAAGACTTAGTGCTAAAATCCTCGGCACTTAATGCTCTGGATTTACCTGTGCAAGTAGTTTATGGAAAAATTGGTAAGTAAATAGATACACCTACTTTTTTAAACTAAATGTATACTGTGGGATTTACATTGGAGACTCTCCACTATTAGCTTATATCTTGCTTATATGAATGAATAAGGTATTCAAATTGCACATGAAATTTCCTTTTTTCTTTTTGCCCATGTGGTGTGTTATTAACATTTTATCTATATTTGTATGTACATTAGTTAACAGTATAATAAGGTTTTATGGTTGAAATGACATTGTTTTATGCTCAATGGATTTTGAGTTTTGTTATTTATTTTATATTGATTATATCATATTATTTTCGAATAAATAAGTCTATATACATATAATTAGTTTACTAATTATTGGATGTATCATCTAAAGGTCGTATTACTAATTTGTTAGGATCAGTGCAGTTTCAGTTGGTTAGTACTTTAATTAGCACAATGATATGGAATTTTTTTGTTGGATTTTATAATTTATTTATAAAAATAATAATGCCCTTTCAGGTAATTTGGTTTTAAAAGTACCATGGAAATCCTTATATACACAACCTACGATAGTAATTGTAGAGGATATTTATCTGCTTGCTCAGCCAAATTTACAAGTGACGTACGACCCTGTAAAGGAGGATAAAAGGTATAGTTTCATATATACCAACAGGGTGACCCCAAAAAGCCCCAGGAACCCTATATATAGCAACCTTATATTCTATTTGAATTTTCACTCCTTTCTTACACAAAATACACTGCTGCACATATTTTTAAGATGAAGTGTAAAAATATATATTTGAGTCACACTATATGTCTACCAAAATAGGAAAATATGTGTGCAATTACTATCTGAATTTTTTCAGAAAAGATTGGAGTGAAAAATTCAAATGGAAAGCTTGATATGGTGTGTTTTTTTCAGAACATATTGTGTCACTCTGTATAGTTTATACTGTATGATCGAAAAAAACGGCGTCAGAGACGGCTGGGAATAGCAGTCGATGATAATTTTGACAAGGTAAATCTCTAGTCGTTATTTACTATAAATTGACATAAAACTAACATTAAAAAATTAAAAAAAAAAAAATGTAGAATACAAGCCAAGTAAATGACATATAGGGTTTGAACTTTCCAAAATTATCATCGATTGCCATTTCCCAGCCGTCTTTGACGCCGTTTTTTTTCGATCGTATGGTACCTTAAAGTACCTATTTTAATAATCAAAATTTCAGTATTATTGAGGCCAGAACTAAAGAGATAGAGAAAATCGAAAATGCTAAAAAAGCAGAAAAAGAGAAAGATCAGGCTCCGGCCGATCCTGGTTTCGTACAGAAAGCCATACAACAAGCCATTAAAAATGTCCAAATTAATATCAAGAATATACATTTGAGGTGGTATTTTCTAGTGTGACTGTGGAAAAAAGGGATTCAGTTCATTATTCTAACATTTTAGATACGAAGATAAGGTCACTAATCCAAAACAACCTTTTGCCTTTGGAATAACTCTTTCGGAATTATTGGTGGAGAGCACTGATTCAAATTGGAAGAAGGCTATTATTGAAGATGTTGCTAAAATTTATAAAGTAAGATTAACAGAATTATTAACAACGTATCAGGGCAGTCATATCATTGCATTCTCTCATGATGTAGCCACAGATTATACAGATTATAATCTTTGTTTTTTCTTTATTGTTTTCGTGGTTCCAATTTTCGGAATCAGGCACTAATTAGGTTACTAGCTTGCGCACATAGCACGCCCATTTATGGCCTCTAAAATTGTGCACAGCGCCTGACCGGCACAGTTATTAGAGAGATATCGGAAAACCGAATAGCGTCATCCAGTATTTACGCGTACCTTATCATGGTTACGATATGCGCGAGTCAATTTTTAACGCAACACCCGCTAATAACGTTACCGCCTGACGTAATTTGCGGATCAATTACACCAAGCGCTCTTTCTAAATAACCTCTGATAACGTTTAAAAATTGCTTAAATGGGCATGTGCGGGTATTTGACAACCGGAGCCGGCCGGCGAGATCTTTTTTTTTTAGGTTATGTTTGAATTGTTTTGAATTATTGCTTTAGTTTTATAAGGTAATTTGATATTTAAGTAGCTGGGATTAGTTTTAATTAAATAAATATGGCCCAAAATATGGATTCCACCTCTTCCAATACTAAAGAACCTATAAAGAGTCTTAGGTTTACAGCAGATGACGACTTAGCCCTTCTAAGAGAATTTGTTGCTTGTTGCCCTAAACCCACTGGCAGAAGTTGAACAATAAAGCACGGGAAATAAGCACTTTAGCCCTTTAGTTTTAAAATACCTAGTAAACAAAACAATTTCAAAGTTTTAAATTCAAAGTTAGGTTAAGTTTAAATAGCGGACGCGACGCGATCAGAATTCTTTCCGATCCGATAACTATAAATGAAGAGAGTTAATACCACCTCACGTAAAGGAAATAACACCTGCCCTTATGAACGTCCATGCACGCTATTCGGTTTAGCGATATCTCTCTATTACGCTGTTTATTGTTATTTTACGCGAGTTTATTTTTGCGCACAGGAAATTTGACTCGTTTGCACATCGTCATAAAAAACAATTTTCGTACCACGAATTAGGGACAAAATTTTTATCTGTATACTTATAGGATACCTAATCTGTGATGTAGCGCTGTTTCTCAAATAACAATCTGTAGATTGACTGCATTTAGAGGCGGGAAATTTAAAAATACGAATAAAAATATGGAAATTCTGACAAAATCGTGCCGTGCGTTATTTTTATATGATTTTAATTCAATTAATTTTTATACCAAATCAAAGTCTATTTCGCTTATTTTGTATCACAAAACATCCCCCTTTAGAACATTTTTTTGTAAACAAACACTAGAGGCGCTGCTAGTCGTTAAAAAATAAAAAATGAACAAATATTCACTTGTTTTTTTAAATATGTCAATATTTTTTTTCGTTGTGTTTTGTGAATATTCGGTGTGTGATTTTGGCAATTTTCTCATTAATTACAGGTGTATTTGTACTTATTTTACCAAGTACGTTTTATTTTAATTATTCATATTTAATTGCAATGGCTTTTTTCGACCGAGAACGCACACCTGCGAAGGAGAACTGTAGCGTTCCGAATTACGACAACAGAAATGGCAGTTTTTTTCGTTTTCCAAATCTCCGGAAAGATTCAAATTGTTTTGTACGTTTTTTTTCAGTTTATAGGTATGTAAAATACATGATTTATAATAACATCAATAATTGTTTTATTTTTATAAACGTTCGATCGGGTATTGATATAAACATTTTTTTTATTGTGACAAAATAGGTATATTAAAATTATGTTATATATAAATTACAATTTTTTATTGTAATTTTGAATATAGAATGTAATTTTAATATACCTATTTCGTTACAATTAAAAAAATGTTTCTTCTGTAATATTCAAAAAAGTTAAATTAAATATAGAGATCGGTATTTCATGAATTTAGTGCGTGAACTCAAGGGGGGTTTCTTTTACTTTCATTTCATGACATATAAGTCAAAATTCTAAAGGGGGATGTGATGTGTTTTGTATTTATTAAAAATCCTGGTATATAAGGTTGCCTACTAGCACAACAAATTACATTTGACAATGATAGAATCATAGGTTGACACGGTATGTTGACATTTGCCTGGTTTTGCATTTGCTGTCCTCCTTTCACGCAGTTGAGCAGCTCTGAACTGTTCAAGAACGCGATACTTTCACTCTATTCAATTGAGTCATAAAGCTCCAGAACTGTTCCGCGCCATATGGAGGCACCAGGCTATCGCGCACCGCTCCTTTCAGAACCGTTCTCGAGTAGCCCCAGGGCGTAAAGCCCGGAACTCGAAGTTCGCGAATGGAGGACAGCAATTGTGACCTGTTCAGTTTTAATTTTAAAATAGATGCAGTTTTTTCTTAAATTACTTAAAATCGGCTTGTCCAAAATTGTTTAAATTTGTCATGCGTATTAAGCATAGGTAGATCTTTAAAAACCCTATTTGAGCTGTACAATTAATAGGGAGTCAATTATAGCGGTATTAACCGGTAAACCCTACTGATAACTTTTCATTGAACGATTAAGTTACCGGTACGTAAATAAACCGGAAACAAAATACGGTAGGCTCTTAAGTGATCGGTGAATCTACCGATGAGTTACCATTGGCATTCACTTTAATTTTCTGCACCGGTGGACTAACCGGTGTGTTTACTGAACGCGCCCAATATTTGGACAATTCAAAATTTGCTTGGGATTTCCAATGTTTCCATTGACGATGCGCCACCCGGTATAATCTCTTTCTATACTTTTAGGTTGTGCAACTAGATGGCTTAGCGGTATACTGGAACTGTAAAGCTAAAATGTACAGTAACTTGGCACCAGGCGATCTAGTCGCGGCTATGAAAAAAGAAATTTCAACCAAAACTCACAAACCGCAGTGCAGCTATAGTAAGCTGATTTATAATTTTATACCTATTCGTACAATTTACACTAATGCTGTGTTTTTTTTAGTTTTAGGGCCTATATCGGCGGGTGCCCGATTAAGAATGAACCAGAAACCTACGGAAGATAAAAAACCATATTCTATACCTATTTATCATCTTAATTTGGATATGGGGAAACTGTTCATTGGTATTAGTAAATCTCAGTACAGAGATATAATTGCTTTAGCCGATTCTATGGATAGAATGGCTAAAGGAGTTCCTTACAGTAAGTTATTGTTGGTTAAATACCAGGGCAGGAAAAAGTTTCTGATCTCACAATAATACAAGACATTCTTTTATATTTTTATTTTTATAAACTCTTTGCCAAGCCACAGACTTTTTTGTTCGTGTCTTTGTCATTGAAGTAGTTGTTTTCGACATGGCATAGTTTCTTGTTCAACGAAAATGTTTGTCATCTTTCAGCTTGAGTTTGGATACTAAATTTTCTCCATTTTTACTCTAACCCTTACATCAACTCACTCAAGTGACTGTCTAATAAAAACTGAGCATCGAAAATTGCCGAAATCTTAGTGGGCGTTAAAAGATCCGCAGATTTTGATGTATTAATGTTGCTATACTACACCGTAGTAGGGTCGGAAACTTTTTAGATTACCCTGGTACGTCGTAGTCGTGACGTCACGTCAAAGGGCGGAGCTTAATAACCGTAAAAAGACCATAAGGAATTTTAAGATTTTATTTATTCCATCTTCTGTGTGTAAATAAGTGTTCTCAAATATTGTAAAATATACAGGGTGGTCCGAATTACATTCGGAAATCTTCGACAGCATATTCAGGAGATAAAAATAAGTAGAATAGTTCTTATAAATGTATGTTCTGAAATGCTTCGTTTCAGAGATACAGAGTGTAGAAGTTTCATTTTTATTTCGATTTTTATCAAATAATTTCTGAATTAACGTCCATATTTGGATGAAAATTGTTTTCTGGGAGTTTTTTGACATGAGAAATTTGATACTGATGTTAATATGACTCCTATTTGTAGGGGGCGCCACCTACATGTGTTTTAACTGTTTTGAAGAGTAATAACTTTTCGTCCGTACCTGTATGAAACTACTGTGTGAAAAAATTACATACATTTGCGTCATTTTTTACGTAAAAAATGTCTCTTAGTTAAAATCGCTATGAGCCACCGTTCTCAAGATATTTAGAATGGAAATACTCAATACATGTCATTATTGAGAAAAAATAATAAAATAAAAATAAGTAGATAAAGTTGGAAACTTTTAAATTAATAATAAATTTTTCTTCGAAAAAATTAAAATAAAACAGTTTCTGTTGAACTTTTGGCACAAAAACATTTCAAATTTATTCACTATAATAACTGTTTGGTCACACGTAGCTATTTTTACCAAGAGACAGTTTTTACGTAAAAAATTACAGAAATATATAATTTTTTACTTTACAAAAAAATGTGATGAAAATAAACTCAAAAAATGGAGTTTTACTTGCATTTATAGCTTTGTTTGGGAAGGTTTTTAAGCTCCGCCCATTCTCGTGACGTCAGCCTTACTAAACTTGACGTCAGTCTACTAAACAGTTGTGAATTATAGGAAAATACAGGCCTAATGTGAACTCATATCGTGGACATTATAAAGTGTGGTGGAAGTTTGCCTATAAATGCGTTGTAGAAGGTGAAGTGAAAAGACAAAGGCAGAATTGGGACTGGAACCATATGAAGGCCCATAGAAAAATGGGCAAGGAATACGGAGAACTATACAAGAAAAATCTTAAAAATGCTGTAAGTTAATGTGGTTGAGTGTAATTTTTAATAAAAATTAATTCACAATAACCGAATTTTTAAGTGTTCCGAAGCAGATAAAGCAAGAATAACAGATTGCGAGAAGAGGCTGGATTTAACGAGCATCGTTATCATTAGACAAAGAATCGAGATGGAAACAGAAAGGTTGCAGAAACAATTGGCAAAAACTCAAAAGAAAGGTTGGATGACCGGATGGTTTAAAGGATCTTCTACCAGCACAGAATATGACGATTCCAGCAAATCTGATCTCTGTAAGTAGAATTGAAATACAGAGCCGTGGTGCAAAGATTTAAATCGTGATTTAAATTAACAGATTTTCTTAATTTTTTTTTAACTTAATTTTTTGCACCCTGTATAGTTTCAAAAAAAGTTTCATATCAGCTTTCCTGCTTGAAATTTGCATTCTAATATTCTTTAATATATTTATGGGACTAATAGTATATAATTCTGGTAGATTTTGTATATATAAAAGTACTATACAAGCTTTTGTACCTAATAACACTACTATTGACGTCGTGGACTCTGTGAAATTCTTAGGACTTGTCCTAGGACTTAGACAACTCGTTAAAATGGGACTTGCACATCGAAGCTTTATCAAAGAAACTAAGCGCTGCCTGTTTTGCGCTAAGATCAGTTTCTAAGGAACTTAACTTATCAACCTCTAGAATGGCCTATTATGCCCTTTTTGAGTCACATCTTCGTTATGCTCTTCCATTCTGGGGTACTTGCTGCGCAACAAAATTTGATCGTATTTTCAAACTTCAAAAGAGAGCAGTTCGATATGTATTGGGACTGAACAGTAGAACTCACTGCCAGAATTTCTTTAAAAATTTCAAAATACTGAGTTTTCCTTCTTTATTCATTTTTCAATCCATTTGCTTAATCCGCAAGCACATATCTGCTATTCCCGAAAGGCCATCTCACAACTATCCACTTAGGAATGCGGAGCACGATCTTTATCTGCCAACCCCGAGCTCAGAACTTTAGATCTTATAAACTTCGTGGATAAAGCTATGCCATATGTATATTACACACGACTTTGTTTACGGGACTTTCGCATGCATTTTTCTATTTATTTCTTACTAGAACAAGATTATCGTATGAGCCTATCCTTCTCTCTGAATACGCTACTGAGCATGCGCAGAACGATATTAGACGTGAACGCTAACTTGGAGCTTTTTTTCGCTGCGTTGACAACAATTACTAAAAATATAGACCATTAATTTCTTTGAATCAAGATATAACTGATAATTTGTGTATTAATTATTTTGAAAACGTTTGTCATATTATTTCAATATAATTTTTATATAAATTTAAAACAGAAATTAAATGATCTAACGATAGATTCTTTTTTAAAAATGCATAAAATCAAAACGCATAAAATCAGTAACCAGGGAAACATTAAAATATTTTTTGACATTGAAAAGTCAAAACATATTTTAATCAAAAAATTTAATTACAGTCACTTTTTGTGCTTTTTGTATACTGCATAGATAAATGCAACAAGTTGTATACTGTTTGGCCCGTGATAATAAAGAGTTCGTTTGGATTTCCGACGATATTTTAGATTTGTTTTCTTTTTGAAAGTTTGTTTTTGTAGTGTGATAAAGTTAGTGGATAAATTAATAGCATAGACATGATGACTAATACAAGTGTTATATGTGAAGCTGTCCGCAATAGGAAATATCTTATCCTAAAGAACTCCACAATACTAAAAGTATGAAAACCTCTGAAGTATGTTCCAAATCAAAAAACAAGATAAGTGTTATTTAAAATCGTTTTTTAAACCAACTTTTATTCAGAGAGATAGACATTTTATGTTAGGTAACTTAATCACTTTAAACCTTATTAGGTAATTAGCCTTTGATTTTTTTGCTTTAAATAATTAATATACTAGTAAATATTATCTAATAAATAATTAATATCCGAATAACAATATTATTTTCTCAAATTTATATATTTATATTTTCTATTTTATGACATAAAAATGACATATACACAAAAGAAAGACAGCTGATTGGTCAGTCAGTGTCAAAGACAAAGATAATCAGATAGTCGAATGTCGCTGATGTGTCTTCAACAAAAATGATGCGAATTTACTTATCCACGAAGTTTATAAGATCTAAGCTCAGAACTAGTTAAAAGCTCAATACTGTACAATGCCAAAAAAAAGTGCAATCATCTGCCTTTGAATATCAAGTCGCTTTCATTCTTTTCCGTATTTCGCAAAGCTCTGAAATCATACTTACTGGAGAGAGCCCTATATGCGGTAAACGACTTTTTTGGTGATGTTTAATCATGAACAATTTTGAATTTTAAAATTTTGATCATATCACACACTGGTCAAAGGTCGAGTATTTAATATTTTATAACTTTTAAAATTATATGTATTTACAATTTTCCTACTGTAAAATTTTACTGATACGCCTTTTTTTGTCTTCTGCGATTGTCCCTGTATGTTCTATTTGTAATTTTAATGACTTAATTTTTTTTGAATTGTATATTTTTTTATTTGTATATTTTTTGTGCTTTTGTTTGTTTTGTAAATGCTTTGTCGATGAAGCTATTTTGTTTTTTTTCACAATAAAGCGTTATTTATTATTATTTATATACATTTTATGTGTAGTAAAACAGTTTGAAAAGGAAATGACGCCTGAAGAAAAAGCTAGACTATATAAGGCTATTGGCTATCAAGAGAATGCCGAAATTGCAGTGTATCCAGAGGACTTTGTAGATAAATCATTAAGTTTCTTGCTTAGGTAGGTGATAAGTAGCAGGCGAATATGCAATATTAATATCTTCAAAAACAATGTTTTATTTTATAGAACCTTAGAAATAGAACTTCGAGATGACGATAATGATGTCAAGACAATATTATTATCATCATTGAAAGGCGTTAAAGTTAAGCTAGAAACCCGAGTATCGGCGTCTGCTTTAAAGTAAGTGTCTCAAAATCTATACAGCGAGAAAATTTACGATTTTGACAGATATGATTCGAAAATTGACAGGGAAAAAAATAATTAAATTGGCACACATTAACTGTCACTTTCGTATATTGTCTCATTGTACAGACTGATACGATTTAAATAGATATATGTATACAGGGTGTCCCCGAAATAAGTGCAAGTATTTTAAGGGGTAGTAGATCAAGCCAATGTTCTAATAGATGATACACCTATGGAAAGAGTACAAAAATACAAAGATCTAGGCAGTTGGTTGACCGAAAACTTGGATCAATCAGCAGAAATAAAAGCTCGAATAGAAATAGCCAGAGCATCTTTTGTAAAACTCAAAAAATGTCTCTGCAGTGGAGACATCAACTTAAAGCTTAGATTAAGAATGCTAAGGGGTTACATATTTGCAACTCTACTCTATGGTTCAGAGGCTTGGACACTTAAAAAGGCCGAAATGGAGAAGCTTGAGGCATTCGAAAGATGGTGTTATCGGCGTGTGCTGAGGATTGCATGGACTGACAAGGTTACAAATGTAGAACTGCGACGCAGAATTCAGAAGGACGAAGAGGTGATTAACACCCTTAAAAAGAGAAGACTTGAGTACTTTGGACACATAATGAGAGGACCTAAATATGCCCTGCTGCAGAACATAATAGAAGGAAAGGTAAAGGGCAGAAGGAGCCAAGGAAGAAGAACATCATGGCTCAAGAATTTGAGAGAATGGTTTGGAATGACTTCAAACCAGTTATGCAGAGCAACCGTTAACAAAGTTAGAATTGCCATGATGATTTCCAACCTCCATTAGGAGATGGAACCCGAAGAAGAAGAGGATCTGACCAAAAGAAACATATTTTCTCTTTACTATTTTTCAAAATAAATTGAAACTAACCGAATTATTTAACTTTGAAAATTTAAAAAAATGATGGGAACATTTTGAGAGCCGCAAATGCAAATACCAAGCAATTACCAGAATCTCAGCTTGTTCGATGCCCAATGTTGACACATCGACTAGAAATATTTAAAAACGACTTGGAAAAATTTAGTTTTTTTGTAGAAATTATAAATGTAGAACAATATAAAAAAAAATCGCAAAAAAATCTCATAGGGTCGAACTATAGATACTACCAGTTAAAATTCTTGCACTTATTTCTGGGGTATCCTGTATAGATAGATATTATTATATGTTTATATCATCAAGAATTTTAAGACTTTTTCCGGGAGCTATATTTTCGACATATTTTAGAGCGCACGTAGCCATAGATCATTTAAAAACAGACGGCCTGAAACAGGAAGATTTCCTTCCCGTGTTGTTTTCGCCTGAAGAACGAATTGTCAAGGGAGTTAAAAGTTTGTTAGATGTCACTTTTGAGACAAATCCCTTGGACAAGAGGTACTTCACACTATAGTTATTTATATTATTGTAAAAGTTACATTTTAGTTGTGATCAGAGAATCAATCTTGTAGCAAAACCACTGAAGATAATATACGATGCGCAAACGATCAACAAAGTGATAGATATATTCAAGATTCCTCCTGATTCTTCTCTTGACCAGTAAGACTTTTTCTATACAGGGTGGTCCAAATTCTATTCGGGAAAACTTTGGCAGCGTATTCTGCAGATAAAAATACGTAGTTATTTCACTTAGTAGTTTATTACAGGTGGTGGCGAAAAGTTATTACTCTGCAAAACAGTTCAAAAAACATGTAGGTGGCGCTCTACAAGCAAGAGTCTTTCAAACCAGAACCTTTAACCAACCAGGAGCCATATTCACATCAAAATCAAATTTCTCATGCCAAGAAACACCCAGAGCCCAATTTTCATCCAAATATTAACCTTAGTTCAGAAATTACTTGGAAAAAATCGAAATAAAAACGAAACTTCTACACAATGTATCACCGAAACTAATCATTTTAGGATATACATTTATAAAAGCTTTTTAACTTATTTTTATCTGAAAAATATGCCTGCTGAAGTTTCCGGAATACAATTCGGACCACCCTATATAAATTTTCTGAACGTATTTTTAATATACAGTGTGTTTGTTTAGACTTTCTGCTGCAGCGTCTGATAAATTAACTGACGTTAAACAAATGACCTCTACAGGACTACAATATGCCATAGAGCAGCATAATCGTCTAGATTTGGACATATTGTTACACGCACCTTTGATTATAATTCCGTATGGTGGAAAGTACGAGGAGATACAGAATGTACTGGTTGTGGATCTTGGTACAGTTAAAGTATATTCTGCTGGTCACAGATCTTCAATAGCAGATGTAAGTTCAAATCTATTTTTTTCTGTATATACCAACCCCATACCCGTCTACATATGACGTTTTACCTGTCAGTTGATAGGGAAGACCATCTAGAGAATCGACGATAGTTCTGTAGATGATCTTCCGTCTAGCCCTGTCTAAGCATAAGTTTTTAGCTGTCAGGTAAAACGGATTAAAGACTGAATCTATGGTAATCGCAAAACAATTTCCGATGCACGTGGTCAACTTTGAGTGACAAGCGATGGCGACAGCGCTGCCAGATTGTGATGGATTGATGAGATGAATCTTAATTTAAAAGTGACAAACAGTATATTTATTATATCATTTTTTTTTAAAGATTTTTACGTTTTATTTTTAATTTAATAACTAATATTTTAGTAATTAATTGATTTATTTGTTTTATAGCTTATTTTACTTATTACATATTGGCAAAAACTAGTTCATTATGAAGATCTCTCATCTTACAACGCCATAAGTGGTAATAACAAGTAAGAGGGTGCTATTAATGCACAAACTAATAATCACAGAATTTAATAAAAACTAACGTAGAAGTAACTTTGAAAGTGGTGTAATGTGCTTATCAATCAAACTTGCTTAATAAAGGACCTTTATTGTCACATTCTCGTTCAAAATAGTTTATCAGAGAAGCTACTAGCTCTTTGCTTCGACTGTTTAAATGCTTCGGCATATTTTCAACACACAATTTCAAGAAATGCAATACAAAAACTCGAAAATTTAGTTCTTAAAAGAACTGTTTGTGCTTAAAAGTACAATTTAAAAAAAAGACTATGAAAATAGGCAAAAAACGAGAATTACTCACAAAGATTCAACAACAACACGATATTATACAAATAATAACTGACATTAGGATAATTGTCAAATAATAAAGGACAACCTTGCTGAAAACGGTGCAATGTGACCAACATAACGGTAATAAAATTCTGTTTAATCTAAATATCTGTTACAATCATTTGCTCTATAAAGTAAAATGAAGAGCTGCTCGGTATCTTAAATTATACAACAAATTTAAATATTTTTGCCAAAATTTCATTTAGCCAGGTTTATAGACTTTAATGTCGATTTGATTGATGACGTGCATCGGAAAATGTTTTGCGATTACAATAGACCTTCAATTATTACACAAAATATTACTTTTTTCTATCTCAAAAATCAAAATTCCCTTGAAATTTTCCTTATTATAACCATCATTATAGGTGAAAAAATTGTACAAGGAAGGAATGGCTCAAGAGGAAATATTTGAAAAAATGACCAAGCACAGTTACGATCGCTTCAAAATGGACCTCTCCGATTTGCAGATCATGATCGCGCAAAGCGAAGAAAATTGGAGAGAATGCATCGAACATCACAACATTAGCGATATGCATTTGCTCAGGCCTTTCAGTTTGAGCGTCGAATACTCAAAATGTCTTATTTTGGACGACCCAAGGTAAGAAAAAAGAAATTATCTATTAAAGGATTTTAATTTGAATAAAAATCAAATTTTAGACTACCTCATACAAAAATAACCTGTGATTTGCCTTCCATTGATATATGTATATCTGACGCGAGGTTATTGCTTCTAGTGACGTTGGTTACAAGTATACCCTTTCCAACGAGTGATGATGATGAATTGGAATCTTCACTGGGACCTTTGAATGTACGACAGTGATTAGACACTTTAAAGCCTGATTCGGAACCTTGAAATTGGTGGAATAAGTTAGTGGTTTCAATTACATATACTTTATACTTATGAGTTTACGATCATTCACAATTTCTTAAACAATTAAAATTAATAGGTTAATCCTAGGAACAACTTTCGGTAGTCAGTTGTATCCATAAAAAAGCCTAATAATTAGCTTATAAAACAAACTTTTTGTTTCTAACCACAATTTCTCTTGGCGGATGGTAATCAAAGTAGAGGTGTATAGTTCTTGAACGATCTAGTTCCAATGAACTATTTCGGCCTCGGAATGAAAGGAACTAGTTCCTGGTTTCTCAAAGAACTAGTTCCTCAGGACCTATTCCGGGATCGAGACTATGACCGATATATAATAATATGCGACGGCGACGGATTGGCCAGCGCGATCGTAGCCCGATGCTAGGCAGGAGTGGGGAGTGCCAGGCGTATGTTATCGGATCCGGACCTAGAAGAACTAAATAAAAGACTAGTTTACGTACGGATCGGCCAGCGCAATCGTATACCGGTGCTAGGCGGGAGTGGAGAGTGCCAGCCGTATGTTACCTATATCGGACCGAAAGGACTGAGAGGAACTAATTAAAAGACTAGTTCACGGGAATCTATTCAGTCGGCAGATCCGAGATATAATACAAGGCGGCGACGATGTATTCGGCATTGTATATTGCCACAGCCGGCGTAATTACCACAGAAAATTGTCGTGGATTGTTTTTGATCTTTAGTTTGTTCTTTGAATATTTTATGGGAATGTTTCACTTTAGGTCCCTAAAATTAAGAAATATCTTATAAAATGAAGTAGATATTCTGAATTTTTAGGCAAAAACAAAAAGCTTGAAGTGAGTAAAAATGCAATTTTTCGTTAAATTTTCATATTATTTTCTCAACTGATTTGTGATATAGTTTTTTAAACTCTGATTTGAGTTTCTTTTTAATTTTTTTTATCTGCAATAAAACTTACGTATATGTTTTTAACATACGCAATTACACGTCTCGTTATATTTCGTACATTATAAAAATTATACAGATCATTCTGTGAATAGTTCTGACCTCGGTTCTGCCTGACAACGAAACCCATTAGCAAGCAACGTAACGATGTCAATGTTAGTCGGGAACTATTGCGAACTAAAGACCTAGTTTAATGAACTATTCCTCTGGAGGAACTAGACCTAGGGAACTAGTTCCTGCCAAGGAACTAGAATTCTCACCTCTAAACCAAAGGCCAAAATAACATTACCCGCAAATTTTGAAGTATAATTAGTTAGTATTAAAGTTAAAAGTTTGTCAGCTTTTTCTACTAATTGAAAATCACTACCACTAATTTTGACGTTCTGAATGCTTACTTTGGTATTAGAGGAACAAACTTCTACGTTAATTGAAACCACTAATTTATTACACTAATTTCGAAGTACCGAATGAAGGCTAAAAAGTTATATTTTTATATTTTTTTTTAGAAAAAACTGTCTGCATCTAGAACCAGCTTATTGAAACAGATACAGGATGTTAATATAGCTGCACCTAAAGCTCTTTCTAAAGTAGCTTCGTCCACATCAACTTCTGCAACGCAATTTCAATTGATGGTTATGTCAGTTTGTCTATCAGGTAATAAAAAAAAATTAAAGCGAAAATGTCAAAATTTGACATATGATATGTTATTCTATTCAGAGTGTCATTTTCTATTGAATAAAGCAAAAAAATACCGATAAAAGAGTGTCATTTAAAAATTAAAATTTGATTTCCGGTGAAAGAGGAAGTGACCAAAAACAATTGAATACGTCAATCAATCCTAATTTATGTCATATAATAACATACCAAATCTCGTTTTTTTATCTGAAAAACTAAATAAGTTATAGGAGTGAACCACTTTTGAGACGCACCCTGTAGAGATCATACTATTTTTATAAAAAGCTTATGCTATTTAGAACAAATTTTCATGATAAACAAAAATAAAAACCAATTTTCATGATTTTTTCTCAAATTTTGAAGTCTCCAATATTCGCAATAATTTCTCCGTAATTCTAGACCTGAGACAAGGTCTTTCCAGTCTTATACACTGTGCAGAAATTCAATAAAATTGCGAAATAAACAAGGAGTAATAAATAATCAAGGCAGAAATGCGCAACTAGAATTATTGTAACAAACTGTCAAGAGAAACGTCAAACATAACTAATAAATGAAATTGCTGTGACGTACCTTTCGTCTCCAATGTATGAATATTATAAGTAGTATTTTTTACTCTCTCGCTCCTTAGTTTCGTTTTATTCAATGTAAAGACAACAGAATGTGATTTATTTATTATCTTTCAGAAATCAGATTTACGCTAAACCAGCAAGAGACACTTCAGTCCCCACAGCACGAACTGGCTACTTTTAAAGTTTTGTCATTGCAAGCCTCACTTTTACAGCGAACTTTCGATATGAAAGTCAGTCTTCTTCTGGGAGGAATCTCCTTAACTCAAAACAGAAACGATTCCGTGATCAACATCATCAGCACTCCACTGGAATACACCTCAAGCGACTCGTGTCTGTTTAAAGTTGAATACACTCAAGTACGACTTGTCTTTTTTTTTAGTTTCTAAGGTACAGTTTGAGATATTTTACTTTTTTTAGGTTGATACGAAATCGCCAGAATTCAAAACCGTTCATCAGTTGTGCGAAACTTGCCTGACGGTCGATTTCAGCATTTTAACCGTACAACTACACCAAGAAGCCCTACTTCTTCTTATCGAATTTGCGCAAAGCTTACAAAATTCCGTCACAGATATTACCAGCAGTTCTGGTCCAGTTCCCTTAGGTACGGTGTCCTGGTGCGACCGAGAAAAAAAACGGCGTCGTGGTATCCTTTGAAGCGATAATAATCGCTAATAATTTCGAAGGTTGCTATGACACCGTTTTTTGGTCAAATACGATTCTTTTATTTAAGAAACTGAATAATTTGGCGTGTTTATTTACATTTGTAGCTAGGCGTTTGAGTATAGCCAGCAATCTAAGTGATTTTGGAAAAGAAACTTCCAAGACTTTGTTGTCGAGACAGCGGAGACAGGTGGATTCGGTGGTGGAAAGTATAAAAATCAAAATTAAAGCTAGGATTGAAGAGGTTAAGGTTAACTTTTCTACTGACAGGTAATTATTTTATAATTGATTGAATTATTTAATTTGTTTTAGGTTATATTTTATTGCAAAAAAAATTTTTGCCAAGATTTCTAATGAAGTTATGTCAGAAAACTGATATTTACAAATAACGGAACCGTTACTGTTATTTATCATTTTAAAATAACAGGTTTATGTTATTTTAAACAGTTATTCTTACTACACCTAAAACATAAAAAATATAACAGTACATTCGCTATTGGCAAGTTTTGTAATGAATTCATGCCACAAAACTGTTATTTTGAATAAAATATTTGGAAATGTTATTGTAATATAAATAATATTTTACTAAAAATGACATTTTATTACTAAAACTATTTTTATTGGTAAGATTTGTTATGAATTCATGTCGCAAAACTGTTATTTACAAATATTTGGGACTGTTTCTTACAAATAACAGTTAGGACTGTTACTGTTCTTTATAAATAACACTTTAAAATAACAGGTTTATGTTATTTTAATCTGGTATTATTATTGCACAGAAAAACTGTCGGAACTGTTAATATTATTTATCATTTTAAAATAACAGGTTTATGTTATTTTAATCTGGTATTATTATTGCACAGAAAAACTGTCGGAACTGTTAATATTATTTATCATTTTAAAATAACAGGTTTATGTTATTTCAAACAGTTATTATTACTACACTTAAAGCCTAAAAATATAACAGTACAGTCGCTATTGACAGGTTTTGTAATGAATTCGTGTCACAAAACTGTTATTTCCAAAAAAATATTTGGAGCTGTTATTGTAATATTATAAATAATATTTTACTAAAAATGGCATTTTATTAGTGAAACTATTTTTATTGTTAAGATTTGTTATGAATTCATGTCTCAAAACTGTTATTTACAAATAACGTTTGGGACTGTTATTACAAATAACAGTTAGTTGTTATTGTTTTTTTATAAATAACAGTTTAAAATAACAGACTTTAATTAGTAAAATACGATAATTTATATTTAAATTGTTTTTAATGTTCCTAAAATGTTTCGTCAATATTATTTTTCTTAATAATGTATTTTTTTCTGTAGTTTGAACATCGCTTCCATAGCTTTTAGAGACCTAAATGCCGAAGTGATTGTAAAAACCACTTACACCCAAGTCATGGCCAATCTCCGCGAATTGTCAGTTATGGATTTAAATCCCGAAACCAAACACAGTGCGGTACGCATTTCCAACATTTATTTAACCGAACCTATGTATTATCCATATTTAAATTTTACTAGATCCTGAAAACCGAAGCAGACGATGCCCTTACGGTACTGGTTGTTCTCAATAACTTGGAGGGCGAATCTTACAAGCCTGACATAGATGTGCAAGTTAAGATGGGTGGTACCAGAATAGTATTCGTAAACTGGTTCGTCACCAACTTTTTGGTATTTTTTAAATAAATTAGCTGTGCAGGGTGATGCACGGTTAATACTAAGTTAGATGTTTATACGGAGGTGATTTAAAAATACCAACGACTATACAGGGTGTTCTAATAAAAATAAGTAAAAAAGTTTGTATAAATGTATGTTCTAAAATGCCTAGTTTCGGAGATACAGGGTGTAGAAGTTTCATTTTTATTTCGATTTTTTCCAAATAATTTCTAAAGTAACGTCAATATTTGGATAAAAATTTAACATGAGAAATTTGATTTTGATGTCAATATGATTCCTATTTGTAAGGGGCACCCCTACATGTGTTTTACCTGTTTTGAAGTGTAATAACTTTTCGTCCGTACCTGTATAAAACTAGTGAGTGAAAAAGTATACAATTACGACGTTTAACGTAGCATTTATTTGTTCTCCAAAACCGTCTAACCTACCATCAACCGTGAACCACCCTGTGTATCAGGGTATATATTAAACATATTTTTAGGGTTTCCTCAATCAATTTCAAGCGGCCCAGCAAGCCATCGTGGAGGCTTCAGAAGTGGCCGCTCAGAAAGCCAAAGAGAACGCAAAAGAAATGTATCAGAAAGCGACTAAAATACAGTTGCAGATCAATCTTAGGGCTCCGAAAATTCTGGTTCCCGCCAGTAGTCAGAGCACGGACGCTTTGCTTCTAGATCTCGGTATCATTTCGATTAGCAACAGATTTAATGTTCTGGATATTAAAAATAAGGTAAGGTCTCTACAATCGTCGCTCAGTGTTACGTCACATGTATTGTCACTAGTAACTGTCATAATAATATCGAAATTAATTAAATCGAATTGTTTAAGTGATATTTTCAAGTCAATAACTCGGAAACGGTTGATTTGAGGTACATTTGAGCCTTATTTATATATTCTTAAAGTTGCTCAACCGACTAGACAAAATGTGCTGCCAACTGGAGGACAAATCGTGAACCATTCAGGGCGGAGTCAAAAATATCGATTATTTTCGTCATTTTCCTCAGAGTAATGTAATATAGCCCGGGTTTCTGCGAACTTTAATAGTGATCAGCTGATTAAGATATTTAAACGAAACTTTTATTTTATTGTAAATTGTAGATTATTTTTGCCTGTTATTTTAAGAATTCTAAACCGTATTAACAAAGAAATTATTATTTCGATATGTTGGTACATTATTTATAATTTATGATAATGCTAATTGGCTGTTAATTAATATTTAAAAAAAAGTTACATACCTATTTTAATTTGATTTAATGCAGGTTTATAAAAGAATCATTTCATTCTTAGATTATTTTATTCTAAATTGAGTGCTTTACGAATTTTACGATAATTTTTTTAAACATAAAACTTTTTACATTTTCGATGCCGACTAATTGGCATGGTATTATTGGTATGGAAATTAGCCAAGAAAGAAAAGAATTGGCTATAACATGTAATTTTTCGAAAAAAAAAAAACATATTATACCTATATCGCTGAAAAGCTTAAAAAATGGCGCTTTTTATGAAGTTTACTTCCTAGCCATCTATGGTTTCCATTTTAAAAAAACATATGTTTGTGTCATATGTCAAAAATGACAGGCTTTAGAAAGAAAACAGAAAACACAAATTCATTAGGTATGTGATTATCTACAACTTTTATCTGAAAACTTTTGTCTAAAATACCGTATGATCGAATAAAAACGGCGTCAGCGATGGCTATGAAATGATGATCGATGATATTTCCCATATAATTTTACATATAAAATGACAGCGATCTTCATTTCATAGCCATCGTTGACGCCGTTTTTATTCGATCATAGTGTAGATTATAATGGAATTAGAGACAAGTTTTAAAATAGCCAAAATTTGTTTTTTTCGAAATATCTAATAAGCCTTGAACTTCTCCGAAAAATCTAAAAGGCGCATATTTATGACCCCACAAAACTGCAATTCTTTCCCCATTTAACCGACTTTCTATCTCCAGTAGTTTCCAAGATACCCATAGAGAATATCGTAGGAAACTCACCCTGCATAGTATTTAGAAACTATTATTATTATTTGACTAGATTAATTTGATTAATAAGACTCGATTAATTTAATTTAAAATAAATTTGATCAGTTTTTTTTTCGTATATTCTACTACCAGAAAATCAAAAATATATGATAACGCACTTTTCAACGAAGTTGAAGGAAGATACCTATAGTGTATCTGTCACAATACTTAATAGAATTACTACAATTAGAAGAAAAACAAAAAGAAAAAATACCCAAATACCTTCACCTACTACTCATCTATAAAATAAACGAATATAATCTCTTATAAAAACACTACACAACTACTTCTTTTATTCTACACTGAAAAAATTATCAAACTTACTAATTAATCAAACAAAAAGAAAAAACAACCAAATTATTCCTTCACCTACTACTTAACTACAAAATAAACTATAAAAACACTACTACTAAAGTATTTCTGGTAATATAATTAAACTACACTAAATATTATAATTAAACTTAAAAAAAAACGATCTAATTTTACACTACAACCACTACAACTACAAAGTAATAAGAACATTTTTTGAAACTAGAACTAGATTCGTGCGACCAGTATAATAGATCAAGCGGACAAAGAATATAAAATATGTACTTTAAAAATGTGCATTCAGAAAGAAAAAAATATCTCGAAAATTATCTAAACAAACATTTTTTTTTTCTTATCAGTGAAAAACATCGGCCTCGTCGGCCTTGCGGAATTTGTCGGGTATTTACAATGGTCGAATTGTATAATTACCAGCTTTTATAGCATATCTAATAGACAAAAAGTATCTGGTCGATTAGTAACCAATTGGCACAGTCCGAAAATTATCGATTTTTATTTTCTCTGTTTTTATTGGTCGCTTCAAAATTCAGAGTCACAAAAAATATTTTTCTGTAGTAAAAGACTGTGAAATACGTCCCGACATCTGGTGCTTTACATCCATAAACGTCTTAGGTTGAGCTACTTTAAAAATTCATATACAAGAATTTGAGGTACAGAACTGAAATATGCAATAAAATACAGGGAGTTGCATTAAAAAAATTAAGCTTTGATGTACCACGACTTTATGACCGACCCTGTATACTTAAATTTATTACTCGTTAATATGCATTTAAAAACCCTATAACGTTTATATTTAACTTTTTGCGGTACCTCGTGTATTTTACCTAATAATCGACCGTTTCCACACATATCAGCGACCCTGTATAGGCAGAATCTACTTTCTAATATTGACTAATATTGACAGGAAGGATACTCGGCAGTTGTGGACGATATGAACATAGCCTTGACTAATCTAATCCAGTCAAAAGTAAAATTGGACTCGAATGAAGCCATTCTTCAGGAGACGAATATCCTAGAACCTATCAATTTTGAGATCAAGGTTAAGAGAAACTTATCGGCCGCATGGTATAAGTCCATTCCAGATATAGAAGTCGGTGGAAAGATTAAATCTATCTGTCTACATCTGTCTCAGGCAGATTATCAGATGATTATGTCTGTTTTGAACGAGAACTTACAGGAAGGCAAGGTATTAACGAGTATTTATTGAAATATTTTTTAATTGTCTATACAAAAACGAATTACTTTTTTATTTATTAATTATTAAACATTATCAACAGATAAAAAATATAAACCTTTTTTAAAAATTATAAAGTGTGGCGAAAAGATGAAATACTATAAATTAGTATCAGTGTATTGTAAATTGTAATCGCAAAACATTTTCAAAGATTGAAGCTGCAAAAATTAGTTTAAACCGAATCTTATTATCGCTATGTTGGTCATATTGCGCCGTGTTCAGCAATGTTGTCGTTTATTATTTGACAATTATCCTAATGTCAATGATTATTTTGTATAATATCGTGTTGTTGAATCTTTGTGAGCAATTCTCGTTTTTTGCTTATTTTCGTATTTTGTTTTAAATTGCACATTTAAGCACAAATAGTTCTTTTAAGAACTAAATTTTCGAGTTTACGAAGAAATACGGCACAATTTCTTGAAATTGTGTGTTGAAAATATGCCAAAGCATTTAAACAGTCGAAGCAAAGAGCTTGTAGCTTCCCTGTTAAACAATTTGAACGAGAACGTGACAATAAATGTCCTTTATTACCTTTGACTGCAGTCAGAAAAGTAAGTTTGATTGATAAGCACATTATACCACTTTCAAAGTTAGTTTTATTCTGTGATTATTAGTTTGTGCATTAATATCATCCTCTTGTTATTACCACTTATGGCGTTGTAAGATACATCAATAAATAAATAACCCATAATTACTCTTAGAATAATCTTCAAAATGGACTAGTTTTTGCCAATATGTAATAAGTAAAATAAGCTATAAAACAAATAAATCAATTAATTACTAACATATTAGTTATTAAATTAAAAATAAAACGTAAAACTCTTAAAAAATGATATAATAAATATATTGTTTGTCAATTTTAAATTAAGATTCATCTCATAAATCCATCACAATTTGGCAGCGCTGTCTTTGTGCTTGAAATTGTTTTGCGATTACCATAGGTAAGCGGTGCATGTAAACCCACACTTATGGTATATTTCTTTATGGTCATTTCTCAGTGTATATCTAGGTGTGTATATTTTTTTAAGGCTGCAAGTCCTCCCGAAGAAATAAAAGTCACATCTACAACAACTGTCACGACAAGAGCTACATTGGAATCTGGTATTAGTTTAGTTTCAAGAGAAGATAAATCCGGGGCTAAAGAAAAGCCGCATATATTTCTACAGTTCACTTTCACCATGGATCATCTAATTCTCAATTTGTACAGCGGCGGTTTCAAGAGTGTAGGTGTTATTTTGTATTGTATATAAATGTATATATGTATTAAATTTTGTATTTAATCTGATAGAACGTAAAATCAACGCCTGATAAAAAAGCGGACAACCATCTTGGCCGATTTTCCTTAGAAGGGTTTGCAGTCAAAGGAAAAATTCTGTCAGACGATTCCCTGGTGGCTTCTATCTTACTGGTCAATTGTCTACTTGATGACATGCGCAAAGGCAGAGAAGATAAACTTAATAGATTAATAGAAAGGTTTGTCAATGAGCTACAAAATCTAAGAAGAGAATATATGACGTTGATAGTTGTTATTCTTATTCAAAATTAACTTGTTTTTTTTTGGTATTTTTTTACTATGCCTGTCCAAATCATCCATTTTTGGTAGACTGTCTATGGAGAGAGAATAACAATATAACGGGTGTTTCTCAAAAGTGGTTCGCTCCTCTAATTTTTTTATTTGTTCTGATAATAAAACGGAATTTGGTATTCAATTACTTTCGGTCATTTCCTGTTTCACCGGAAATGGCTACAACTTTTGATTTTTAAATAGTACTCCCGATATTTGTTTCCTTTATATGATAGACAATGACATTCTAAGTAGAATGACATATCATATGTCAACTTTTGGCATTTTCAATTAAAAAAATAGTCAGAGATCAAGGTTTTCAGTTTGCCAATTACTAGGTTTTCAGCACTTGGGTTTTTCAGATGTTGATTGGGAGAGGGTTAAAAATTTTAAAAAATCGTAACTCCAAAATTACAGTAGCTAGCGAAACGCGGTTTTCAATTTAAGATTAGGAATAATATTAGCAACAAAATTTGTAATAACATCAAAATCAGTCAGAGTCGCAGTTTTTGAGAAAAAAAAATATCAAGTATGGGTATACGTGCCTCCCGGCGCCAATTTTTTTATTTTCTATCTGAAAAAATAAAAAAGTTATAGGGGGTGAGCCACTTTTGAGAAACACCCGGTATAATTGTAATATACGAGATCCAAAAAATGACAAGAAAAACATTTAAATTCAAAAAAATGAATTGACAGTGAAGTGACAGCAGTTACTAGTGTCATATATTTTTTTGCTGGATACACTGTAATACAGTATAATCATTAACCTCAGTTTCTCGATAATTTTTTAGGTCTATGAACGACGATTCCGTATCCTTGCATTCCGACTCGGGCATTCCATCATCTCGCAGCATGATAGATATCACTTACCAACAGTCAGGGAACGACATGTTTGCGGACGTGCGCATTTTCAGTTTCACCCTGATCCTTTCCGTGGAATACCTGATGAAACTTGCAGACTTTTTCGGAGACACCGAAAAAAAGGCAAAGGCTCCGGTAGAAGTTAAAAGTACCAATGCAGCAGGTTAGAGGATATATAATTGATTTAACTTAAGAATCTATTACGCTGTACTGTTCGGGTCGCTCTCAGGGGTCGGGTAAAGCGGATGTGTGGCCGAAGGAAATATACAGGGTGTTTCAAAACAAATACGAAAAACTTCAGGGGGTGATTCCTTGTTCAAAATAAAGGGTAGTTTGTTTCATAAACGTTGAGTTAAAAGTCAACCATTCAGGAGATATCGCGGTACAAAGATGGCGGAAAAATAATGTTTTTATTTTTTATCTTGAAAACGAAAAGCGACAGACTAATGAAATTTTATGGAAGCATTACTGTTAAAAACACACTTTCTGGTAATTTTCTCACTTTTTTAAAATGAGTGGAAGGGGTTGAGATATACTACCCCTATCATTCTTGTTAACGAAATTTAAAGAAAAATCTTAGCAAGCACATGCAAAAAAATGAATTTGGATAGTTTAGTTTGTTTAGAAACTTTTTTATCTCTTGTGTTTTTTTGATAAAACTCACCGATTTGAAATTAAAAAATAAAATGTCAATTGACAAAATGACAAAAACATTTTTATTTTTAATTTCAAATCGGTGAGTTTTATCAAAAACACAAGAAAAAAAAGTTTCTAAACAAACTAAACTATCAATTTTTTGCATGTGTTTGATAAGATTTTTCTTTAAATTTCGTTAACAAGAATGAGAATGATGTATATTTCAACCCCTTCCACTCATTTTAAAAAAGTGAGAAAATTACCAGAAAGTGTGTTTTTAACAGTAATGCTTCCATAAAATTTCATTAGTCTGTCGCTTTTCGTTTTCAAGATAAAAAATAAAAACATTATTTTTCCGCCATCTTTGTACCGCGATATCTCCCTAATGGTTGACTTTTAACCCAACGTTTATGAAGCACACTACCCTTTATTTTGAACAAGGAATCACCCTCTGAAGTTGTTCGCATTTGTTTTGAAACACCCTGTATATTATATTTCAGAAATCTGCCTAAGGCTTAGCCCGATCCTGTCATGTTAAGCCACACCCAAAATCCCAAACACACGTGCTTTGAT
Source organism: Sitophilus oryzae (assembly GCF_002938485.1). Lineage (NCBI taxonomy): Eukaryota > Metazoa > Arthropoda > Insecta > Coleoptera > Curculionidae > Sitophilus > Sitophilus oryzae. The sequence goes on from NW_022146501.1 coordinate 3,582,937, forward strand.
TAAGACTTGATTAAGGTTAATTTGTTACAAAACCATATAAATTATATATCACTGTAATAACAAACCTTCAATCTATTTCCGTATTGTAAGGGAATTTTAAATTATGTATGTCTTTATTCTCGAGAAAATTTAGTCCAAACATAAGGAATATTTTGTTGATGTTGACCATCAAAATCTTAAAAATAAAGAAGTTGTCTAAAAATGTTGACAACGTAAAATAAAACGACAAATTATTGAGTCTACCCTACATCATATTTTTACACGTTTTGAATTAAATTAAAATGTCACTGATAAACCGGAATTTAAGTCGGCTATTATAGGACCCCGTCGCGTTCGGTCAAAGATTTTTGATATGTTCTTTCCTTAATCTTTTTATTCAAAGTTACGACCTGATAACAATTAGTTAATGAGGTAAAATCAAAAAGCCTCAAACTTTCTCTATATTTCTCGCGCTTCCTTTTATTCTTTTTTTTAAATTATGGATTTCATGAAATGTACTATTTTTTTGTATTATCTTTGTGTATTTTACTTCATACTTTACTTTGTTGTTGGAACATGACAATTTTTTATTTAATAATGTTATAGCGAAAAAACCGTCGAAAGTATCCATTGAAGAAGCGCAGCCAAAATCATCCAGTCAGATAACGTTGAGCTTGAAGATCGAGAAACCCGACATTATCCTTGTCGAACACATGAACAATATAAACACGAACGCGATGATATTGAACGCCGAAGTCGTCCTAAAATTCAGAATGAACGGAGACCATCAAGTCGTAAACGGCTTGATTAAAGATTTGCAGTTGTACACTTGCAAATATAATCCTGCGCTAAGGGCAGAGAGCAGGGTGAGTGCAAAAATGTGTTGTGTCTAATTCCACAACCGATTTGACATCCAGTCGACTGACTATATAACTCTTTTTTCAATATATTATGTCTTATTTTATAGGGGAATATTCTGCATCCTGTAACAATCAGCCTAGCGGGAAGCACACCAGAAGACAAAGGGTTGCATATAGAACTTGTGGTTGAAGCTGTAATATTGAGAGTTTCCCCTGCAACAATAGAGCTCTTAAACAGGTAATTTAGAGGCTATGATAATTATGAAAATTTTGGACATTTGTTATTGAATTAGATGAGAAATATTCAATTTTTAAAATAGCCACTTCTTTGGAAGGACGTTGGTCGTATCTAGTATTGGTTTCCTTTGTTTTGATTGAGTGATAATTTGACACTGACGTTTATGAATATAAGTTGGAAATCAGTGGAAAAAAAATATGGAAATCAGTGATTGTTAACAATTACTAGTAAAAGCTCACATTCACTGATTTGCTAAGACTACGCCAGTAAAAGTTCAACAGCTGTTTTTGTTGGACGATAGCAGTGAGTTTGAAAGATTCAGTTAGCAGGGTTGTCGCATGTAAAATTTAAAGATAAATAAGGATGTTGAATAATAGGCAATATAAGGATAACAGTAAATTGAGCTAAACGTTGGCAACGTTGACAGACATCTGGCGTAAATGCGCTTTGTTTGTGGTTATGTATAATTATTGTTTTGTTATCGTTGTAAAAAGTGTTGTGCGGTATTTTCCCTATGGAAGAAATTTTCTGCGAAAAATTAAGGTAAACTAGATACTTGCAAGAATGTAATAGTGCTTGTTTTTTATTTTTGCAATATAATGAAGTCACAGCAAAAGTTAAGCGTGCGAGAGAAAAAAATATTAAGGAACCTAGTAACTATTGACTACTAAAAACGAATAACTCCCGTTGAAGAAAATTCGGGCATACTTTATTTTATCCATGATGAAGAACTTTATTAAAAAAACCTTGTACCAATAAGTAATCTTATGTTTATGAATGTTTTTTTTAAATTGTTTTGTATGCTTTAAAATGTTTATTATAGTACCTTTTAATATTTAGAAGGTTATGTCGTTCTTTTCTACAATTTTTAATAAATATAATAAAGAAGGAAATTGTAATTTTAAGGTATGTGGATCAGCTTGAATTTTTAGGTGGTATTCTGAAAAGTTTTATTTGTTGTAACTTTCACCAACATTCTTCCTCACCACTCTCTGTACAATAGAATAACTTTTACTGGCAAACTTTAGTAATTGTTACTTTCTCTATAGTGAATGTTAGAAATTACTAGGAAAAGTCGACAAATCTCTTTAAAATACCATATTCACTGGTCCAATGCAATTATTGGTGTGATTGCATAGCTACTGAAATTTAAGGAGTTTTTAAAATCACTTTAATGTGAATCCCGCAGTTCCTTTTTTATTGTTTGCTATACATATTTCCTTATATTTTTTCTAGAGTTCTAGCTACGATGTCCGAACAGCCGGCGACAGGCGGCGACGACGTAGAAGAGACCAACTTCCAACACATCTGGGACGTGAAACCGTTCAAAGACAACGACTTTTGGTTCTTGAAAAGTGACATGGCAGAGGAAGCCACAGAACAAGTGATGGAGTACATACCGGAAAAGAAAACCTTGCAGGAAATCTGCATTATATCCATGTCTTCCTTGGTGATAACCGTCGAAGCCGGTGTAGGAAACAAGACTCTGCCTATGTTACTATTCGAAACGACTTTGAAAGGAAGCGCGAAGAATTGGAGCTCTCAGTTGAGCGTGGAGGCTGGAATAACAGTTCAAATGGGGTACTACAACAGTAGGTTGGCGTTGTGGGAACCACTGATTGAACCGGTTGAAAGGAAACGTAATGGTAAACTGACGTTTGAACCTTGGGAACTGAAATTGGAACTTTCCATGAACGAACCTGATGACAGTTTGAATTTTTCCAGTCCAACATCAGAAGAGGTAAATATTAAGTCACTATTACATTAGACACATGGTCAGACGATGGTCAGACGGCGCTCTGATTGGTCAGAGCGTTTTCGCGCCACTTTTCATCCGTAAATTTGTTACTCCAGCCCGTCAATGGAGAAAGATCGTACGATAACAGACTTTTGACACTTTTTTGACAAATTTAATCTAACCTTAATAAAATATAATAGTACAAGAGCTAGCAACGTCGGAAAACGATAATTTTAAGAAAGCTGTTCTTTAATATATCTTTTGCTATGCTCTCTTAACCAAAGTGCGGGCCGTCTGGCTGCCGGTAGACTACTACGGTTCATTACTGCGCATCACATCTATACAAGGTATCCCATTTTCGTGTGTTGTGTGGGATTTCCTTATTATGACTAGAGATACAGTGATGCGATTTTCACATTACTTTGCTACTTTTTTATGAAACTAAATATGCTACACATATGTTTGTCCTAGCCTTATTAGTTCCTGAAATACAGGGCGAATTTATGATGCGCAGTAGTGAACAGATGTTGAATACAAATATGGTTGCTCAGTAGTGAACGCAACGTCTACCGGCAGTCAGACAGTCCGCATTCTGTTCAGGCGAGCATATCAAAAGATATATGATAACGTTGACGTTAATCTTGTTTAATAGTTATTAAGAGTATATTTTAATTACTTTTCAGCAAGTGGAGATTGTGAATCAACCCCCTGTAATGAGTATAGATTTCACGTCAGAGAAAACTCTAGAAATGACCGTCACAAAGACCTGCTTAGAAGTACTTAACAATCTGGGCAAAGCTTTTGCTTCAGCCATGAAATCCGAGGAAAAAATATCTTCTAGCGATGTTCTAGCACCGTACAGGTATAATAAGCATTATTTTACTTTTAAGTTACTTTAATACTCATCTAATTTCTGACCAATGAGATTATACATGACAGTGACAGTTCCAAAAAATCCTATATGGGTATTTCGCCACTGCACTGCAAGAAAATCTACAAAATAAAATAGTAAATAAAAACCCAAACGGAAACTACTTGTCAGAAGTTATGTTTACAGTTATACAAATTTGTCTAACAAAGAAAAAAAATGCTTAACGTTTCGGAAAGTTTATCTCTTTCCGTCGTCGGAAGCAAAAAAAATACAAAGAATAAAGAAAAAAACTATTTAAAATATTTAAGTTCAACTATTCGAGAACACTTTAGTTTTTTTTTTTTAAAACAGATACGTCTACAAGAAACCGTTGACGTTCTGTTAAAATGACATTTTGAATGACATTATATCAAGTTAAACTTCAAAATTAACATTTACTACCTGATAACAATTACTTAATAAGGTCAAACCAAAAAGCCCCAAACTTTCTGTATGATTATTTTTAAATTTTACGTATGTTGTGTTTATTTATGTTATGTTCTTTAAAATCAAAAAAGCGATTGCCATACATTACTAACATCTACAGATGCATTAGCAATACATTTATTTTTATTAGATTGTATTAAAAATGCCTCTTTTATTTTTCTTTTAGAGGCTATCGCTTCTTTCATTATAATTTTGGCGTTATTAAAATTTATTTTGTGCCCTGTGTCACATGAGTGCTGACAAATCTTAGATTTGTGAAAATCTCCCTTTCTTAAATAATCTTTATGTTCTTTAATTCTAACATTTACGGGTCTAGATGTTTCACCAATGTAAAATTTATCGCATTCACATGGTATATGGTATATTACATTTTCTGTTTGTTGTTCTGTTTTCATTGGTTTAGTATGTGATAGAATGGATCTAGTGTGTTGTACCAGTTGATTAACTGTTTATTTTGTCAAATTTTGGATGTCGAAGTAGTCTCTTTTTGGACAAGCTTAATATAATAATATAGATTATTCTACAGGGTGTTTCTCAAAATAATCGTAAAACACCGTGTGTTATACGTGTTATTTGTTTCTAGAGTTCTCAATGAGATTGGAGAAGATATAACTTTACTGCTACATGAAAGTTCCTTTAATGTAGCTGCAGGAGGATCATTAGAAGATATCAACAGATCTGCCGCAGTTCCGTTGGTGTTAAAAGATGCACCAACAGACGAAATTCAGCTCGGTATTGATTTTTCTTAATAATAATAAACACTTATTTTTTTAATAAAAATCTTTTTAGACAAAGAGCTGAATAGAAGCGCCCAAGAAAAAGAATATTTCTTGCAAGTTAAAGTGAACAAGACTGACTGTGAATTGACTTTGCCAGTGATGAGGGCGGATAAACGATTTTTCTCTTTAAATTATACCAAGGATAATAATAATTGGGGTGTTATTTCTGATGTTAAAGTAGATGCAGGTGTTACTTTAGTGACAATACGAAGCATTCTACAGGTATGATATAGTTTTTTTTTAAATATAAGGCCAAGACAAAGAATGTTGTCACGTTGTCAATCACTAAATGTCTATATAATATGGTAGTGATACACTAATTTTAATGTATTTTATTCTCTATAGCAAGAAACAGATACGGTAATCGCAAAACATTTTCCGATGCACGTCATCAATCATATCGAAATTGATTCTACAGCCTATAAACCTGACTAAATGAAGTTTCGATAAAAATGTTTAAATTTGTTATATAATTTACAATACCTAGCAGCTCTTCATTTTACTTTATAGAAAAAATTATTTTAACAAATATTTTATTTAGATTAAAGCTGCAAAAATTAGTTTAAAGCTTTGAATAAGAAGACTAAGGAAGGAGCATATCAAAAATCTTAGGTCCACCGCGATGGGCCTCAAATATGGCCGACTTAAATTCCGGTTTATCAGTGCCGTTCTAATTTTATTTAAAAAATGTAAAACTATGATGTAGGGTAGACGTGGGGTAGACTCAATAATATGTTGTTTTATTTGACGTTGTGAATAAATGTTGGTAGTTATTAAAATTGTTACAAAAATATATAATTCTAATAAAAATAGATAAGTTATAATAATTATTTATTAACACAAACATCCGATACGCTACTGAAGCATGTAAATCTGGTAAATCAAATTGACGTATCTAAATTCTTTGACATCTAATCTTTGACAAGTAGTAAATAAAAGCAAAAATGCAAGAAAACATATATAATTAGTTAATTTAAGTGAATTTCATAAATGATCGGTTTACTACACGTATGTATATTATATAGTCACTTACTAGCGAAAAGTTGTTCCATTATTTCACTCGATTTTTGCCGAGATCTACCGCAACGCAACACAACCAACTATTTTAGAGTCTTTTTCCATAAATCACGATAGTGTCACTGTTAATTTAAGTTCTGCCACAATTTCCATCTAGATTTACTACCTTTATACAACTATCAGTAGTAGCATAAATAAATAACATAAAATAAGCTCCGTAAAGACTGACAAATCCATAAAATTTCAAATCAAATTCAAATGTGTCAAATGAATCGTTAAACAGAACTGTCAAGGATCCCCACCCTAGAGTGCTTTTTCCGCCCACCATGCATGAATACATGGATAGCTTTATGCTCCTTCCTTAGTCTTCTTATTCAAAGGTTTAAAGCGATTTTTATTATCGCCATGTTGGTCACATTGCACCGGGATCAGCAACGTTGTCATTTATTATTATTTGACAATTATTATCATAATGTCAGTCATTATTTTGTATAATATCGTGTTGTGAGCCTATCTTTGAAAGTTATTCTCGTTTTTTTGCGGATTTTCGTAGCAATTGTACTCTTAAGCACAAATAGTTCTTTTAAGAACTAAGTTTTCGAGTTTTTGTATTGCCTTTCTTGAAATTGTGTGTTGAAAATATGTCGAAGCATTTAAAAAGTCGAGGCAAAGAGCTTGTAGCTTTCCTGATAAACTATTTTGAACGAGAAACGTAAAAATCGTTAAAAATGATATAATAAATCTATTGTTTCCCAATTTTACATTAAGATTCATCTCATAAATCCATCACAATCTGGCAGCGCTGTCGCCATCGCTTGTCACTCAAAGTTGATCACGTGCATCGAAAATTGTTTTGCTATTACTTTAGGTCTTTATCTAGGATCGATAAAAACCTAATATATTTTAGGTATACAATCATTTTTCTGTGCCAGTTGACGTCTATTATATGACAGAAAAGGGTAACGAACTAGAACTAGTAGGTTCAGTGGAACCGAACAGCGTTCTAGATCTTCCACTTAAAGCCGTTTACACGCCCACAAACGAACTGTTCTTCAGCGTGTCGGGATACTCGGTTACCACTGCTCCATACATATGGAAAGATCTCCAAACCAACTTGAACATCGTCAAGATACTGCATTGTCCCATTTTAAAAGACATGGAATATACCGGGAAGTATCCTTTTATCCTTAAGGCTATCGGTGAAATGGAACAGGTGATGTAGAATATAGAAATATCGCTGTGTTAACTATAATCCGCTCTTTCTTTTAGGTGTATTACGCAAATACAATGCGGCATACCATGGCAAGCACTTGTTTCAATATCCATTTGAGACCAGCGGCAATACTGAAGAATTTCTTGCCGTTGCCGATTATTGTTTGTATTGACGAGTTGGCTGACGAACTGGAGGTTAATTTGGTGGTATTTGTCGATTAATAGGTCTATGAATGTTTTATTTCTAGGTTAAAGCTGGAGATACTCTTCAATTGCCTAATGTAGATCCAGGAAAAAGCGTTATAGTAATAAGGGTAAGTTATTTTCAACAATTCCTATATCATTTATAATTATTACCACTTAATATCTACCTATAGATCATACCAAATAAAATTTTAGTCACGTGATTAAGCTTGACCGGTACAGCGTTGCCTACTTTTACATATTTTCTTTTAATCAAAACATTTTAGGAAACACAAATAAATTAATTATAAATACATATATATATATATATATATATATATATATATATATATATATATATATATATATATATATATATATATATATATATATATATATATATATAATATAAACAGTTATTTACGTAAACAAAACTCACCTCTTTAACAGTTATGTTATATGTATTTTCGTTATGCTCATATGCGTACATCATATGGCAATTCAATCCATCACTGTCAGCGCACTGTTATTTTCATAACTGTTATTTTTGGAACACCTATTGCACTTAGCTTGGTTAAATTTTTGTGGTGCCAATGTGCCGCTGTTATTTTCAAAACTGTTATTTTTGGAAGTAACATCGGCTACGAACTGCTATTCATAAATAACAGTTTTAAACTGTTATTTGGAGTGGTCAGAATTAAAATGGATCAAGTCAAATTTCCTACTATTTTAAGATAATAGTCGTTATACGTTTTAAAATATTGTTTTTTTCCAGTAGAGAAATGAGAATCAAGTCATACTTCAGGCATTAAGCAGCTATAGTCTGTTTCTGTTTGGTTTCTGAATATTCTGTTGAACCAATTTATATCTAAAATTTTAAATATTTTCAGAGATAAAATGGTTCAAGTCCAAAAAAATATAAACAAACATTCTTAAAAATGACCACAGTTGTATTTTGAGTTACTTTAGTTTGCAATTATACAATTTAAAATATAATATAGCATTGTGTCAAGTTTTCTTCTCCAGCTTCTTTTATTTTAATTAATTAACATTAAAAAGCTTCTTATTTTCTTATTGATCCAATTCTGAACCCCCCATTTTAACAGTTAAATTATAACCCGTTCTACTGTGATTTTTGATTTGGTTATATGCCTACTGTATCAAATATTTTCTTTTAAAATGTTTTAGTTGCCTGAATATCTGGAAAAAGAGTGGTCTTGTCGCAAGGAAACCGAAACCAACCCACAAGAGTTCAACGTATGGACTTTCGACAGTTACGACAGCCCAACGAAAATGTCTCTGGACCTCGGTATGCACACCATCAACAAAAACGGCTCCTTAATATATTCGTTGTACTGTCCGTTCTGGATGTTAAACAAAACTGGACTGATGCTCGGATACAGGGTGAGCAAATTATTTCTGATTCCTAATTGAGTCTTTTTTTTTCAAAAAAAGGCCGATTTTACTTTTAAATGTTTACGAAATATTTTAGAAATCAAAGAAAACTGAGAGGAACGATGCATTTGGAAGTCCCGTCAAGGTATCTTTTACCGACCATCTGAGCTACTGGGGGCGAATTTTTGTATTTTTTTTGTGCTCTATATTTTGTTTGTCCTGACCCCACTGCATGCCATGTATTTTCTTCACACTTCTTTTACCGTGAATAATAATCTTTTAGCTGGGGGTTCAGCATCTGTAAAGTAATAAAATATATACAGATGTCATTTTTTTTAATAATTTTGAGGTTGTATAATTAATAAGTGCATTTCGTGAAAATATCAAGGTTCTGTCTTTGCTGAGAAGTCAGATACAGAGATAACCACACTACTTGCAACTAAAATGGCCCGCTCTATACAATATCATGAAAAAGTTTTATGATCAAAATTTCTTTATATCATGACAGGAAAACAATAATTCTTTTTTGAATATATCAGTGACATTTGTATATACTTTGTTACTCGGGGGCATAGATAAATGAAACAAATTTAGATTGGAAAGTACCCATAAGGACAACAAAAATTGTCTTTAGCGCTGTTCTTGCAGCGGATGCGATACAAACCTTTTGATGATTTCGGAGAGGTTTGGCTTTTTTCGGAATTATGTCGCCTAATATTGTTTATTCAAATTTATTATTACATTTTTTATATTCTTAAATAATATTCAGCGTCTTTTATACAGGGTGAGTCTGGTAGATATCTGACTCCGTTGGCTAGATCTTGACACGCCCTCTCGGTATCCCCTGAGCGAGTATATAAACGCTCAAATTGTACTTTTTAGATTAGTTTTAATCATCTGCTGATGATGCTAACATGGTTAGCGGAACGCACGTCCAGTGTAATGTTAAAAAATCATAACTCCAAAATTACAGTAGCTAGCGAAACGCGGTTTTCATTTTAAGATTGGGAATAATATTGGCAACAAAATTTGTAATAACATCAAAATCTGTCAAAGTCGCAGTTTTTGGGATAAAAAAAATTGGAAAAATTCCTTTACTTTGAAACTAAAAGAACTGCCTACCAACATTTATTAACATATTTTAGTATGGGCGGCTATACGTGCCTCCCGGCGCCAATTTTTTTAACTAAAAACTAAAAAAAATTCCAAAAAAATTTTCAGAAAATTTCAAATTTTAAAAATTGGTTTTTCGCAAAAAAACTCCTAGAGATTATTTCTGGGGTCGAAATATATTACCCCTAAAAATATTTGCACTTATTTAAAATTCACTCTGTATAAGGGAACAATATTTTATATAAGAACATGTATCAAATATTAAAAAAAAAACATAAAAACAGCAGTGTGAAGAAAAACAGATAATACGTTTATTAAGGAAACTATGTTTTTGTTTCATGGGATTTTTGGATCACTTTTTGGAAACAGATGCTTACGTAAATAAAATTTAAATTAAAACTCACAAGATCAATAACTTTAAAAAATATCGCTTTAACATTTTTCAGTATTTTTCCAACAATCTTTGACGATTTTTAATTATTGAGTCCTATTTTGACAAAGGAGAACGCTAGCTGTTTTAGTTTACGGTTGTCTTTAGCAACCGCTAACAGCGCCCTACAACGGACGAGATCTAAAACTTATATTAAGTTTTGGCGGAAAGCCGAGTGTCCCAATCTAAATCTATTTCCTTTATCTATGTTTGGACGCTAGCGAATATTTTTGTTACAAAGCTGGCGCAGTAGGTTATTGATTCTATCAACTATACGTTATTCAGCAAAGAAAGCTGTAAAAATATTTATTTTTTATATTTATTCTAGAGCTCTGACGAGAATCTCAACGTTTTACACCATCCTGCCGACTTCAAGGGGCCCATTCTGTTCTCTTTCAACGCCCGAAACTTTTTCGGTAAGAAAAAATCGTCGATCCGTGTGGAGTCCGGTGATTGGTCAGATAAATTCTCTTTGGACGTTGCCGGATCGTCTGGTGTGGTACACTGCAAGTCAAACGATAAAATATACCAGGTAGGTTTAGTGATGAGAATATCAGACTCTGATCACAGTAAATTTACTTAACTTGACAATTATGAATTGAAGCTCGATTCATACTAGTTGCACTGCTTTCTACTTAAATTTAATATTGAATAAAATGACTAAGGAAAGGCTATATCAACTACCTGGACCAGAACCGTTCTGTTTCCCAAGTTGGAATCGAACCTTAATCTGGAATGAGAATCCTCCAACGGTCTAAGACACTCGAAGAAATTTCTGTTTTATAATTAACTCCTTAAAAATAACTTTAAATTTATATTTGTACACATATATACAAGTCAGATAGTGATCGAATAGTTTGTAGATTGTTATATATTCTAGCAATACAGCTTTATTTTTTAGATCGGTGTCCATAATCAACTGACTTACAATAACTTTACCAAACAAGTCACATTTACTCCGTATTATGTAATTATCAACGAAGCACCGTTTGCTATAGAATGCCAAGAAAGTAATAGACCAGCAGATAGTTGGGTTAAAGTTGAGCCAAAATCGTGTTCAGGTGAGTCCTTTTGTGATTGAATCGAGTGATCTTTTTATTATAGTCTGTCCAAGGACAAAATCCTTGACCAAAAAACAATAATTTGAAAAAAAAAATGGTTAAAAACAACAAGAGACGACGCATGACGGTTTTATATACAAACTTGTCCATAGTTAACTTAAAAAAATATTAGTATACTGCTTTTTTCTGTCATCGTCTGTCGAAAAATAACCTGTGTTGAGTGATAAAACAGAGTATGGTAATTAAGGATTGTTGAATTTTAGCTCTGTGGCCTAAAAGCGACGTAGAAGATAAATTATTGAAATTAAGAATAGTGGGTACAAAGGAAACCAGTGCTCCCTTCTTGTACACTGAAAGCCATACTACATTATTAAAGTTGAATAACAAGGTAATTGTATATTAATGAGCTGTTAGTGAATTTATAATGCTGTATTTATTTTGTTTGCAGCACGGGGGCGTAAACGTTGACATACAACTTAACGAAGGGGCGGTATATATAAACTTTGCCCCGTACACAGCTGGCTCTGCACCGGCATTGATTATAAATCACTGTGGTTCGGACATGAACTTCTGGGAAAAGCAATCAGTTCAAATTAGGTAAAATTATTTGTGTTTTCCTCTCATCCCTAATCAAAAAAGGAGAATTTAGTGTCTAACATATTGGTTATACATACTTATATGTTATAGTCTATAAAATGAATAACTTTGAATTTTGACCGTTATTTTTTACCAACATGACAAATATAAAATCCCTCTATCAAAAAAGTTACTGATATTCTTTAAATTGATTTATTTACTAACATTCGTAGGTAACTCTTTTACTTTCGTGAAATAGAAAAGGAAAATAATAAAACAAGTGACAGTTCTTCCTCTTGTTGCAAAAATCAACACGAAATGTCATAATTGACAAAAGTAAAATGTCATCAGCTTTTGACATTTCTAAATATTAGACCAATGCCGTCTCTAATAGAACAGCCACGGAGCGAGATTTATGACGTCACGCTAGTTAGATACTACGGACTAATAAATATGTTGTAGAATACACGGAAAACATAATTATTCCTCGTATTTTTGGTTTGTATTTTAAAAGTGATATAGTTTACATGAAATATACATAATACACAGTTAATAAATACAATATAATATATACCTATTTATTGTAATAAATACTTTGGCAAATAAACTATGAACCATACAAATGCAGCAAATGTTTTACAATATACAAATAATGAATAGGTAGTACATAAGATAATGGGTAAAATGTAAAGTATATTTTAAATTTTGGGGTTTGAAAATTGATCTAATTTAACAAAAAACATTCAATATCTACTAATAGTGATGTATTATTATTTGCATTCACAAAATTTATTTATATAGTATAATGTTTACTGCAATTAATAAACTAATATAAACTTGTCAAAAGATGACCACATATTTTTTTAAATTATTATTCTTAACACAAAAACTATCTACATTGACTATGGAGTACGATTTCAGCCATATTGTAAAATATTTGCTGCATTTGTATTGTTCATAGCCAAAGTATTTATTACTATAAATAGGTATATATATATATTGCATTTGTTAACTGTATATTATGTATATTTCATGTAAACTATATCAAGGAATAATTATGTTTTCCATGTATTCTACAACATATTTATTAATCCGTAGTATTTAACTAGCGTGACGTCATAAATCTCGCTCTGAGGCTGTTCTATTAGAGACGGCATTGCGTCAGCATTGCCGCAAGTTGCTAACCTAATAAAATTAGCACTAGAAAAGCCCGCGGGAACTGTCAAATTCAAAGTTATTCGTTTTACAGACTATAATATAAGTATAAAAATAAACAATATTGAGCCATGTTGAAAATTTAAAAAAATCAGATTATTCTAAAGACATCTATCTAAAGGGGAGATACACAAAACTCCATTTATTTACTAACATTCGTACTTTTTTAACACTTTTACGTAGGTTAAAAAGAGATGGTTGCATAAATATGAACAGTTTTGTGTGCGTTTCTGTCTTTTCGGTTTACCAGTGGCGTGCTATTTTTTTTATCAATAACGTTAAAAAGTAATTAATTGTAATTTTTGATTTGTGCGTTTTTTGATTGTTTTTGGGATGCATCTGAAAAGTGGCTCACCCTTATAACTTTTTTATTTTTTCAGATAAAAAAAACGAGATTTGGTATGTTAGTATATGACATAAATTAGGATTGATTGTATTCAATTGTTTTTGGTCACTTCCTGTTTTACCGGAAATGATTACAACTTTTGATTTTTAAATAGCATCCTCGGTATATTTTTACTTTATTCGATAGAAAATGACACTCTGAGTAGAATGACATATTTCAACTTTTGTCATTTTCGCTTAAAAAAATATCGTATTTTAAATTTTAATCTAGAGTGCTATGGATGTGTTAAAAACACTACTTTTAATAAAGGAGCCTTGGAAGAATAGATGTGATCGTCTAATGTTTTTCGTGTCTTATCCTGGCTGGTTAAAAAATGCCCAAGACGTATTTTTAATTATATCTCAATATTTTCAAATGGAACGAGAGTACGAATAATTTGGTACTACACAGTTGGTATTTCGAGTCAAATTGTCGTTATGAACCGCATGTTACAATTTAAAATAAACCATATGCGAAAATGTCAAAAGTTGACATATGATATGTGATTCTATTCAAAGTGTCATTTTCTATCGAATAAAGTACAAAATATACCGAGGGTGCCATTTAAAAATCAAAATTTGTAGATATTTGATTTAAAAAAAAATTGAATACGTCAATCAATCCTAATTTATGTCACATACTAACATACCAAATCTCGTTTTTTATCTGAAAAAATAAAAAAGTTATAGGTCTGAGCCACTTTTGAGACGCACCCGGTATATAATTTAATGTAATTTAATAATTATTTCTCTGTTATAGTACATTATAAATAGTACATCAGAATTCGAGATAATTAAGTCTTATAGGTATAATTTTATTTTCAGTAATGCTTTTTTGTAATAACCTTTGTTGTGTAGTAAGCTTTTGTAATAATTTAAATTAGATACACTACTGTGTTAAATCTGAAAAAATACGTAACGTCATTTACCGCCGAAATATCAATTTTTGGACTAGAATAGTTCACCTTTTTGCAAACTAAGCTCTGAAGAACCATCTTCGATTTTTAAAAGTACTTTAAACAGTTATTTTTAGATATAAATCAGATAGTTCAGATACAAATCTGAATCTGAGGTTAATGAAAATATTTTCACATCTGAAGATAACAAATTTATTTTGGTTTTGTAAATCTGTTATATTAATATATTCTAATCAATTCTATTTAGAACCCTGAAACCCAAAACGTCTTTGTTGTATACATGGGAGAATCCTTCAGGATCCAGGACGATTTTATGGGAAAAAGCTCATAAAATCGAAATCGAAAACGATCTAAGAAAAGATGGCTGCGGAAGCTTTCAAATTAGCGAATCTCACCAAGTTTATTGGTAAGTAATCTTTTTCCCTCTATAGACATATAAGGGCGGAGCTAAGCAACCTTGCCAAACAACGCGATATATACATTTCATACAATTTTACGGTGTTTTATCTTCTAATTTCTATGAGCAAAAAAGGCTCTGGTATTTATTTGAATGTAGCGTGAACAGTTGAAGAGGTTTTTCTATAATTTGATAACAGTAAGTCATATAAATGTACGACTTTTGTTGTTTGGAAATGTTTTTGAAAAACTCCGCTCACTGACATGATGTCAGACTTGCGCAGTCTATTATGCCAATATTTACTGCTTTATAGGACTTCATTTTTGGATGGAATGCAAAGAATCCTACTTTTCACCGATAATAGCAGTCTAGCCCAAAGCGCCACCAATATCTTGGAAATTATCCAGCAAGAAATAACGCTCACTTTACACGGTGTAGGTTTGTCTTTAGTTAACAACGAAACTAGACAGGAAATTATGTATATCGGAATTGCCAGTAGCGGGGTAATATGGGAAACCTGCAAACCCAATAAAAAGAGATATAAACCTTTAGGTAGGTATTTTTCCCAAAAACTTAAAGTTTATAGTCAATTTTCGTTTGTTCTACGTTGAGACAGTTCAGAGTACTACTTAGTATTGTATAATCGAAAAAAAAAACGGCGTCTAGTTGGCTTGGAATTGACGATAGATGGCATTCACCACATAATTTTACATATAAAATGACAGCGATCTTCATTTCATAGCCATCGCTGACGCCATTTTTTTTTTCGATCATGTTGTATTATTTACACAGGATGATGCTGCCTCCCTTTAGCATTAGTGAATGGTAGATAGCATTTATCTTCTTTTTTTAAGTGTTTCAGATGTGTATATTTAAAAGATAATTTTTGTAGGCATTGCAGAATCCACTCACATAGAAAACGCATATCAGCATTACTTAATACAACAGTTAGACTCAGATTCTAGTATTTCAGGAACAGTGTTGATAGATAACAAGATCGAGGTCGATTTTGAGTCTAAACAAATGTTTAAACCCCGTAGACGAACTCTCAGGTATGAACATTATTTAAAACAACTAAGGAAGGAGTATGACCTTACATATCTATTATATGTTCCCTTTTCTTGAGTTTTAACGAGTTATAACTTATCATACAGTCTCAGGGCTTTGACATAAGTCAGAGGTGTTCTTTGAGGAGGCAGTGTCCTGTTAAAAACCTCGTGACAATCCGAAGATTGTTCTTATTTAAATCAAGGAAAATCTTTGACTTTTATTGGTCCTAAGTCCTGTGTAATTTCTTAAGTGTACTACTACTGTGACTGTCTTAGACCGTTGGAGGATTCCTATTCCATGTTACGGATGGAGTCTTCCAAGTTCATGAGTTCTGCTTTAAGTTGCTTTCCACTTAGGAAGCAGAACAGTTCTGGTCTATTTAATAGAGTGTTCGTTCCTTTTCTAGCTAGATCGTTTGCTTTTTCATTACCTTCTATCCCTTAGTAAGTTGGCATCTAGAGTAGGACTTTATTTTCTTTGTCTATTTTGTTCAGCTTCCCTAGGCATTCTTGGCCAACTTCGAATTGATGATTACTAAGTTAAAAAAATGTTTATAATAATTAAAATTGATTGAAATAAATAGCATTTGAGGGACTCCTTCCTTAGTCTTTTTTAATAAATTCCTATAACTATAGTTGCAATAATTTCTTCTTAAATTTAGCTACTTATTGATTTTTTTCAATCTCATAGACGTACCTTCCAAACTGGAGTATGGCTACAAATGAAAACTAGTCCAAGTCAAACGCAATTACATGCTAAAATCAATAGACTACAAATTGATAATCAAATGTATGATTGCATATTTCCTGTAGTATTGGCACCAGTGCCGCCACCTAAAAGTGTAGCTGCTGACAGTGGTATGTACTTTTATATTTTTTAAGACTAATTTAATTTTAATTTTCTATATTTTTCTAGGTATTAAACCTTTCCTTGAACTAAGTATTGTTCAGATGATACTGAAAAACAGTCAGATTAAACAATTTAAGTATTTCAAAGTGTTAATTCAAGAGTTCCATATCAAAGTCGATTTGGGTTTTGTCAATGCTATTGTGGCATTGTTAGGAGAACAAGCCGCGAAGTCTGACGAGGAAGATGTAAGTTTAGGAGTTTTTTATTATATAGTTTCGCCGATCTAAATAATATTTTTTTTTTCAAACGTCACAAAAATATTAATTTTTGCGACTTGATTGACAATATAAAAAAGTCATTTTAATGCCTAGGCATAAAAGTAAAGCCTTTGAGTAAAGCACTTTTACGCATAAGCGTAAAAGTAAGAAAATATGTTATTAAATCTGTCTGATTAAACTGACATAAAGTGTCAAATTCAACGAGCGTAACCATAGTTTCTCGATATATAATTATTTACAGGGTATAACTATTAAATATTTTTATATTATTTGAAACGTTTGAATTTGTTTAAAAACTTATTTGTGGCGTTTGAAAAAAAAATAGCATGTTCTTTTCGAAGTAAAAATGACTTTTTGTGTCTCGGCTGTATGTCGGCTGCAGCCAAACCTACAGCACAGTTTAAAGAATATATACACATACAGTTGGCTCACTCTAAGGAATTCTATTGTTATTTTGACTTCAAAGGCGGCCCGTGACCCTTCGAGGTGACAAAAAATTTGTACGTTTACCGGGTGCAGCGGAAGTGCTATTTTATCAGTCAGAACGCTGGCCGTATACGAGGGATCAACTAAAAATACTAAGGAATTTTAATATAGCAAGTAGAAAAATAAAAATACAGTACTAGTTTTATTGATTAACAGTTTTAGGCGTCTTTAATAATTGATTAATATTTATTTACTTTCTTCTTATTGTTATTTAATAACATATCTCATTGTTTACAAATATAAATACGATATGAGTATGATACTCGATAAATACGATTAAAAAGTATCCGTATTATTAGCAAAATTAACACATACATCGCAAGAGTGACGTGTTATACATTTTTTTAAGAAATACCCTGTTACGTAGACTAAGGCATTTCCTTCAGGACGAAGTGAAGACCCTAAGCGGTGTGTATGTAGGAACAGCACAAACGTTATTACAGGATAACTACCTTCTTTAACACAATTCGAACAAAACAACTAAAACACTATTTTTGGTTCACCCTATGCGTCGGACCGAAAACAAAACTAAAATAAACTTGGAACGCTGTGTACACGTCGAGCAACGGATGTAGACTGACCCAAGTCTACAAGACAGGCGGGGAGCGGCGGGAGGAATTTTGATACGGGCGAAGAGTGAGCCAACTGACATATTTATATTCTTTAAACTGTGCCTACAGCCTCGTCATGGAAAGTGTCATTTTTACTTCTAATAAAACGATTTACTATTTTGGCATGTAATAAAAAGCTTATTTTGGCATATTATGACAATATCTAACGAAAAACACTAAAGCAGTGGATAACTTTTAGAGGGAGCTGTTTGAAACTGACATGAAACTAGTGGACCAGGCCTTATATTCTCACGCATCCAGTCAAGTCTTGCAAGGTCAGAAGAGTTTCTACGACTTGCTCCACTTCTCTCCTTTAAAGATACACGTGTCGTTCTCATTGGCTGAGGGTAGTTCCGGTGGCCAAAACGCCTCAACACCGAATTTCCTCAACGTCTTGCTGCAAGGCGTCGGTGTTACCCTCACAGATCTACAAGACGTTGTTTTCAAGTACAATTTTTACGATACTTATACAGGGTGTACCGAAAAGTTCCCAACAAATCGGAGTTCTTGAGTTTTTAATTTTTTTATCCATTTGTTGTTGACTTTTTAGCGCGCCCTGTAATACCGATCATTTAAAATTATCATTTTCTTCTTTTAGATTGGCGTTTTTCGAACGCGACTATATATTTTTGACTCAAAGTCAGCTGACTGCTGAGGCAACAAATCATTATATTGGTCAGCTTATCAAGCAGCTGTATGTACTGGTTTTGGGTCTGGATGTTTTAGGAAATCCATACGGTTTGGTCGTTGGTCTCACTAAAGGTGTGGAAGATCTGTTTTACGAGCCGTTCCAAGGTGCCATACAAGGACCCAGCGAGTTTGCCGAAGGTCTTGCTCTAGGTATGAATTTTTTTGTTTTTATATACTAGTATACCCAAGTAGCATTTTTAGACACATTTTAGGTAATGTTTCTAATAATCGTGTCTGTTTCTTGACACAAAATGGAAACGGTATGCCACAAATAGGAAACATTTTCGAAACCTATATATTTTATATGGCTTTAGTGCATGTGTTTTCAATGTGGTGACACAACTTTTAGAGGAAATGTTTCGAAACATTTTCTGCAATTTGTGTCCAAAATGGTCCCGCCTTCAGCAGCCACTGTTTCTAAAGGTGAAGAAACAAAATATCAAACTAAAATAGTCTATGTCTTTGTGTGGTTTTCAAAATGAAAACAACCATCAACAATGTCAACCTCCGCCATAATTTTTTTGTTTTAAGATCTTTGTTTTTAACAAAAGAATCAAAACTTGTGGTCAAAATAATTAAAACATTTTTATTTACTTATTATAACAGAACTAAAACATAAAAACATGTATTCCATTGTGGAAAAAAAAAGAAAAAACGTTTGCTGGTAACATTTTTCTTCAGTCTCCTGTTGGGTATGAGTAGTGGCTGTTATTACATTTATTCCTAAAACAAATCATCTCTGTAATGCGTATAACAAATAATTAGAAAATCGCATAACAAACATATCTGTATTTGTACTCACCATACTCTTGTTTTTGTCCTTCTGGTTTTTAATTATAGTACTATAAAAATTTGAAGAATGCTTAAATGAAAAACTGCAGAACAAAATCAAAACAATAAAAAGTAAGATTATGTTCTCATATATGACAGAATATCAAATAAATTATGGAAACTTCTCAGGCACAAAACGTGTACGAAATCTGTAAATGTGAGCCACATCTGTTTCTTAAAAGTTTCGAAAAATTTGTGACACTAAGATCTTTATTGTTATAGCTTATGTAGCGAAACCATATTTTAGTAAAATGTTTCAAAACAAAAAGCGATTTATGTTACGCAACATATGTATAAAAAATGTGACGAAACTGTTTCACAGTGTTTCTCAGCAGAGATTTTGTTTCGATCTTGTGTCTAAAAATGCTACTTGGGTTATGATGAGATAACTCGAGCAACAAATTGCTCGAGTACCCGATTATTGAATTAATTTGTCATTCCGAAAAAGGCTGTTACCAAAAGTTATGTTAGGTGATTTTTACATCAGTGATTAAATCACAGTTTCTGATATATCGCTCATCTCGACCTAAAAATGACTGAAATTTGACATGATTTCAAGGTGTCAAGAGCCTATTGGGACACACTGTGGGCGGAGTTATGGGCGCGGCAACAAGAATAACAGGCGCCATGGGCAAAGGTATAGCAGCGTTGACGTTCGACGACGAATTTCAAAGAAAACGAAGAGAGCAGATCAACAAAAAGCCGGCAACAGCGCAGGAAGGTATCGCGCGAAGCGGTAAAGGATTGGTCATGGTAAAACTGTCTTAACTAATGGATTTTATTTTGAAACTACTATATCTCCTCGATTGTAGGGTGTGTTTGACGGTGTGACAGGGGTGTTCACAAAACCTGTCGCCGGTGCCAAAGAGCAGGGCGTCGAAGGGTTCTTCAAAGGTTTGGGAAAAGGTGCGGTCGGGCTTGTCGCTCGACCAGCTGCAGGAATTGTCGATTTTGCTAGCGGTTCTTTGGATGTCGTCAAAAGGTACTGTATAATCAAAATATTTTATGGTCAAGCACACTGGCCGTTCTAATACATAGGTTGCACTATGGGCTGGCAAAGGTTAGTCTTGGGTCGAGATTTCCGTATGTAAGAAGAGAGTACAATGCGTTTATAATGTACTGAACAAAGAGAGAACAGTAAAAACGTTGCCAAACGTGTGAAATAAACCGAGAAACTGTGCACATTGCTAAGAGACGTGGAAGGGGATAAACAGATTCGTCGCGGTCGACCCAATCAGTACCATATCAGTACTTAAAATTCTAGGGAAGAGAATGTACATCATGCTTTTAGCTTCACGCTTTAATTACGTCTCGTGATACTTTATTTATTTATTTATTAACGAGTCGTAATTTTCCCTATAGCCTGTAAATTTTTAAGTGCAAGTTAGAAACACTTGTACTTATGGTAAAAATAAGTGGGATTAAGTTGGTGTTCGACAGTGGTCGCGCTATTAGAACTCTGAATTCAAAAATCGATATCTCGAAATCCATTAGAAATAATTGATTGTAGTTTTTTTCAAAAACTGTCTTAATATTTCTGCTATATTTTCTTTGCAGACAGTATTTGAAAATCTTTATAAATAAAAAAGTTACACGATTGCTGAAAATTGCAATGCACTATAAGTAAATGGATGTTTTTTTTTAAATTTTGAATGAAAAAAGACAAGCCTATCGAATTTTTCTTATTTAAATGTCTTATAAAAGATTCGAACTTCAAAATAAAAAAAAAGTTTCAATATCTAAAGTAGTTCTTAAATTATCATGTGTTATGTGTTAAAAAGTTTTGAGTTTTTAAATTATCGCAATTACTGACGTTTTCTATAAAAGTCTTTTAAAAATAAGCGGTTTGCGATCGTTATTTTACTTTACTTGATAGAGAAAGGCGTACCGGAGAAATGTGGCAACGCCGCAACAGCACACCGTCGCATTTCTCTCACTCCGACTTAATAAGATCCTTATGCGATTTACTTCCACACATATAAATACCGACCCAAAAGTAAGAGTTGCCAGCATGGTATAACAAAAAATGTTGTTTTTCTCGAACTAATGATTTTGGCACGTATTTATTTCAAGTCTTCAATTAACCATACATTTAAAATTGAAATAATATTAACAATTAAATTTTAGGTATGCTGACGTAAGCGAGGACACGTTGAGGTTAAGACCGCCAAGGTTTATTCCGTCTGACGGCTTAGTGAGGTCGTACAACTCTTTTGAGGCCGAAGGCCACAAGTTACTCATGGAACTGAGTAAAGGAAAGTACGCCAAAACTGACATTTACGTCTTTCACGCTGTGGTCATCGAAAAGAAAGAAATACTGTTGCTGACAGATAAACGAATGGCTTATATCACACATAACGATTTGTTTGGCGGATGGCAGGTATGGCATTAAAAAAAATCGTTTTTTATTGAATATAAAGGGTAAGGATAAATTAACTGGTCTTTAAAAGTGTTTTTCGGCAAATTTCCGAGTGTTTCTTGATGACGAAATTTTGATTGTACTTTGTGATAAAAAAACTCCGTATCAGATACCTTTGAAATGGTGATCTATGACAATTAATGTCACTGATGGTTATTTCTTGTTTTCATTATCATCTTTGAATAAGAAGACTAAGGAAGGAGCATAATGCTATTCATGTATTCATGAATGGTGGGCGGAAAAAGGACTCTAGGGTGGGGATCCTTGACAGTTCTGTTTGACGATTCATTTGACACATTTGAATTTGATTTGAAATTTTGTGGATTTGTCAGTCTTTACGGAGCTGATTTTATGTTATTTATTATTTATTCTACTACTGATAGTTGTATAAAGGTAGTAAATCTAGATGGAAATTGTGGCAGAACTTAAATTCACAGTGACACTATCGCGATTTATCGAAAAAGACTCTAAAATAGTTGGCTGTGTAGCGTGCGGTAGATCTCGGTAAAAATCGAGTGAAATAATGGAACAACTTTTCGCTAGTAAGTGACTATATAATATACATACGTGTAGTAAACCGATCTCATTTATGATTTTATCTTAAATTAACTAATTATTTATTTTTTCTTGCATTTTTGCTTTTATTTACTACTTGTCAAAGATTAGATGTCAAAGAATTTAGATACGTCAATTTCAAGCGTCAATTTGACTTACCTGCTTCAGTAGCGTATCGGATGTTTGTGTTAATAAATAATTATTAAAACTTATCTATTTTTATTATAATAATATGTTTTTATAACAATTTTAAAAACTACCAACATTTATTCACAACGTAAAATAAAAAAAAAATATTGAGTCTACCCCACGTCTACCCTACATCATAGTTTTACATTTTTTAAATAAAATTAGAACAGCACTGATAAACAGGAATTTAAGTCGGCCATATTTGAGTCCCATCGCGGTGGACCTAAGATTTTTGATATGCTCCTTCCTTAGTCTTCTTATTCAAAGGTTATCATTAATATGTTTTGTAAGGTAACTTTACTTGACTTTATTCCCATGATTCTTGAATAATTTCCTTCAAAATAAAAAAAAAATAAACACGCTCGAGAATCTCCAGGTGATTTTTTTTTGCAATTTTGTGACTCTCGTTTTCTTATATAACGCTTAAAACGCCCCAGATTATCATTTAAATGCATACTTTTCTGAATGTAATTAACTGACCTTAGGGCTCAAGTTTTTTACTAGCTACGTCCCACTAGTCAACTCGCATACCCAACAATGTTGCCGTTTTTTGTCCTTTAATTTCATGATTTTCAATTGTCAGCTAAACTGGAGACGTTTATTTTTACGGTTTATTTCAAAGTTTGATTGTTATTTGGTTTATTTTCTTAGAACGTTCTTAATAGTAATCAGAAAACTAGATAAAGTAAGAATAAGTGAAATTAATACCAAGTTTTGTGCGTTTTAATATAGGTTGTTTATTCTGTTATAATCACAAATATTTACTAGAGATTTAAAATTTGTTTAAAAATTAAATTCAAATATTTATGAAAATATATGACACTTTCTTGCGGAAGATCTTCCGGAATTATTTTTTTTAAATCTGACTATTTTATCGTTAAAAAGTCGCGATTTATCTAAATGACGTCATAATGTCAGTGCTATTTACATAGATAAATGAAACAAGTTTAGATTGGAAAGTGCCCATAAGGACAATGTAAACACTATTTGGCGCTATTCTTGCAACGGTGGCGACCCAAAGCTTTTGAAAACTTCGGAGCGGTTCGGCTTTTTCCGGAATTATATCGCCAAATATTATTTATTCAAATTTATTATTATTTTCTTTTAATTTTATAAATAAAATACAGTGTGTTGCATACAAGAAACTTTATTTTATATAAGGACATGTATGAAATACCTACGAAACATTGGAAACCGGCGTTATGCCACGATCCACGATGGTTTTTGCAGTTCGCAGTTCACAGCACAGCTTTTAAAGTTTTTAATGCCACTTTTTCACAATTATCCCGGGTTGGAGTAAACAAAACTTAAATTAAACTCACAAGATAGCAATAATTACTTTGAAAATGGACGCTATAAACAATTTTCGGAATTTGTTCAATGAGAGCGGTTTTGATTTTGAAAGATTTTTTAGACACTCTAAACTTGTTTCATTTATCTATGGCTATTTATTATTTACAAAAAAAACAAAACTCACATCTATATTGCATAGTAACATAAACGCACCCTGATAATTTATTAATTCGCAACAATGAAAGCCGAACTGGTAGATCCTTTTAAATCAATTATTCTATAGAGATTGGACATGAAACAGTTCTGCTGTTGGATAAAATTTTGTATGGCACTCGCGAATTATAACATGTAAGTCACTTGAGAAAATTAGCCTTAACTTATTTTAATTTAACATTCCGTAACGAGAGGCGCTAGTTTCGTACAAATTGGCGGGAAATAGAGTCTCACTCATACTTATTCTAAGATATTTGTTAAATATAGATATTTTTTAGGTCGATTGGTCATATACCTGGCAAGAACTGAAACAACCAGCTAGAGTAGTACCCAAAGGCGTATCTATTTCTACCGCAGACACGAAAAGAAGAAACTGTTTGGTTCAAACGATACTATAAAAACTATACTTATATCAAATCCAGCAACAAAAGAAGAGCTTTGCGCCAAAATTGAAGGATTACGTAGTGCCTAGTAGATTTTTAAAAAGTCTTGAATACATATATACATATATACATTTGCTTTCCAGTGCCTGTGGATAATTTTATAGAAAAAAAGTTATATATTATCAAAAGAAAAAATATATAACAAAAATAAACATTACTTTAATAGCTATATTTTTAAATATAGAAAATATCACATTTAAATTTGTTTTTCAACGTAGGATTGTTCA
The DNA here is from genome assembly GCF_002938485.1 of Sitophilus oryzae. Taxonomy (NCBI): domain Eukaryota; kingdom Metazoa; phylum Arthropoda; class Insecta; order Coleoptera; family Curculionidae; genus Sitophilus; species Sitophilus oryzae. The sequence goes on from NW_022146501.1 coordinate 3,607,922, forward strand.
TATTTGAATTTTATAATATATATTATACTAAAACCAACTTATTGACTACTATTTATATAAAAATATTTGTTTTTTCTTCTACTAAGTTTATGTTGATTAAGTATGTTCACTAGTCATTCTACTTGTACTGAGAATTTTATATACTACCGACTTATTTTTCTACAATTTGTTTATGCACAGTTGTATTTGGTACTTATAGGAAATATATTGTTTTCATATTTTTTGTCGTTTGTTTTACTATAATTTTACAGTTAAGAGAAAAAGTGGACCACCTTGAAGTGAAAAATATTACATGTATATGTGGTTGCCTGAACACAGTTCATTTGAATTCATGAATTGACAAACAGCTGATAAAGCGCTTGCGTGACAGATAATGAAGTTTCTTCTAACAAAACGTCAATAATTTTATTTTCCTTCGATGTTTCCCGAAGATTTAAAGAAAAACTAAAATTCTGTTCTTAATCCACGATTTTCCAATGACGTGTTCGCCCTGTCAACAACTCGAAATGTATATTTAACTTCGCTGAACTATTGTTTTTCAGGTAAATATTTCTGGAGTTTTAAGGCCATGTTGGCTTGGTTTGTTTTTCCATAATTATTATTTGAAAAGAACCTTCTTGTGTTTAAAAAAAGACAGACAAAGAGATTCGTGGGTTCCTGTTGGTTTTATAATGTTTATTTTATTGTGTTTATTTACCTAGCTTCAAAAAGGCTAGGGGTACTATTTAAGTTGTTTATATGAACATGACTGCATACTTAATGCATTAATTAGAAATTGAATAAACAATATCTCACGTATATCTACAACAAGGGGTATAAAGTGAACTTTTAATATTTGAGTTTAGAATTTAATTTATGTATTAATTTTTATGCCTATAGGTTTTTTTTACAAATACAACCATGTCAGATTTAAGACAGAAAGAAAAACAACTTGGGTCTCCAAGTACAGGAAGTGATGATGGCAACGAACCAAACGAACCAGTTGGGGCCCAAGCGAAAGAAACAGAAGATCCAGACTTGGGTGACTCTGCACATTATGCCCCAGCAGAGACACTCTGGTATCATGGTCGGCTTGACAGGTATATAAAGTAACTAAAATTAATTTTGGAGCATTTTTTTTAATGAACCATTTATAGGTATCAAGCTGAGGAGAGACTATGGAACTGCAACAAATTGGGATCTTATTTAGTGAGAGAGAAAGTGATCGTAAACCTGGATCTTATGTCTTGTCTTATTTGGGACGTTACAGAGATGAATCATTTCAGGTAGAGTATATTCTTTTATGATAAAAATATAATGTGCAATTCCAAAAATCATCTAATTCACTGTCTACCAATTAGCTTTGCATGTTTACATAAACATTTTTTAACAAAATTACATGTTTTTCTTTTTTCGACTGCACTAAGCACAATACAAGTGATAAAACTTTCACGGGTAAAACTTTTATTGTCTACTTTAGTTTTTAATCCGTTTTATCCAAGTTGTGTGACGTGTAAGGGGCTTTAATCTATTTATTGTCAATATCGCATAACAGTATGACTAATAACAATTAATTAATTAAAGGATTAAAAGGTGACAGAGGTAACAATAGGCAATGATTCATGGGATTCAAATAAAACATCCATAAAATTAAACAATTTATCTATGTTTTTATTACAAAGACAAATATTAACCAAGTTATTGAAATGTAATACCATATGTTCGAAAAAAAAAGTGTCAGAGATGGCTTGGAAATAAAGATTTAATGGGGAATATCGTAATTTTCAAGTCAACTGAACGCCGTTTTTTTTTTCGATTCTACAGTATTATAGTTAGCAAATCATATAAATTTGCACTTATTAAATGATGTAATTATATTGTATTTTATAAGAATGATTTTATTCTTAAATAAATATATTTGAGATAAATATTTATTTTTAGAATAACTGCTGTGTGTGGCGACTTTTATATTGGTGGTAGACAGTTTGTTTCCTTGAATGATTTAGTAGGATACTATACAGAATGTAGCGACTTATTAAAAAGAGAAAGATTAGTTCACCCTGTAGCTCCCCCCGAGCCTGTAAATGACAAAAAGGTAATTGTATTAATTTAAATATTTTTTTATCTTTTATAAATATACCAATTTTTAAAAAGACCCAAGCCTAGACTTCTTCTTAGATGCCTTGATTCAAATTGGTATTTATTTTATGTAATATTTTAAAAGGTAATAAAATAAAACTTAATTAATTAATTATCAACTAATTAATTAATTAATCGTCAACTACATAATTACCAATTAATTAATTAATTATCAACTTATTAATTAATTGTCAACTAATTAATTAATTATAAACTGTTTAATTATTTATCAACTGTTTAATTAATTATCAACCGATTAATTAATTATCAACTATTTAATTAATTAATTGGTAATTAAATAATTATTTAATAGAGAGTTGTTGCCATATTACCCTATACTAAAATGCCTGATACGGACGAATTGACATTTAAAAAAGGCGACATATTTTTTGTACACAACGACATGGATAACGGATGGTTGTGGGTGACAGCTCATCGTACTGGGGAGCAAGGTATCTGACTTTTAAGTTTTACAATGAACCTATTCTAATGAAATTTATTTAGGAATGATATTTAGAGAGCTGGTTGAAGATCTTGATGATAGCATCGATCCAAATACTGTTTTTCCCTGGTTCCATCCAAACTGTACAAAAAATGAAGCAGTTGATTTACTAGTAAAAGGTACTTATTGCTATAGATTTTTGTTACATACACTTTTTTTTTCGATCCTTGGCTGTTTCATCACAGATTGTCACACTTTCTCTTGTAGATGTTTATCATATGAAACGGATTTTCTTCGTCGTAAACAAAAGTCCATTTTATTTTTTAGATTGTACGATTATTTTGTCTTTTTATATACTGATCACTGATTACTATCCTTGCGGAAAAAAGAACTGGTTTCCTTGTCTAACGTGCACGAATAGAAAAAGACGAACATCGTCTTAGTTAGGGTCTTAGTATTAAAAGCTGAAAACTTATTGACCAATTCAGGAAATACGTGAAAACCAACATGGCGTCAAAAATGATGACGTAACTTGTCAAGGATCGAAAAACAAGTGGCGTAAAATCAAAATTAGTGTAGTAAAATGCTCGAGAATTTATCTTGGAGAACGTTCCTTGAGAAACGAGCAACCGTCGAGAATTAGCGTAATGAAAATAGGTTAGAAAAAAAATCAGTATCATTTTTAAATTTAAAACTCAATTTTCTCGTCTTTTTCTTATTATTCTCGAGAAAAATGAGAATTTTGAGAACATTTAGAACAAAAAGAAAAAAATTGGCGCCGGGCGGCACGTATAGCCGCCCATACTAAAATATTATGTTAATAAAAAGTTGGTAGACAGTTCTTTTAGTTTCAAAGTAAAGGAATTTTTCCAATTTTTTTTATCTCAAAAGCTGCGACTTTGACTGATTTTGATGTTATTACAAATTTTGTTGCAAATATTATTCCTAATCTTAAATTGAATATCGCGTTTCGCTAGCTACTGTAATTTTGGAGTTACGATTTTTTAAAATTTTTAACCCCCTCCCATACCCCCTCCTCAAACCCCACCCCCACCAAAAACTAATGGTCAGATTCTCGGGTGCCACAGTATTTTTGTGCCAAATTTGGTTAAAATAAGTTTAGCGGTTTTTGAGTTATCGTGTTACAGACAAACAGACAGACACCATGAAAATATTTTGTATTTAAGTCATTTATGTCATATATTACCCATACCTATTGGTATGGGCGGCTAAAAAAGAACAAATAAGTATTCAAAACACGTTATCTGTTCTGAGCATATTTATATTCTATCATACTGTATTCTGGAAAATTCGGCAGCATATTCTGCAGATAAAAGTAAGTAAAAAAGTTCGTATATATGTTTTACTCGATTATAAGTTATTACTGTTCACAACAGTTAAAACGTTAAAACACATGTAGGTGGCGCCCCCTACAGATAGGAGTAACCAAATCAAAATCAAATTTCTCATGTCAAAAAACTCCCAGACACCAGTTTTCATCCAAATGTTGACGTTACTTCAGAAATTATTTGGAAAATATCGAAATAAAATTGAAACTTCTACACCCTGTATCTCTGAAATTAAGTATTTTAGTACATACATTTATACGAACTTTTTTATTTATTTTTATATGCAGAATATGCTGCCGAAATTTCCGGCATACAATTCGGATCACCCTGTATAATAAAGGTTTAATAATATCCAAATCTCCGTACTCCTAATTTCGGCGACAAAGAAGGGACTGTAATTTTACCGGTGTTATCACGTTGTCTTTTGCTAAATATCTATACAATATGGTAATACAATATTACCATATACAATAATAATTATAAAGGATTATAAGTACTATAGAGAAAGTACTATTTTTGTAAAAAGCTTATGCTACTTAGACTCAAAGATAAAGACTAACGTTAAAAAATGTTTATAGGGAACATTTTAGTTTGTACTCATACGTGCTCTTATAAGGGAACGTTCCCTCGTTACGTTTGGGAACGTTCCCATATCTCTCTATTACAACCCTGAACATAGTTAATTAGATGTGTATTAAATATTTCTAGCCGGTCCAGGAAGTTTTTTGGTGAGGCCTAGCGATAATTCTCCCGGTGATTATTCGTTATTCTTCCATATCAACAACCAAATTCAGAGGTTTAGAATCGAGAAGAAAGGAGTCAGATATCTCATGGGCGGTAGAATATTTGAATGTCTAGATGCGGTGATAAATAGATATAGAAAAGAACAAATTGTAGAAGGCTATACTTTACAACACCCTGTAAGTAGTTTCTCTGCAAAAAAATTGCTTTATATTCATCTAATTATGTTATTTAGCTGGTAGTTGACGGTAGCAAACAACTTGATTGGGTTCCTGAAAACCAAAAAGCCAAATCAGAGGCTGAGAAAATTTATGCTACTCTAAGAGAATGCAGGGATCAGGCTGGTTTGAAGAAAATGAGGGGAATCAAGGTAAAAGTTTTATTTTTTCGATGCTAAATGTTTTATTAATGTAATATTGTATCCTAGCATCAAGGTTACTTGCTTAGGAAGTCGGACAAAGGTGCCAAAAAATGGAAATTGCTTTATTTTGTGTTGCTAGTCGATGGAACAGATACCCATCTGTGTTTCTACGAAAATCCAAAGAGAACTAAACCCAAAGGGCTTATAGACTTGTCCTGTGCATATTTGTATCAGGTTAGTAGTTTCTCTTAATATACAGGTGTGCCAAAAAGTTTGCAAAAAACGCATACCCGATAACAAAAAAATAATGTTAACATGTCATATGCCAACTGATGCCAAAAATGAGGTTATGTGAGAAAATATTGAATTTTCATGTTCTTTTCTCTTGTTTTTTTGTTTGCTTTTTTTATTTAAGTTGTATTTTTTTTAAGGTTCATGACAGTCTTTGGGAAAAGCCTAATTGTCTTCAAATTGTCGAACGCGCCCTGCCATGTCTAGCTACTGCCACCCATTTGTCAGGTCGTTCTCCAGAAGAGTGCCAAGAATGGACCAACGCTCTAAAGCCTTTGTGTGTACCACAGTTAAGCAGAGCTACTGCCAAGGTATTGTGTAATAGGAGTAGTTCAAATGTATCAGAAAATTTTGTGGTGTCATAGCTCGTCAAATATAGGATCATATGATGATATGCGAATTTCTCAAAGCAAAGCTTCTCAATGGATACACAGTAAACATTAAGGGATCGACAGAGAGGTTTACTTCGTATCTATTTCTACAGGGTGATCTAATAACAAAAAAAAATAGAAAATGTCAATTTTTTCATAAATTTCCCTTATTGAGGTGTGTTCAAAATATTAATACACTGTATTAATCAACCAATTACGCACATTTTTACTCCAGATCATTTTTCATTATTTTCAAAAAGAAAGTAATGGGGGAAGGTTAAACATTTTTACATTCAAATGATTATATCTCCGTATTTGATTAACCGATTTTAATGGAGTTAGTTTTGAAAAAAAAATTGTCTTTTGCTCTAGTCCAAGACTGTTACCATAATGATCTTATAAGTACCTTGATATATCATCCTATATTTGAGGAGTTATAAAATGGCAATTTTATATACTTTTTTTCTGATATTTTATATTGGAAAATTTGTGAAACTAAACTTGTATATTATATGTTGCAGGCGCATAGAATAATCCGGCTTTTTGCAAAAAGACTAGACATGTTAAAAAAAAGCCTATCTTTTTTCGGTCACTTTGCAAAAAGCCTAATCAGAATTAGACATATTAAACAATGGCAATATTTTCTGTACACTTCTGCAAATAGAGTGCCTGTTTTCAGTCGTTTTGCCAAATTGTGGCCAGGCAGATTAAAAAATGATCAAAGTTTAGTCAGTTCTGAGCATAGGCATATTGAATAATTTAGGCTTTAATAAAAATACGCCATATTTTCCTATACAAAAACAATAATTTATGTCAAAATTTTATTTTGTTTAGACGAAAACAACTTGAACCCTATTTCATAAATTATAATTATAAGTAACATAATTTTAAATACAAAATATATTAAAACCTTAATATTAATATCGCTCCTACAAAAACTGCTAAACAGATTTTTTTCGCTGTGTAATTTTTGGAATACTTTTATTTGCTGATAAGCTGTTCATTTATATTCCTGAGAGTTTAAGCATAGCAATATTTTCTGTGATATTTTAAAAAGTAAAAAGTTTCCATACTTTTGGCCACCACTGTATACTTAATACCATTGCTCCAGGTCCCTAGATTGAGGGAATTGAGATGTCTCACCCTTCACATCTTGGACGCCCATAGGTTACCATACAAACTGGTGCCTTTACCATACGTTACAATACAGTTTAATGGCCAAGTACGTATCGCCAGAACAAGAGCAAAGAGTACACCAGATCCAGTTTGGGACGAGGAGTTTGCTTTTGAGCAAGTTTTATCAAAATTTCTAAGTTCTTAGTATTAATTTATGTTTGTTTTGTAGTGATGTACCCTGTGATGTGGTCTCATTTTCACTCACAGTTTATAACAAAGGGAAGAGAGGTAAAGATACTGAAGTTGCCGAGCTACAAGTGGAGTTATCTGCTTTAGGTATTGTGTTTATTTTTTCTTGTTTATTTTTTAAATTGACAATTTTATTTTGTTTTAGGTAATGGAGAAGAAAGAGAAGAATGGTATTCGCTTTCCGGCCTTACCCCAATGGGAGAATGGGGTTCACTAAGACTGAGAACACGGTAAATATGTTTTTTTTATTGAAAATTATTATACCATATCGGGCAAGAGAAGTCTTGGGTCGGTATTTACATGGCTTATAATCGATACCAAATAAACTTTAAGTTACGTCATCGAGGGCGCGATTATTAAATTCATTGTTGCCAATCATTGACATATTCGGCGCCGGGCTGACTAACTGGAATTTAAATTTCTCGCTTGCTATTCAGTTGGTAGCTGTGCTGTAAAAAATGTCACGTTGCCATATTTATTTATTTACTTCCTGACATTTTGATTCGTTTTGACCAGGGTTGGGTAGGTAGAAAATTCTTTATATTCTACCATATTTTCTACACGTAGAAAATTAATTTTCTACATTTTTTACATGTCCAGATGTAGAAAAATCGTTTTGTATATTGTAAGCCTTTTTTTGAGTTTGTATTTATTTCAAATACTTTAATCACAACGATTAGTACAGGAAATAAACTAATAATGATATCTCTAATTGTTACTTATTATTTACAAATGGATATAATATAGTATGTCAAAAAAAAGCTTAACTATTAACTTTCATATTATTCTAAATTGAAATGTACAACGGGAGGATGTGTGACAGTGACTGTTGTGTCGTTATAATTCACAGGCATATCGTATTTTCTGTCATTTTCTGGATGTCGTCTGTCGAAATTTTCCTTGATTTGTTACACACTATAGTCTAAGTTTACAGATATCTTAAAAGGTTTTTGATAGTAAGATCAAAGTTTACAGAATAATTATATGTAATTCTGTAAACTTTGGTAAGACTCAAACAGAACAACAAAAAAATAACATCAAACATAATGAAAGTAAGAACTACAAACTACAATAATAATTATTATATGTATATAGTTTATGAAACCACAGGCTGTCTATGGTAAAATTAAAAAAAAGAACAACGAAAACTTTCAAAGAAAAAAAAATCAGACTTTTCTGTACGGGCTTCAGATTAAACAGAAAAAAAATATTCTAATAGTCTTCAAATCAATTACTGTCTCTTATCTAGGGGAGTTAGTACCGTCACAGAATAGAGAGATAGCGCGCCCGCACATATATTACAGTTTTAACACTTATAGAATTTAAAGAAAATAGAAAGGAAAAAACCTGTAAAGTAAAAAAAACGACATTAAATTAACAAAATTAATTTTGTACCTGTTCTCAGATTTTTGTACATTTTCCACTTCATATTCTACGTTTTCTACGCATTTTTCTACATACAGGTAAAAAATTAATTTTCTACGCGTCGCCGTCGTTACCCAATCCTGGTTTTGACACTTTAATTTTGTATTACGAGTTTTCGGTTTAAGTGAATTTGTAATATTTTAAGCTTAAACTCTTTTACCAGAGACCTTGCATATTCATAATTAATTCATTTTTAATTCCTAAAATATTTTGATCAAAAGAAAATATGTAAAAGTCGGCAACGCTGTGCCGGTCAATCTTAATCACGTGACTAAATGTTTATTTGATATGATCTATAGGAGTGAATCGCTATGGCGATCTTTAAGCAAGTGTTACTGCATAAAAAATCCAAAATTTTTTCTAATTAATTTTAATTTTTTTCGTAGCTACTTACACGACCTAGTTATGCCTGCCGAGGAATACAGCCCTTTGCAGCAACTTTTATTAGAGTCAGGCCTAATATCCGTTAAAACCCTTGCGGAATTGTGTCATGCAGATAGAGCTCCTCTAGCCACAGCTCTTTTGAGAGTATTTAGGTATTTTATAACAAAAAAACCGTTTTACAGCTCTATTTACTCAAATATTCTACTTTATAGAGCGGAGGGTCGTGAGACCGAACTTTTGAGAGAGCTAAATTCCGCCGAAATAGCCAGGGAAACTGAGACAAGTACTTTATTCAGGGCCGCGTCTCTGTCTACCACTCTTATGGATTTGTATATGAGGGCAGAATGCGGAGGATTTCTACAAGTAAGTTTTTATAGTAGGAATGGGAAGAATTTTTCACGTTTCATAAAATAAAAAAAACGGTGTCAGAGTAGCCTTCAAAACGACATTCTATGATAATTCCTTTTTGTCGCGTGGTCTTAATATCTCAGTAAAGAAGTATATTACTTATAAATATATAAAGAATAATAAACAATACCTTTTTGTCCATATTTGTATGTTGTCTGTGCTATAAAATTTAAATTTATTTCTTCAAAATGTCATATACACCCAAGAAAGTTAGTGTCAAAGACAGAGGCGATCAGATAATCGAATGTCTGATGTTTTCAATAATAATGAAGCGAATTTACTTATCGACATTGAGTATACTGGTTGATTCGTACTTTGAGTATTAGCCCTAATCTTTCCCTTAACATTTTCTCTAGAAAATTAAGCTTAATAACTTAAGGAAATGCCATTCATACTTCTCCTACTTGTCTTAAGAATATTCTAGTGTGTGCTTGTGATCATAAGAAACATTTTAGAGTTTTAAGCTAACCTAACTTTACAGATATTTTTAGAATTTCTAAAACTATAGGGACTAATTTTCACAATACTATCATTCACTTGTTTGTGAATAAAAATCAATCATTTCTAGACCAAAAAGTAGATAATTTATTAACATTTATAAACCGTTAAATTGAACATGTCAAATATTATTTCGAAAATTCCTAAAATATCTAGTTTTGAGCACGCGCAATTTAGTGTTTTGTATTAGCATTAACCCTAAGAATATAAAATATTCCATATTTCCTAGAACCGCTTAGGACTAAGGCTGATGTTAATATTCGTTAACGTTGATTCATATTCTTGAGATATGAATCAACGTTAGAGAGTATTGGGAACCAAGTAATTTCTATTTCTGTGTTATAGGCGGCTGTCCTGGAAATTGTTTTGAGACTCTTAGAAAGTAAACAGTCGGCTGAACTTAACCCTGCAAAAATGGACTCTTTAGATGACGCCTGTAATAATGCTGAATTCTTACTTCAGGTAAAATTTTCCACAGACAATTTTTGAAAAATATATATTTTATCATTTGGAAAATTGTTAGGTTTTGGATCAGGTGACTCTGAGTATATTCACGTCTCCAGACGCATGCCCAAGGCCTGTGAGATACATTTGCGGCTGTCTTCAGAAAGCTGCGGTGGCAAAATGGCCCGATGAGAGGCACGTGCGGACCAGGGTTGTATCCGGTTTTGTTTTTCTACGGTAAGAATGTAGTTTTTTGTTTCTTAAATTCTTATTGTTAAATATCTCTAGGAATCTGTCATTGTTATATAAATATAACAATTCAGTAACATTCTATTTGTCATTAACAAATATTAGTTCAAATGTACCAACGTCACTTTTTACTAACTAAATACTATTTTTAGATTACTGTGTCCAGCATTACTTAACCCAAGACAGTTTGGACTGGTTAGCGAACAACCCAGCCCATCAGCAACAAGAAGCCTAGTTATGGTAGCGAAATGTCTACAAAATCTGGCTAATTTAGTCGAGTTCGGCGGCAAGGTTTGCATTAAATAAACATGTATAATTCTTATTTTTAATTTCGAAATATCTAGGAACCTTATATGGAGGTTGTGAATCCCTTTATTCTGAAAAATAAGGAACGGATGGTGGTATTTTTGGACCAACTGTCCGCGATAGGCGATCCGGGGGAACCCAGGATCATATCCAAGCCTGATACAGCCAAAGAACTGGCAACGCTGCACCACATATGCGTAGCTCACTTGACCGAGTTACAAGCAGTTGCCAAAGTAAGTAAATATATTTTTATCTATTTAGTGCATTATTTATTGTAGACTCAATAGAGATATTTTAAAAATATCTTTATGGGTTTTTCATATTAATTTTTTTAAAAATCACCTTATATTATTCGGCATATTACTACCAGAACTATGGCTCGATAGAAAGCCCTAAGCTTGATTTTTATGCGTCCGTTACCCGTTGATCCGACGGCACTCTGATTGGTCATAGCGTTTTCGCGCCACTTACTTTTCATCTGTAATTTTTTTACTCCAGCCTGTCAACGGAGAAAGATTGTACGGTAACGGACGTTTTGACACTTTCTTGACAAATGTAACCTAACCTTAATAAAAATATAACAGTAAACAAGGGGAAAACATTCGGGAAAACAAGAATTTTAAGAAAACTATAATATATCTTTTGCTATGCTCTCGAAGTGCGGGAAATCTGGCTGCCGCGCCGGTAGACCGCGTTTTACTACTGCGCATCACATCTGTACAGTTTATATTCTGATAGTAAAGTATTAAACAATTGTGGTGATTCACAAAAAAAAATACTTTACGATAGCTTTACTATCAGAATATAAACGAAAATAAAATAAAAAGTCTGCCCTGACCCGGATTCGAACTCTGAATCCTCGGTTCGTGGTCAGAAACTCTACGCACTGCGCTATGGAGACATGTTCGAATTATATTCAATACTAGAATTTAAAGGACTAATAAAAATATAGGATGTTCTTTCCTCATGCTATTCTAGAGAGCATAGTAAAAGATATATCAAAGAGCCAGACGTCTTAAAATACTTGTTTTTCCGACGTTGCTGGCTCTGGTATTATGAACAGAGGCATGAAAATGCAATGTCTTTAAATTCAACCTATAAAATTAATATCGTATCGTCGGACAACGGATGCATGTAAATCAAGCTTTAGGCAGGGTGTATCATATTAATAAAAAATACTTTGTTTTTAAGGTTAATCAGTCAATTAAAACGTTAGTGACGGTCACAGAAATGCTGGCCAAACACAAACAGAAGTACCTGGAAATGATCAGGTAGTTAATAATGGGTCAGAAGAAGTTGGAAGTTGCCAAGCGGCAATTCGAGGCCGATGCTTAAATCAAGTTCCACATCTAGACAGTTACTTTCCCAGAAAAAAATCTCAGGTAGTAGCATAGGCTGATAGGTTAAGTAAATTCTAAATTTCGCATAAAATAAGCAAAAGGAAAAAATGAGGAATACTAAAAAGGAACCTACTCTTAAAGTATAAGAAAATGCGCGCACAGAAATCTCAGTGTAAAATTACAGATTAGTTAGTTTAGTTTAGAGTACTGGAACTTCAATCTCTTGTCTGGTTTATGCCTAGATCGTATATACTTACATGGATAAGTAAATCATTATGGAAACTGTCGCAAACATATCAACGACTTCCATTTATCTTCGTTTTTTGTTGCACACGCGGTGCTTCTACTCTATCTATGCTTGTCGAGGACCTATCGTCCGCGCGCCAAATTTGAACATTAATTTTAAAAATTTAATTTGTAAAATGCTTATATTGGAACAATAAATTGAATGTTTACTGTCACAAAAATTAAATTATATAAAAAAATACATTTAGCCACTCTGTACGAACATCAATATTCTTAGGACATCTAACCAGAAAGTATGCACGTGGCTTAATATAAATAAAAGAGCAACTGAATACTTTACTTGCCTATGAAAAGATAATTCGGGGACCTTTATATAGTCTATAAAATGAATAACTTTGAATTTTGACAGTTATTTTTTACCAATATGGCAAATATAAAATCCCTCTGTCAAAAAAGTTACTGATATTCTTTAAATTGACTGCCTGAACGAATCAGATAGGTAACTCTTTTTACTTTCGTGAAATAGAAAAAGAAAATAATAAAACAAATGACAGTCTCTTCCTCTTCTTGCAAAAATCAACACAAAATGTCATAATTGACAAAAGTAAAATGTCATCAGCTTTTGACATTTCTAAATATTAGACCAATGCCGTCTCTAATAGAACAGCCACGGAGCGAGATTTATGACGTCACGCTGGTTAGATACTACGTATTAATAAATATGTTGTAGAATACATGGAAAACATAATTATTCCTCGTATTTTTGGTTTGTGTTTTAAAAATGATATAGTTTACATGAAATATACATAATATAAGTTAATAAATACAATATAATATATACCTATTTATAGTAATAAATCCTTTGGCAAATAAACTATGAACCATACAAATACAGCAAATGTTTTACAATATACAAATAATGAATAGGTGGTACATAAGATAATGGGTAAAATGTAAAATATATTTTAAATTTAGGGTTTGAAAATCGATCTAATTTAACAAAAAACATTCAATATCTACTAATAGTGATGTATTATTTTTTGCATTCACAAAATTTATTTATATATTATAATGTTTACTGCAATTAATAAACTAATATAAACTTGTCAAAAGATGACCACATATTTTTTAAAATTATTATTCTTATCACAACAACTATCTACATTGACTATGGAATACGATTTCAGCCATATTGTAAAACATTTGCTGCATTTGTATGGTTCATAGTTTATCTGCCAAAGTATTTATTACTATAAATAGGTATGTATATATATTGTATTTGTTAACTGTATATTATGTATATTTCATGTAAACTATATCATTTTTTAAATACAAACCAAACATACGAGGAATAATTATGTTTTCCATGTATTCTACAACATATTTATTAATCCGTAGGATCTAACTAGCATGACGTCATAAATCTCGCTCCGAGGCTGTTCTATTAGAGACGGCATTGCGTCAGCAGGGCCGCAAGTTGCTAACCTAATAAAATTAACACTAGAAAAGCCCGCGGGAACTGTCAAATTCAAAGTTATTCGTTTTACAGACTATATTAGAACTTTCACACACTAAACACTTTCTAGTCATTTTTACGAGTATTTAGAAAGTCCAACGAAAAAAATAAAAATATAATTGCACAAATTTAAAATAAACTTCTCACTGAACACATTCTTGTATCCTTGGCTATATAAAAGTGGTCGATAAAAGAGTAATTAATACAATTTTTAAATTAAAAAACGCAAAAAACAAGCGTCGTCACACAATGGAAATAGCTTTGTTCGGGTTCTTGTTATTACCGATTCTGAACCGTCCTAGAACTGTGATGCTTCTGCGCAGAAGGAAATATGAAGACATTATTTCATTTGCGCATGCGTTGCAGAGTTCTAGGACGGTTCAGAATCGGTAATAACAAGAACCCGAACAAAGCTAATAAGATTATGACATGATTATGACAATATAATGACAATGAAAAGTTGGTTTCCATAACAATGTATAATTTGTACTTTCTACCGTATAAAATTGTGATTATTTTGGAAATACGTACAACTTTTAATTCGCATGCGCAAAGTAAGGTCCTCGAGAAAGACATACCTATTGAACGTTTCATAAGTGCAATAAAGAAGGTTTGAAGATGGCATGTCGTGATGTTGGAGACATATTTTTTAATACTAAACTTATGGCGTTGATTTATCCACGTAAGGTATATATGATCTAGGGGTTTATGGGCTATGCAACTGGGCAATTGGCAGAAAATATTAATTAGTTTTCGGTAGTTTTCCTGAAGGATATCTCAGTAACTTAACATACAAAATATACTCATAAATATACTCATTTTGACAGATATAGAGTCAATATCGGTTTGTCAAAATAATCTGTATCTATACCGTGGAGGGCAGAAAATCATCAATCAAAATAATTTAAATATACTCAAATCAAAACATAGTTATCAGCTAATAGTTAATAAAAACTTACTTTAAGAGTATGTTTCCAACATTTTTGTGATTTTAGGCTAGTTCTATAAAGTAAAACGCAATAAAATTAGGATAAAACATTTAGGCTACATTTCTGTGTTGCTCTTTGGACTCTCGCAAATCAATCCTGTCTAGATGTGTGAATTTTTTCTCTTCAAAAAAAAACAAGGAATACGAACTTCAAAAAAAAACATTTCGTTTAAGTGAAAATGAGATGTTTCACCATTTAACAAATATAAGACTGTATATTCCCATTCTAAGTCAGTTATATTTAAATAATTAACCCTTTTTACTAAAAAACAAATATGGTTTATTCATTTATTATATAATATTATATAAAATTACTCATAAATACCCCCTTAGCATGAGCCGCATTTATGATATATTATCTGTTTTAAAAGAAAATTTTATTGCTCATTGGATGGTTTTGTAGATGTATATTCTGCGAACGGTTTTTGCGTTGATATATAGCTTTAAACTATAAGTTTATGCGAGGTTGGTATTTAGCAAGGATATTAGAAATATGAAAGGAACTAGTTGAAAAAAAAAACGGCGTCATAGTGACTTTCAAAATGACAGTCGATTATAATTTAACCGCTATTAAAAATTGACGTAAAAAATTGCCTAAAATTCATTTATTATATAATAATTTAGAAAATTTTCTTTTCAATTTAAATATTAATTTTTGAAAAGTCTATATGCTATAAGGGCAGGCCCAATAGAACATTGTTATTTAAAGGGCACTATGACACGTTTTTTTTCGAGCCTATGATGTAATGTTATATAAGTTTACCTGCATTTCTTTTTTTGTTTTTGTTTTTTTCATGGACTTTTCTGTCTGATTGAAAAATAATTAAAATTTATTACTTATTAGATATAATTTTATAAAAAAAGTTCAGAAGCATTGAAAATATGTGCTTCATTACTAACCATATAATTTTCTCTGCAGGATTGTTTAAATTTATACGTAAAAATTATTATCAAAAATAACTTACTAACCAAAATTAGTTTAATTAATGACATTCCATTTGTCTAATTCTGGATTATCACTTTGATATTTGTTTATATAGATATACTTAAACACTTTTTATTTCTTTGATTTTTTAATTTGACAATTAGAAATTAATATATCGAAAAAATATTCTATTTTTTTATTTATTGTAATAAAAAATAGAAGACTAAGAGATTATTGTGATATTATTAAACATAAATTTAAACAATCCTGTGTCTCTTTTGTAGGCTTTTATGCGTATTTCGAATCTCAAAGAAATATACACTATATATCCATAACCTATTTATTTGTTATAGCGTGTCATATTATTATTAGGATGTAAAATCTGTACTTGTACTCCCGCATTTAAAATAATGTAAGATTATTTCGACAATTTTCTACGACTCATGTGTTTCTTTTTATTTTTTTGTAACGATATAAAAAGATGTTCATTTTATACATATTTAGATCTTATTAGAGAGGAATAAAATAAATATGTTACTTACATTTTTGACGACTTATATTTTTATTTAATCTAAAAATCACAATAATTGGAATGCTACACATGTTACATACCTTACTGACTGGTGCGATAGCCCAATCTATGTCATCAAATTATATATTTGAGCCTATGATACTTCATTATTAACTACAGGCCTTGTAACTATCTATCTCATTTATGGGGATAAAGTTTTATTTAAATAAAAATCACAGAGGAAGATAATAAAGATTTAAGTATATACTTCTCACGTAACTACTCCTTGTATACCGTGCTGGCAACTGTTACTTTTGGGTCGGTATTTACATGTGTGGAAGTAAATCGCATAGGGATCTTATTAAGTCGGAGTGAGAGAAATGTGACGGTGTGCTGTTGCCGCGTTGCCGGTACGCCTTTCCATATCAAGTAAAGTAAAATCAAGATCGCAAACTGCTTATTTTTAAAAGACTTTTTTCGAAAAGGTAACTAGATAAAATCTTTAGATATGTTTCTGAGCAAGTGAAATGGAATTATTAGGGATATCGTTAGGGTGTCCATTTTTTTATAACAAAAAAACATCAGTAATCGCGATAATTTAAAAACTCAACTTTTTAACACATAACACGTCATAACTTAAGAATAACTCTAGATATTGAAACTTTTTTTTACTTTGAAGATCGGATCTTTTACAATATGTTTAAATAAGAAAAATTCGATAAGGTTTTGTTTTTTTTTCCATTCAAAAATTTTAAACAGCACATCCATTTATTTTTAGTTCACATCGGGGTGCATAACAATTTTCAGCAATCATGTAACTTTTTTATTTATAAAGATTTTCACATATCTACTGTCTGCGAAGAAAATATAGCAGAAATATTAAGAAAGTTTTTGAAAAAACTACAATCAATTATTTCTAAAAAATTTCGAGATATCGAATTTTGAATTCAGTTCTAATCTTAGATTAAGAATAAAAAGTTCTAATAGCGCGATCACTGTCGAACACCAACTCAATTCCAATTGTTTTTACCAAAAATGCAAGTGTTCCTAACTTAAACTTAAAAATTTTTGAGCTCTAGGGCAAATTAGGACTCGTTAATAAATAAACAAAGTATCAAGGAGACGTAATTAAATCGTGAAGCTGAACGCATGGTGTACACCTTTCCCTAGAACTTTAAGTACTGACAGAGGTACTGATTGGGTCGACCAGTTGACTGCGCCAAATCTGCTATATCTATCCCCTTCCACGTCTCTTAGCAATGTGCACAGTTTTCCGGTTTATTTCATGCGTTTAGCAACGTGTTTACTGTTCTCTCTTTGTTCTGTACATTATAAACGCATTGTACTCTTCTTACATACGGAAATATCGACCCAAGACTAACCTTTGCCAGCCTTTAGTATACTAGCCCTGGCCACTGTTTCCGTGGTCTGTACTTTAATGCATATGACAGAGATAAATATATACCACCAGTTAGCAGACAGAGACAAAATAAAAAGCGGCATACAGTGTTGCCGGTTCGTACGAGAAATAAAATAATAAACGAAGATAGTGTATCTAAGCTATTCTAGACAGTTCTTTAATAATCTATTACCAGCTGTAGTAAAATGAATAACTAATTGTGAAAAATAAAGTTCCAACCCTAGATGCAACATTTTCGTAATCACCTACATGTACGGTTTGAAATTTTGATGCAAAATGTATCCATCTAACTTTTATCTCTTTTTAATACATTTGATTTTTCATTTAAGCTGACTACATCACTGTCTTACACATTAAAATCCAGACCAGCAGTTTTAATGACCAGATCGGTATAGTATAGTACTCTGTCATATTTTGAAAAGTTACATGATAAGAACCATACTTATAGAAAATCTATAGCATGAGTAGGAAACCCTTTCAATTCCCATACTGTTCCCGCTAGTCTTCTAGCCTGCTCCAGCATACCAGAGGGCGTTGTCAGTCCTAAATGCACACAAAATAATTCGTAGCATTTAATTTTCGAAGGCGACTGCTTTGGAAAGTACGTTTTTTTCAGTCTCCTAGAAAAAAAATCTAATTTTAACAAAAAAAATAAAATTTATCAAGGTACGTATTACAGAAAATAATCATCTTCTAATATACCAGGATTGTGGTTCATTGGACCTAAATTTGTGGGTGTTTTTATTGGTCCGCCGCTGTGGTTCTCGAACCATAAAAAATAGCCGTAGGTAAAGGTTGTATCTTTCCAAATGATACTGGTATATCCTTGTTGCAAATGGCGTTGACCAAAAGAGATCATCAACCAGATCTAGTAAAAAAAATTGTATAGAATGTTCAGCCATCGTTCAACGTCACGTCATATATTGTCGAACTCTTTCAATCGCTTGCTAACCAGATGAAAGAGATTGGTGACGTCATTACGGCATTTCGTAAATTACTGCATATTGTTTTTAGTAATTGTCATTGTCATTTGACTTGGGGTTATAATTTTATTGACGGACCTCGATCAATATTAAAATTAAAATTTGATTGTTGCTGTAAAACAAAATTCAATTTTTTTACTGCAAAAATGCCTCAAAGATTTAACCAAAATGAACAAGAGCTCTTTGCTAAGCTTTTATATTATTTTTCTCGAGAAAGAGACGCTGATAAATACAATGCAAAGGTGTAATCTTCCTATGTAAAATACAAATTGATAGCGTTTTAAAATAACATAGCGAGTTGCTGATGCTTTAGAAATAGGAATTTAAACAGTCCAAAGGATCGGAATTAAAGGGATCGTAACTGATGAAGAGTTCAAGATAAAATGAACAAATGCCGAAAAAAAACGGAACTCGCTGACACTTCAAAGAACCAATGAGAGTTCTCTAAATTTAAAATTGACAGCTGTTTGAATTTTGTACAAATCTCATCAATGGGTTCATTTGACGTGTCGCTGGCGACACTCATATTTGGCAAATAGGCGAATAGAGGGTTTAAAACTTATATTTGACAAATAATGATGACGTAACGCTGAACGATGGCTAAACAGTCTTTATAAAAATATTTCATTTTATTCATCAATGATATATTTGAATCACGAAATGATTATAGTCTGCCCCAATGACTAGAGAATCCAAGGACAAATAACACCCGAGAGCAAATTGTGACGATGTCACCAAACAGTGCCGTAGCACATATTTTT